>NW_027362765.1:512956449-513319552 GCF_046119375.1 Phyllobates terribilis | reverse complement strand
ACCCATACCTTAAGATTGTGGAGGACAGATTGGTTCTTAAACTGGATCCCTCCTTTCACCCTAAGGTGGTGTCCAGTTCAAACCTGAATCAAGAGATAATACTGCCGTCTTTCTGCCAGTCCTCCAAAAATAAAGGAAAAATCCTTCCATACCTTGGACGTCAGGAGGGCAATTGTTCGGTATATAGAAATCACAGCCCCCTGGAGGAGAGACTCAAACCTTTTTCTGCAATTTTCGGGTGTGAATAAGGGCAAGAAAGCTTCTAAGCCGACTCTAGCAAGGTGGTTGACAAGGACTATCGCCCTCGCATATGAATCTGAGGGGAAGGATCCACCAATTTCCCTTAAAGCTCATTCTACTCGGGCAATCTCCGCTTCTTGGGCAGAGAAAGCTGGAGCGTCAGTGGGCCAAATTTGCCAGGCAGCAACCTGGTCCAATATATCCACATTTAGTAAACATTATAAATTGGATGTATTGTCCAGTCAACAATTAGCCTATGGCCGTAAAGTCCTTCAGGCAGTAGTCCCGCCCTAAATGTTCCATTTCTTTTGATTTGGTATGTCTCCTGTCGTGCCGTTATGATGGACTCCTGGAAGCGTAATTAACGGTAGGAATAATTCCTATTTTTAACTTTTTTTCACAAAAATGTTACTTTAGACCCAATTTTTTTTTATATTTTTGCAGGGGTAACAGGAAAAAATGGCCCACAAAATTTGTTATGCAATTTCCCCTGAGCACGCAGATACCCCATACGTGGGGAAAAAAACACTGGGCGCACGGCAGGCTTCAGAAGGGAAGGAGCGCCATTTGACTTTTTGAATCTAAAATTTGCTTGAATAATTAGCGGACGCCATGTTGCGTTTACAGAGCCTCTGATGTGCCTAAACAAGGGACACCATTTTGGAAATTAGACCCCTCAGGGAACTTATCTAGATGTGTGGTGAGCACTTTGAACCCCCAGGTGCTTCACAGAAGTTTATAACCTGGAGCCGTGAAAATAAAATTTTTACATTTTTCCCACAAAAAATGTTTTCAGCCCCCAGTTTTGCATTTTCATAAGGGTAACAGGAGAAATTGCACCATGTAACTTGTTGTGAAATCTCTCCTGAGTAAGCTGATACCCCATATGTGGGGGAAAACCACTGCTTGGGCGTACGGCAGGCTTCAGAAGGGAAGAATAATTAGCGGATGTTCCACTGATGTGCTTGAACAGTGGAAAAACCCCACAAGTGACAACATTTTAGAAACTAGGTCCCTCAGAGAACTTATCTAGATGTGTGGTGAGCACCCTGAACCCCCAGGTGCTTCATAGAAGTTTATAACATGGAGCCATAAAATTAAAAAAAATCAAACTTTTTCCACAGAAATGATCTTTTAGGTCCAACTTTTTTATTTTCACAAGGGTAAGAGGAGAAAATTGAACCTAAGAACTGTTGTGCAATTTGTCCTGAGTATGCCAATACCCCATATGTGGGGAAAATACACTGTTTGGGCGCATGTCAGGGTTCAGAAGGGAAGGAGCACTGTGACTTTATGAATGCAAAATTGGCTGGAATCAAGAACGAATGCCATGTCGTATTTCGGGAGCCCCTGATGTGCCTAAATAGTGGAAAACCCCCACAATTGACTCCATTTTGGAAACTACACCCCTCAAGGATTTTATCAAGGGGTAAAGTGAACATTTTGAACCCAGAGGTACAACAGAATTTGATAACATTAGGCCATTCAATTGAATAAGTTGTCATTAGTCTTGAGCGCAAGTGCTCACTACTTGAGTTTGCATTGGGTACTCAGGTATGCACCATGTATCGCGGGTGCTCGAGTGACATGCTCGAGTCCCCGCCCTGCATGTTTTACGGTTGTTAGACACCCCCCAAAAAAAAGATACGGGTATCGCTCGTGCATGGCAGGTGATCCCAGCAACATTTTTTTTTGGGCCGTGAAGCATATGGGGCAGAGACTCGAGCATGTCACTTGAGCACCCGTGATACTCAGTGCATAACCGAGCA
Organism: Phyllobates terribilis; assembly: GCF_046119375.1. Taxonomy (NCBI): domain Eukaryota; kingdom Metazoa; phylum Chordata; class Amphibia; order Anura; family Dendrobatidae; genus Phyllobates; species Phyllobates terribilis. Next base: position 513,317,543 of record NW_027362765.1, on the reverse strand, counting down.
CCCAATGCAAATTCAAGTAGCGAGCACTTGTGCTCAACACTGGTCTCCATATCGTCATCATTTTTTTTTTTTTTGCCCGACCCTAACCCTAAAGTTTATTTTTTACGCCATTCCTTGTGTGGTCTAAGCGATTAGATGACTTTATTCTTCGGGTTGGTGCGATTACAGTACAGCGATACCAGATACATAACAAGTTTTTATGATTGACAGCTGTCACACACTAAAAGACGCTTTTTTTGCAGAGACTATTTTTTGCATCGCCCTATTTTGAGAGCTATAATTTTTCCATATTTTGGCCGACAGTCATGTGACGGCTTGTTTTTTGTGGGACAAGTTGACCTTTTTATTGGTACCATTTTCGGGCACGTGACATTTTTTGATCGCTTTCTATTCTGATTTTTGGAAGGCACAATAAACAAACCAGCAAATCCGGAATTGATTTTTTGTTTCTTTTATGCTGTTCAGCGTGTGGTAAAATTGATAAGGTAGCTTTGTTCTTCGGGTCAGTGTGTTTACAGCGGTACCGAATTTATATATTTTTTTTTTATGTTTTGACGCTTTTACTCAACAAACTATTTTGTAGAAAAAATATTTTTTTTTGCATCGCTTTATTCTGAGAGCTATAACTTTTTTTTTTTTTTCGGATGATGGAGCTGTAAGGCGGCTTGTTTTTTGCGGGACAAGATGACTTTTTCAGCGGTACCATTTTTATTTACATTCGTCATTTTTATTGTGTGTTGTTCCATTTAAATTAGATAAAGCATTTGCTTGTTGTTTTTTTTTTTTTTTTTACAGTGTTCACTAAAGGGGTTAACTAGCCAGTTTTATAGGTGAGGTCGTTCCGGACGCGGCAATACCAAATGTGTGCATTTATTTATTTATTTTTTCTTTTTCATAATTATTGATGGGTACATTATATTGTTTTTTGTTTTTTATATTTTTACAATTTATTTTTTTTACTTTTACATTTTGTCCCACTATGGGACGTTCACTTTTTGTAGCCTGATCGGCTGTACAACATAGAGAGCAGGAGCAGCTCCCTATGTTATGCAGCCTGTTGTAGCATCGGCGTCTCTGCCCCGTTCTAGGCAGAGACGCCGTCCCTCTCACCTCCCCGTTCCTGGCGCGGCGTCCTCCAGCGCTTCTCCCCCCGCTGCTTCCGGCACGCACTCCTTCCCCGGCAGTGTGCTTAGGGCGCGCGCGCTCCCCCTCTCTTAAAGGGACCGCGCGCGCCGTCCTAAGGAGTCCCCGGCCAATTGCCGGAGGACCTCCCATATAAAAGGCACCTCCTCCAAAATGGAGGTGCCCGAGCAATGTTGTAGCACTGTTCACTACTCTGCTTCAGCCCTCAGGTCCCGTTGCCAGTTACCTGCCTGATACCTGCCAGATTCCTGCCAGTCTGCTGTCTAATTCCTGCCTGATATCCTGCTACCTGCCTGCTTGCCTGAGGTCCGACGGTCTGCCTTCCAACTTCTGTCAGTCTGTCTAAGGACCAGCTTGCCCGCTCACCTGGGAGCGCACATCTTCTACCTGCCTGCTTGCCTGAGGTCCGACGGTCTGCCTTCCAACTCCTGTCAGTCTGTCTAAGGACCAGCTTGCCCGCTCACCTGGGAGCGCTCATCTGCTGCCTGTCTGCTAGCCTACCAGGAAGCTCTGCCGTCACGTGCTGTGACCACCCGCCTGTCCAGAGACTCCTGCCCGCTCACCTGGGAGCGCTCATCTGCTACCTGTCTGTTGGTCTTCCTGGAGGCTCCGCCGTCACATGCTGTGACCACCCGATTATCCAGAGACTCTCGCCTGCTCACCTGGGAGCTCACGTCTATCATCTGCCGCCACAGGTCGTACCAATCCTTTACCCAGAGACTGCCCCGGGCACTTGCCGTGACCTCCTGCCCGTTCATCCAGAGACTGCCCCGGTCACTTGCCGTGACCTCCTGCCCGTTCATCCAGAGACTGCCCCGGTCACTTGCCGTGATCTCCTGCCCGTTCATTCAGAGACTGTCCCAGTCACCTGCTGTGACTGCCTGCCCGTCTACCTTGGTCGCCACCCGCTCCCTTACAAGGACCGCCCCCTTGTATAGTAGCTCAGAGGTTCCGCCTCCCAGACCCGTTACAGTTTGCTCGGGCCATGGAACCCGGTGGCACCCAAGCTCCCTCGCTCTCGGACCTGTGTCATGAACTGTCCCGTCAGAGGTCCCAACAGGAGTCCATCCTGGGTCACCTGCGGAATGTCAATTCTCGCCTGGACACTCTGACTGCTCTGCCTGCAACCACCGCCAGTGCCATGACTCGCAATCCGGCAGCTCCACTGCCCACTAATAACATGGTATCCTACCCCGGACCCCGGCTTTCTGCACCTCCTCGTTTCGGAGGCGACTCCGCCCAGGCTCGGGGCTTCATAAATCAGTGCACCCTGCACTTTGAACTCCTGTCTCACCAGTTTAACTCCGACCGGGCCAAAATTGCCTTCATCATGTCCCATCTCACCGGAGAGGCCCTGGCCTGGCTAAATCCTCTATGGGAGAGAGGAGACCCCCTGGTGTCCGACTTGTCTGCCTTTCTCACGGCTTTCCGGAAAGTCTTCGACGAACCCGGACGGAAGACCTCATCCGCATCATCTCTGCTACGCCTCCGTCAGGGAAGTCTCACCGTGGGCCAATATGCCATACGGTTCCGTACCCTTGCCTCGGAGCTGGCCTGGGATAATGACGCTCTGGTTTCCGTCTTCTGGGAGGGTCTGTCCGGCCGTATTAAAGATGAACTTGCCGGTCGGGACATTCCTACCACTCTCGATGACCTAATAACTCTTGCCACCCGGATTGACCTGCGGTTCCAGGAGCGTGCCAAAGAGGTCACCCGTGAGAGGAGGTTTCCACGTCTAGCTCCTACTTTTCAGAAACCCGTCACTCCCTCCGTCTCTCCTCAGCTACACTCTCCTGAGCCTATGCAGGTCGACCAGACCAAGATGGTCGGTTATCGCCAAGAATCTCGCCGAGCCGAGGGAAGCTGTTTCTATTGTGGCAGTATGAAGCACTTCATCCGTTCCTGCCCGGAAAAGCCGGGAAACGCCAGTGTCTAGGACCACTCGGAGAGGTCGTCCTAGACAAAAGTAAGCCCTCTCCGTCTCTGACCTTACCGGTCTCTATTGCTTGGGGAGAAAATCGTCTCTTTGAACTCGCCCATCTGGATTCTGGAGCTGCTGGAAACCTCATCTCCCAGTCTCTGGTAGAGAGATACCATATTCCCACCAAGTCCCTGGCTGAACCATTGTCAGTCGCCTCCGTGGATGGAAGACTTCTCTCGGAGACCATCCTGCTCGTCACCGAACCCATAACCCTGCAGGTGGGAATGCTGCACTCTGAGGAGATCTCATTCCATGTGCTGTCCGGACTTTCTCACTCCCTGTTGCTAGGTCTACCTTGGCTCCAGACACATGAACCCGTATTGAACTGGCGGTCCGGTGAAGTACTCCGATGGGGTCCTGACTGCCATAGGACCTGCCTGGTCCCGGTCCGTCCACTTCGCCCTCAGCCTACTCCAGCTAACTTACCTGGTCTCCCGGCTCCCTACTGGCCCTATGCGGACGTCTTCGGTAAGAAGGAAGCTGAGACGTTGCCACCCCATAGGTCATACGATTGCCCGATCGACCTGGTACCTGGCACCACTCCTCCCCGTGGGCGTATCTACCCGTTGTCTGCAGCCGAGACCCGAGCCATGTCTGAGTACATTGAAGAGAATCTGGCTAGGTGATTTATCCGAAAATCTACCTCCCCGGCTGGAGCCGGATTCTTCTTTGTCAAAAAGAAAGACGGCTCGCTACGTCCCTGTATTGACTACAGAGGACTCAATCTCATCACGGTAAAAAACAAATATCCCCTGCCACTCATCTCCGAATTGTTTGACCGTCTCAAGGGCGCCAGGATCTTCTCCAAGCTGGATCTACGAGGAGCGTATAATCTGGTCCGTATCCGTCAAGGAGACGAGTGGAAGACGGCATTCAATACCCGGGACGGTCACTACGAGTACCTTGTGATGCCCTTCGGTCTCTGTAATGCTCCCGCGGTCTTTCAGGAACTAGTCAACGACATCTTCCGTGACCTCCTGTACTCCTGCGTAGTGGTATACCTGGACGATATCTTGGTCTTCTCTCCGGATCTCCCCACACACCGGAGGGATGTTCGTCAGGTCCTGCTTAGGCTTCGGCAGAACCACCTTTACGCCAAATACGAGAAGTGCCTCTTCGATCAGACCTCCCTTCCGTTCTTTGGCTATGTCATCTCCCAAACAGGTCTGCAAATGGATCCCGAGAAGCTCTCTTCCGTTCTAAAATGGCCTCGTCCTGAAGGTTTGAAGGCGATACAGCGATTCCTGGGCTTCGCTAATTATTATCGTCTTTTCATCCCACACTTCTCGTCTCGGACTGCTCCCATATCTGCACTTACCCGTAAGGGGGCTAACCCCAGGACATGGTCGCCTGAAGCCGAGGAGGCCTTCCTTTCCCTAAAGAAAGCCTTCGCCTCTGCTCCCGTCCTGCACCGTCCGGACTGTAATAAACAATTCTACCCGGAGGTTGATGCCTCCTCCTCCGGAGCCGGAGCGGTGCTCACTCAGAAGTCTTCTACCGGGAGAATGGTAACGTGCGGCTTCTTCTCCAAAATCTTCTCCTCGTCGGAGCGCAACTACTCCATTGGAGACCGGGAATTGCTAGCCATCAAATTGGCACTGGGAGAGTGGCGCTATCTGCTTGAAGGGGCTCTCTACCCGGTAATTATCTACACGGATCACAAAAACCTGGCATATCTCCAAAATGCCCAGAGACTCAATCCTCGCCAGGCCCGGTGGTCGTTGTTTTTTGCCCGCTTCGACTTCATTCTTCATTTCCGTCCGGCGGACAAGAACGTCAAAGCTGATGCCTTGTCCCGGTCCTTCCTGTCCTCCGATCAAGAGGAGGAACCTACGCACATCATCGACTCCTCCAAGGTGATGAATGTGGCCCCCTTGGATCTGACTCGTCTTCCACCCGGTAAGACGTTCGTAGCTGTGCCAGATCGGGAGAGGGTTCTTCGCTGGGGACATTCTTCTAAACTAGCTGGCCATGCTGGCCAAAAGAAGACCTTCCAACTTATTACCCGGCATTACTGGTGGCCTACCCTGCGTAAGGACGTGGTAGACTTCGTCGCGGCCTGTTCATCCTGTGCCCGTAACAAAGTTCCCCGACATCTACCTGCCGGCCATCTCCTGCCCCTTCCCGTACCTGCTGCTCCTTGGCAACACATCGCTATGGACTTTATCACCGACCTTCCAGTTTCTGCCGGTTGTACTGTCATTTGGGTTGTCGCTGACCGTTTTTCTAAGATGGCCCACTTCATTCCCCTGCCTGGTCTTCCGTCTGCACCCGAGCTGGCTAAAGACTTTATCCGCCACATCTTCCGTCTCCATGGTCTGCCCCTCCACATCGTGTCGGATCGTGGGGTTCAGTTCACCTCTCGCTTCTGGAGAGCCACATGTAAGCTGCTGGACATTATGTCACACTGTAACAGAATACTGGAGGTAGGGGGCCTAAGCTGACCCTAAGCTGGGGCCCTGACTAATCCCTCATCCTGGAGGTACTGTTAAAGGTACAGAGGTCCAGGCCGCCAGCGTAACCCCTACCTTCTGAGGATCCCTGCACCTAAGTAATCTAGTCCTGAGAAGGACCCCGATCACAACAATAGGGAACCAGAAATAATATGCCCACACACAGTATTTAGACGAACGAGACAGTACAAGGGAAAAACCAAAACCACCTTGCATACAACTTCTAAACAACTACAACAGAGGGAACACCAACGGGAAAGGAGATAAATGATAAAGCGAGGAAAGGGAAAACACACTTCCAAATACACTTATCTCAGCAACTCCAAACACCACGATCCGCTCTGTAAGTCTGAATGAAAAGCTTTCACCGACACCTCCCAAACAGACCTGCAGGAATATAAAGAAGTCTCACTAAAGAAGCATTGATTGCAGCTGGGCGAGGCTGGACCTCAGCTAGCCCAGAGAGAGAGAGAATTAACTCCTACACTGCCGAGAAAACACAAAGCACCAACAAGTCAGCTGCGAGAAGTCAGGCTGTGTACTCGTGACGATCTTCGTGGCAACACACCCGTGACAGTACCCCCCCTTCTACGAGGGGCCTCTGGACCCTCAGGGCCAGGTTTATCCGGGTGAGTCGTGTGGAAGGCCCGAACTAATCGGTCTGCGTTAATATCCGACGCAGGAACCCACATCCTCTCCTCAGGACCATACCCCTTCCAATGAACCAAGTACTGAAGGGACCGGCGATTAAAACGTGAATCAATGACCCTCGATACCTGGAACTCCAAGTTACCATTGACAACCACAGGAGGGGGAGGTAAAGGTGACGGTACCACCGGCGCCACATACCTCTTAAGCAATGATCTGTGAAACACGTTGTGAATTTTAAACGTAGGGGGGAGGTCAAGACGGAATGCCACCGGATTAATAACAGAACTGATTCTGTACGGCCCGATGAACCTGGGACCCAGTTTCCAGGAGGGAACCTTAAGTTTAATATTCCTGGTAGACAACCATACCTGATCGTTCACACTTAGGTCCGGACCAGACACTCTCCTCCTATCAGCCATACGTTTGTATCGGTTCCCCATAGTATTCAGATTCTTCAGCACCCCTCTCCATACTGAAGCGAGAGATGAGGAAAATCGTTCCTCCTCCGGAACCCCCGAAGAGCCCCCCCTACTGAAAGTACAAAACTGGGGGTGAAAACCATATGCCCCAAAAAACGGGGACTTACCAGTGGACTCGCTCCGCCTATTATTGAGAGCAAACTCTGCCAGAGGTAGGAAAGAAGCCCAGTCCTCCTGGTTCTCTGACACAAAACACCGAAGATATGTCTCCAAGCTCTGGTTCATACGTTCCGTCTGACCATTGGTCTGAGGATGAAAAGCCGACGAGAATGACAAATGCATCCCCCGCCGTGCACAAAACGCCTTCCAGAACTTGGACACAAACTGAGACCCCCGATCAGACACCACCTCGGAGGGTACCCCGTGAAGCCTCACAATCTCCCCAATGAACACCTGCGCAAGAGTTTTAGCATTAGGGAGAGCCGGAAGAGCGATAAAATGTGCCATCTTGCTGAACCTGTCCACTACAACGAGTATGACCGTTTTACCCGAAGACGGAGGGAGGTCAGTAATAAAGTCCATAGACAGATGAGTCCAAGGACGCTCCGGGATCTTCAAAGGTAAGAGGGCCCCAGACGGACGGGTATGTGAGGTCTTAGAGCGCGCACAAACCCCACAGGACGCGACAAAAGTTACCACCTCTTTATGTAAGTTAGGCCACCAAAACCGACGCGAGAGGAGATCCACAGTTGCTTTACTCCCCGGGTGTCCTGCAAAAACTGAGTTATGGTGTGCCTCGATCACCTTTTGTCGCAACTGATCTGGAACGAACAGTCTCCCCGGAGGTCCAACAGGGGCGTCTCCCTGAGCCTCCAATATCTCCTCCTCCAGCTCAGAGCATACTGCCGAAACCACCACCCCCTCCTGAAGAATAGGAATCGGGTCGTCCGTATTCCCGGCCCCAGGGAAACTACGAGATAAGGCATCCGCCTTTACATTTTTAGACCCAGGACGATATGTAACGACGAAATTAAACCTGGTAAAAAACAATGACCACCTAGCTTGTCTGGGATTCAGACGTTTAGCGGACTCCAGATATAGCAGGTTCTTGTGATCGGTGATGACGGTGACCGGATGAACTGCCCCCTCCAAAAAATGGCGCCACTCCTCAAAAGCTAACTTAATGGCCAAGAGTTCCCTATTGCCGACATCGTAATTCCTCTCAGCGGACGACAATTTTTTAGAGAAAAAGGCGCACGGATGCCACTTACCAGGGGACGAACCCTGTGACAATACTGCTCCCACCCCTACCTCGGAAGCGTCTACCTCTACAAAGAATGGCTGAGACGCATCAGGTTGAATGAGTATGGGTGCCGAGGCAAAACATTTTTTCAAGGAGGAGAATGCTTGACAAGCCTTGTCAGACCACCTAGAAAAATCCGTCCCCTTTTTAGTCATGTCTGTGAGAGGCTTAACCATGGACGAGAAATTACGAATGAACTTCCGGTAATAGTTAGCAAACCCCAGGAAACGTTGTAGTGCCTTAAGATTCTCCGGCCGATCCCACTCAAGAACTGCCCGCACTTTCCCAGGGTCCATACGAAAACCGGACGCTGAAACCAGGAAGCCTAAAAACTGGAGTTCCTGTACGGCGAACACACACTTTTCCCACTTGGCATACAGTTTATTATCCCGCAAGATCTGTAACACCTGTCTAACGTGCTCCTGATGAGACACCAGATCCGGCGAGTAAATTAAGATATCATCCAGATATATGACAACAAACTGTCCCACCAGGTGGCGAAAAATATCATTAACAAAGTGTTGAAACACCGCCGGGGCATTAGTCAGACCGAATGGCATGACAAGGTTCTCATAATGCCCCTCCGGAGTGTTAAAAGCCGTCTTCCACTCATCCCCCTCCTTCATCCTAATCAGATTGTACGCCCCCCTGAGATCCAACTTAGAGAACCATTTGGCGCCCACGATCTGATTAAAGAGATCGGGAATAAGTGGGAGCGGATACGGATCTCGGACCGTAATCCGATTAAGTTCACGGAAATCCAGGCAAGGGCGTAGGCCTCCATCTTTCTTCTTAACAAAGAAGAACCCCGCGGCCACCGGAGAAGATGAAGGTCTAATATGCCCCTTAGCCAGACTTTCAGAAATATAATCCTTCATGGCCTGCCTCTCAGGACCAGAAAGGTTATACAACCTAGCTTTAGGTAACTTGGCCTCAGGGAGCAGTTTTACAGAACAGTCATACACGCGATGAGGAGGTAGTTCCTGACACCCATTCTCCGAGAATACATCCTCAAAGTCCGCCAGAAATGGAGGTAAGACCCAAGGAGTAACCGCACCGATGACCGTGTTCATGCAGTTTTTATTACAGAATTTACTCCATTGGCTTATCTCTCTGGTTTGCCAATTAATAACCGGGTTATGCTTAGCTAACCAAGGAAGGCCCAACACTATAGGAGTGGGAAGACCCTCCAACACGTAGCAAGACAACAGTTCTTTATGTATTGCCCCCACTTGAAGTTTTACGCCATGCACAGCTTGCAAAAAACTTCCCTGACCGAGAGGTCTGGCATCGATCGAGAATATGGGGATGGGTTTAGCCAACTCACTCAATCGCATACCTTGAACCCGGGCAAACCGAGCATCAACCAGATTAGCCCCGGCCCCACTATCCAGAAGAACAGATATCCTCTCAGTTCTCGTACCCACCACCACCTCCGCCGGTACGAGAAACTGAGACGAACCTAGGGACGAAATACCTACTCCCAGATTGCCGTCCACCACACAACCTGGGATCAACAGTTTTTTCGACGACTCTTTACTCTGCAAGGGACGGGATGGACACCCCCCAATAAAATGTCCCTTTTTCCCGCAGAGAAAACACCTTCCTGTCTTATGGCGCACCACCGGTCCCCTTCCCCGAAATGATGTCCCTCCTAATTGCATAGGCTCCTCCGGACTGACCAGGGGAACCACCATATGAGGGGACCTTGTAGGAGGTGGAGACATTACAGGGGGTAGAGTTATCCCGCACCTCTCCCGAAGCCGTCTGTCAACGCGAATAGCAAGGGCCATAGCGGCTTCCAGTGACGCGGGAGAGTCATACTGTGCCAACACATCCTGTAATTTGTCGGATAAACCATGACAAAACTGGCTCCTAAGAGCCGGGTCATTCCACTGGGTGTCCGTGGCCCACCTACGGAACTCCGAACAGAATTCCTCCGCCGGACGATCTCCCTGCTGAATCCTACGTAACTTAGACTCAGCAAGGGAGATCCGATCTGGGTCATCATATACGAGTCCCAGAGCAGCGAAAAACCTATCCACTGACTGGAGAACCGGGGAGCTTGGGGGAAGAGAGAACGCCCAAGATTGTGGGTCCCCTTGTAGGAGCGAGATGACAATTCCCACCCTTTGTTCTTCACTGCCCGATGACCGAGGCCGCAGCCGAAAGTACAATTTGCATGCCTCCCGGAAAACAAAAAACTGCCCCCCAGTGAACCTGTCAGGGAGAGCTACTTTAGAGCTACTTTAGGTTCTGGTCCGGCTTGCTCCAGAGGATGCAAAACCTTGGACCTAACGTCCGCCAGCCCCATGGACAAACTCTGCAACTGCCGAGCTAGACCGGCTACTGGATCCATGGTAGCTGGAGAAAAACTAAGATGGGTCGGTGAAAATGTCACACTGTAACAGAATACTGGAGGTAGGGGGCCTAAGCTGACCCTAAGCTGGGGCCCTAACTAATCCCTCATCCTGGAGGTACTGTTAAAGGTACAGAGGTCCAGGCCGCCAGCGTAACCCCTACCTTCTGAGGATCCCTGCACCTAAGTAATCTAGTCCTGAGAAGGACCCCGATCACAACAATAGGGAACCAGAAATAATATGCCCACACACAGTATTTAGACGAACGAGACAGTACAAGGGAAAAACCAAAACCACCTTGCATACAACTTCTAAACAACTACAACAGAGGGAACACCAACGGGAAAGGAGATAAATGATAAAGCGAGGAAAGGGAAAACACACTTCCAAATACACTTATCTCAGCAACTCCAAACACCACGATCCGCTCTGTAAGTCTGAATGAAAAGCTTTCACCGACACCTCCCAAACAGACCTGCAGGAATATAAAGAAGTCTCACTAAAGAAGCATTGATTGCAGCTGGGCGAGGCTGGACCTCAGCTAGCCCAGAGAGAGAGAGAATTAACTCCTACACTGCCGAGAAAACACAAAGCACCAACAAGTCAGCTGCGAGAAGTCAGGCTGTGTACTCGTGACGATCTTCGTGGCAACACACCCGTGACACATTACCCTGGATTTCTCCTCCGCTTACCACCCTCAGTCCAATGGTCAAGTGGAGCGGATCAATCAGATCTTGTCCAGCTACCTCCGGCACTTCGTTGATGCTCACCACTCGGACTGGGTGGATCTCCTACCATGGGCCGAGTTCTCTTATAACAACCATGAGAGCGAGTCCTCTTCCAAATCCCCGTTCTTTATAGTCGGTGGCCAACATCCCCGGATTCCACTTCCTGTCTCCGTTTCTGTGGACAACCCTGCTGCGGAGTCTCTTGTCAGCGAATTTTCTACTATTTGGGAGAGCACCAGGTCCGCTCTTCTTCTCTCCTCTGAGCGGATGAAGAGATATGCTGATAAGAGACATCTGGATCCGCCCCAATTCCGTCCGGGAGACAAGGTTTGGCTCTCATCCAAACATGTGCGGCTCAAAGTACCCTCCTACAAGTTGGGTCCTCGATTCATCGGCCCCTTCGAAGTCCTCAGGCAAATTAACCCTGTGGCCTACAAATTAAAACTCCCGGCCACCCTACGGATCCCCAACTCCTTCCACGTATCTCTCCTCAAACCCGTTGTCTTTAACTTTTTTTCCAAAAATCCAGGTGCCCCTCCTGCTCCGGTTTCCGCTGATGACATCTTTGAGGTAGAGAGTATTCTGGCCTCCAAGAGGGTAAGAGGAAAAACCTTTTTTCTGGTAGATTGGAAGGGGTTTGGTCCTGAGGAGAGAACTTGGGAACCCAGGGAGAACATCAACGCCCCGCTTCTCCTTGAGAAATTTCTTTCTGGCCAAAAAAAGAGGGGGCCTAAAGGGGGGGTACTGTAGCATCGGCGTCTCTGCCCCGTTCTAGGCAGAGACGCCGTCCCTCTCACCTCCCCGCTCCTGGCGCGGCGTCCTCCAGCGCTTCTCCCCCCGCTGCTTCCGGCACGCGCTCCTTCCCCGGCAGTGTGCTTAGGGCGCGCGCGCGCGCTCCCCCTCTCTTAAAGGGACCGCGCGCGCTGTCCTAAGGAGTCCCCGGCCAATTGCCGGAGGACCTCCCATATAAAAGGCACCTCCTCCAAAATGGAGGTGCCCGAGCAATGTTGTAGCACTGTTCACTACTCTGCTTCAGCCCTCAGGTCCCGTTGCCAGTTACCTGCCAGATTCCTGCCAGTCTGCTGTCTAATTCCTGCCTGATATCCTGCTACCTGCCTGCTTGCCTGAGGTCCGACGGTCTGCCTTCCAACTTCTGTCAGTCTGTCTAAGGACCAGCTTGCCCGCTCACCTGGGAGCGCACATCTTCTACCTGCCTGCTTGCCTGAGGTCCGACGGTATGCCTTCCAACTCCTGTCAGTCTGTCTAAGGACCAGCTTGCCCGCTCACCTGGGAGTGCTCATCTGCTGCCTGTCTGCTAGCCTACTCACGTCTATCATCTGCCGCCACAGGTCGTACCAATCCTTTACGCAGAGACTGCCCCGGGCACTTGCCGTGACCTCCTGCCCGTTCATCCAGAGACTGCCCTGGTCAGTTGCCGTGATCTCCTGCCCGTTCATTCAGAGACTGTCCCAGTCACCTGCTGTGACTGCCTGCCCGTCTACCTTGGTCGCCACCCGCTCCCTTACAAGGACCGCCCCCTTGTATAGTAGCTCAGAGGTTCCGCCTCCCAGACCCATTACACCTGTCAGCACTGCACAGGGAGAAGTTGTTTTTGTTATGCACTGCGCATGACCAAAGCAACATCCTGCCTCCTGGAGACCCGAATGTTGTCATGACTACATCAGGTCGTCATGACGACATCCGGGACTGGACTTGGACACTGGGAGAGGGGGTGAGTATCGGCGCTTAACTCCGCAATGCTGTGATTGACTTCGATCGCAGCATTGCAGGGGTTAATGTGCCGGGAGCGGTGCGGGTGCGATCGTATCACGCGTAATAGTACTGATTACAGTCTCAACCCCAGAAAACATGCTTTTAATTCTTGTTTCTGCTAAACTGTTTGTTTAGTTTTGAGTAAGGGGCTTATTGTTTTCATGCAATTTTATGGAAAGCAACTGAGACATGGCCTATTTCAGTACTACAGTTTGTATCTAATATCCAATACTCATTTTAAGCCATCACACAACAGATCTACCATATTCTTAGTGAGCTTGCAATTCATGTCTAGAAGAACATCCAGAAAGACAAAATGGTGTAAGTTTATGGCTCTTGCTCTCCTGTAAATTCACAGGGCAGGGTTAAATCTCCTGCTCATGCAATCTAGCAGGGCCGTGTTGGGTCTTCATCTGTCAGACTCTGCCTGGGATCCAGGGGAGAAGACGGGAGCAGTTTATTACTGCTTCAGTCTTCTATTTCACTGACTAAATCGCATTGTGTGATGGGATTGCTGATGCTTCTGTAGGACCCGGCAATCACATGATCATGAGGTGTCTCAAGCATAGCAAAGCTCCTGGATCCTAGCAGACTTTGATGGCTCTGCCAGTGACATTTGTCATTGTAGTGTGCTATTTTATCTTGTAAATGGGGCTCCTATAAATGCCCCAGTTACAATGTAAGAAAATCAATAGTAATAAAAAACTGAGGATATTTTTCATATCTTTAATTATTGTTTAGGGGAACAAATTGTCTAGTGTTTATGTACACTACTCAAAAAAATAAAGGGAACACTCAAATAACACATCCTAGATCTGAATGAATGAAATATTCTCATTGAATACTTTGTTCTGTACAAAGTTGAATGTGATGACAACAAAATCACACAAAAATCATCAATGGAAATCAAATTTATTAACCAATGGAGGCCTGGATTTGGAGTCACCCTCAAAATTAAAGTGGAAAAACACACTACAGGCTGATCCAACTTTGATGTAATGTCCTTAAAACAAGTCAAAATGAGGCTCAGTATTGTGTGCGGCCTCCACGTGCCTGTATGACCTCCCTACAACGCCTGGGCATGATCCTGATGAGGTTGCGGATGGTCTTCTGTGGGATCTCCTCCCAGACCTGGATTAACCCCTTCGCAACCTTGGGTTTGTCGTTTTTACTTTTTCGTTTTTTACTTCCCTTGTTCCCAGAGCCATAGCGTTTTTATTTTTTGGACAATATGGTCGTGTGAGGGCTTATTTTTTGTGGGACAAGTTGTACTTTTCAACGCCATTACTGGTTTTACCATATCTTGTACGGGAAAACGGGAAAAAAATTCCAAGTGCGGTAAAATTGCAAAAAAAGTGCAATAGCACAGTTGTTCGTTCTTTTTTTTTTTTACCACGTTCACTGAATGCTAAAACTGACCTGCTATTCTTATTCTCCAGGTCATTACGAGTTCGTAGACACCAAACATGTATAGGTTATTTTATATTTAAGTGGTGAAAAAAAATTCCAAAATTTGGTAAAAAAACCTAAGAAAAAAAAATAGCGCCATTTTCCGAGACCTGTAGCGTCTCCATTTTTCGTGATCCGGGGTTGGGTGAGGGCTTATTTTTTGCACGCCGGGCTGACTTTTTTATTGATAACTTTTTGGGGTAGATCCGATGTTTTGATCGCCCGTTATTGCATTTTATTGCAATTTTGCGGCGACCAAAAAACGTAATTCTGGCATTTAGAATTTTTTTCTCGTTACACCGTTTACCGATCGGATTAATTCTTTTTTTATATTGATACATGGGGCGATTCTGAACGCGGCGATACCAAATATGTGTATGTGGGGTTTTTTTTTTATATATTTTATTTTGAATGGGGCGAAAGGGGGGTGATTTAAACTTTTTTATATTTTTAAAAACATATTTTTTTTTCACTTACTGCATGCTTCAATAGTCTCCATAGGAGACTAGAAGCAGCAGTTGTTTGATAGGCTCTGCTACATACAGGGGACCAGCAGATCCCCTGCATATAGCAGAAATGGTCCTGTGCTATGAGCGCCGACCACTAGGTGGCGCTCATAGCGACGAGATCATGATAACCACAGGCGTCTGCTGCAGACCCTAGGTTGTCATGCCCACCCATCGGGGTCGCCGATGGGCGGGGCTTATGACGCGCAACCCGGAAGCGCGCGTTAAATGCCGCTTTCGGAGATTGACAGCGGCATTTAACATGTTAACAGCCGCGGGTGGATCGCGATTCCACCCGCGGCTGTTGCGGGCACATGTCAGCTGTAAGAATCAGCTGACATGTGCTCGGTTCAGTGAGGGCTCAGCGCAGCAGCCCTCACTGAACCGGGGGTGCGCAAATGTGCGTACTAATACGGCAAGGGTTGGAAAGGGGTTAAAGCAACCACCAACTCCTGGACAGTCTGTGGTGCAACGTGTGACGTTGGTGGCTGGAGTGAGACATGATGTCCTAGATGTGCTCAATCGGACTCAGGTCTGGGGAACAGGCGGGCCAGTCCATAGCTTCAATGCCTTCATCTTGCAGGAACTGCTGACACACTCCAGCCACATGAGGTCTGGCATTGTCCTGCATTAGGAGGAACCCAGGGCCAACCACACCAGCATATGGTCTCCTAAGGGGTCTGAGGATGTCATCTTGGTACCTAATGGCAGTCAGGCTACCTCTGGCGAGCACATGGAGAGCTGTGCGGCCCTCCAAAGAAATGCCACCCCACACCATTACTGACCCACTGCCAAACTGATCATGCTGAAGGATGTTGCAGGCAGCAGATCGCTCTCCACGGCATCTCCAGACTCTGTCATGTCTGTCAAATGTGCTCAGTGTGAACCTGCTTTCATCTGTGAAGAGCACAGGGCGCCAATGGCGACTTTGCCAATCCTGGTGTTCTGTGGCAAATGCCAAGGGTCCTGCATGGTGTTGGGCTGTGAGCATAACCCCCATCTGTGGACGTTGGGCCCTCATACCACCCTCATGGAGTCGGTTTCTAACCGTTTGTGCAGACACGTGCACATTTGTGGCCTGCTGGAGGTCATTTTGCAGGGCTCTGGCAGTGCTCCTCCTGTTCCTCCTTGAACAAAGGCAAAGGTAGCGGTCCTGCTGCTGGGTTGTTGCCCTCCTACGGCCCCCTCCACGTCTCCTGGTGTACTGGCCTGTCTCCTGGTAGCGTCTCCAGCCTCTGGACACTACACTGACAGACACCGCAAACCTTCTTGCCACAGCTCGCATTGATGTACCATCCTGGATGAGCAGCACTATCTGAGCAACTTCTGTGGGTTGTAGAGTCCGTCTCATGCTACCACGAGTGTGAAAGCACAACCAACATCCAAAACATAAGCCAGAAAGCATTGGTACTGAGATGTGCCCCCCCCCCCCCCCTGCAGAACCACTCCTTTCTTGAGGAAGTCTTGATAATTGCCAATAATTTCCATCTATTGTCTATTCCATTTGCACAACAGCATGTGAAATTGATTGTCAATCAGTGTTGCTTCCTAAGTGGACAGTTTGATTTCACAGAAGTTTGATTCACTTGGAGTTATATTCTGTTTGTGTTCCCTTTGTTTTTGAGCAGTATATATAACTTAACTATTTTTGTTAAATTTATTTTTGCACATGAAAGTACCAACTGCAGACAAATGAAAAAAACTACTTTTCCCATTAAGACATTTTTATTACATACATGTAAAGAAAAAAACCCTACACATTACATATCTACATAACCTGGAATATTCTCAAGTGGCTCTTCGGTGTGAAATTTGAACAGTATAAAAAATATAGTAAACTGAAAATGGCTTGTTCTTAAAGATTTGCATCACAAAAAAATTAAATTGTCTAGCAGGTAACATTTCTCCAGGTGGAGAGTGGCAAGTTGCATAGGACATCATTGGTGCAACCTGTGCAGATGTAAGGGAGGGGGGCATTTCTACATCCAAACCAGGTGGAATTGTGCATTATGAGGAGCTACTGGAGTGCAAAGGGCTCATATACTTTTCTTGCACTGGGCCTCTTCTGTCTGTCACTGGCAACTTCTAGGCCATGCAATGCTCCAGAAGCTGTTAAGAGAAGAGGAACCCTAGTGTCACCTCTTGGAAGTAGTAATCTAGTAATCCTAAAGGTCAATTTCGTTCCTTATTAAAGAGTCTTGCAATGTGACTTTTTAAGAGGTAATTTCAATGTATAAATTCCTGAGGGAGTGTTGTATGAACTAAAGTTTCCTCCTTATGCTTGCTTGGCACTCTTCAGTGAGAAACTTTACCCCTTTGAGCCTCTGCTTTGCACTTGGGGGGCAAACGCCGCAATTGTGTCTGCAGATGGAGTTTCTGGTTTGGCTTTTTATCTGAAGTCACGTGGCATGGCTCTTCAAAAGCTGTGTTCACATGTCTAGTAGTCATCTGTTAGAACAGATCCAGCAGCAATCCGGTGGCAAAAAAAGTTGTAAAGAGACAGCTTTTGTCATGTTTTTTTTTTTGTTTTTTTTTAAAAAAAAAAAAACAAAACAAACTAATATCGGCTTGAGCTGTTTTTTTAACATTGACGTCTATGGACAATGGATCTGTTAATTAGCCATCTGTTATCTTCTATTTGACACTGGTCCTGTAAGTATAAAATGGATGGCAATTTAAAGGATCCATTGTTCATAGACTTCAATATTAAAGCTCCCCTCCAGCGTTTTTTTATTTTATTGCTGTAGTGGTGCTACTGGCGGTTTGGCGGTTTGTGACGGCTGCTCAAGTGTTTGCTGGAACGAGCCAAAGGTCACACTTCAGTGCAAGTCTATGGGAGCCTCGTTTTTTTCAGGTTGTGATGTAACTTCTGATCCATCAGAAGTTCCCAGGCATTTAAAGCATCTTTTGATCTGTTTAATAGCAGCATGGGTATCTATGATGTAAATTTGGTTTGATAGATCCATGTTTGTCAGTTAATATATGATGATATTTAAAGTCTTTATTAGCATGGATTCACAGGTGTCCAAATTTTCTCACAAATACATTGACATATATATTTTTTGAGAGAAAAGGGGTGGCTTAAAGAAGTTGTCCACTACTTTTATATTGATGCCCTATCCATAGCAATATTATTATTATAACAATATTTCCTTTTTGTAATGTGTACTGTAAATGTTTATATCTTAGTATTTCTTGTTCAATAAATCATTCAATCTATTTTGCTGTGCCTGTTAACATTAACCCTGGAACTGCCTTTTCTCACAAAAAACATGTATTGACATGTTTTTTCTTACATACGGCGCTTACACTTTAACCTATAACATTGGGGGTGAAGGGTATGATCGTCTTCTAGCAATTCGGTTTACACAAAGCTAATGGGGAATGTGCCCAGCTTACACATTATCCTACAACCTTACAGAGAATCGAGCCGCTGTTAATAGGGAATGTGCCCAGCTTACACATTATCCTACAACCTTACAGAGACACTGTCGCCGAGCGCATGGTTAACTTTGTAAATATTAGCATTGAAATGTATTGTAACCTATAGATTTGCTTGTATAATGTTGTATTTTTAGATCTATTTACACCTTTTTCCATTTCTTGATTTGTGTATACCTCTAAGTGAATCTACAATAAATGTATATTTTTTTTAAACACTTTTATTACGTCATTATTATGAACACTACAGAATGCTACCATTAACCCTAGGGATCCTGGGGCTGCCTTTTCTCACAAAAACATGTCTTGACATGTTTTTCTTACATATGGCGCTTACACTTTAATCTACAACCTTGTGTGAAGGGCATGTGGGCTGTCATGGGGGACGTAACAGAGGCTGAACATGGGCTGCTTCCGGGGCAGGAACGGTACTGACGTAACAGATATTGACACACCTAGGGGCGGTAAGGGTTGGCTTCCGGGGGCGGGGACGGAACTGACGGAACAGGTATTGACACACACAGGGGCGGAGAATGGAGAGGGGAGGGGTTTAGACCAGAAGTGGAGGCGGAACAGATGCCAAAAAGGGGTGGGCACCTGTCAAAAACCAGAAGTGGGCGTGTTGACGAGAGGTGGGTGCTCTTACTACTCCTGTCAGGTATATATTATTGGAGGCAGCAGAATCTATGGGCTCCTATCAGGTATATAGTATTGGAGGCAGCAGAATCTATGGGCTCCTGTCAGGTATATAGTATTGGAGGCAGCAGAATGTATGGGCTCCTGTCAGGTATATACTATTGGAGGCAGGAGAATGTATGGGCTCCTGTCAGGTACATATTATTGGAGGCAGGAGAATGTATGGGCTCCTGTCAGGTATATAGTATTGGAGGCAGGAGAATCTATGGGCTCCTGTCAGGTGTATATTATTGGAGGCAGGAGAATGTATGGGCTCCTGTCAGGTATGTAGTATTGGAGGCAGCAGAATGTATGGGCTCCTGTCAGGTATATAGTATTGGAGGCAGGAGAATGTATGGGTTCATACCAGGTACATATTATTGGAGGCAGGAGAATGTATGGGCTCCTGTCAGGTATATAGTATTGGAGGCAGGAGAATCTATGGGCTCCTGTCAGGTGTATATTATTGGAGGCAGGAGAATGTATGGGCTCCTGTCAGGTATGTAGTATTGGAGGCAGCAGAATGTATGGGCTCCTGTCAGGTATATAGTATTGGAGGTAGCAGAATGTATGGGCTCCTATCAGGTATATAGTATTGGAGGCAGGAGAATGTATGGGCTCCTGTCAGGTATGTAGTATTGGAGGCAGCAGAATGTATGGGCTCCTGTGAGGTATATATTTGCTATTTATCATTTTTGGATGTGCTCTCCTGTGAACCCTGCTGCATATACATTGTTCATATATTGGGGCTATTTGGGTTCTCTGTCTTTTTAACCTCTTTTATTTTTTAATTACGTTCTGATTTTCTTCTTTTTTTGTGATTTATTCTTAAAGGATCTTATTGGATTTCTTTCCTGATGTCCAGATATCAGATGCATCTGAACTCTTCTAACAACGATTAATTAAATATATATATCTCTTGGAGTGATTTGCAACAATATATCTGTCTGTGCATCATGGTGTTTGTTATTTGTCTTTGTTTCATGTGTCGTATTTATGTGTATTTATTGTACCATTTTCTTTCTTTGCCCCCTCTTCACTTTTTTATTCCCCTTCTCGTATGTTTATATATATATATATTTCTGCTATTATTATTTATTATTTCTTGCCCCCAATTATCCTGCTGTACTCCTGTCTATATTCCCCTATATTTTTACACTGCATGACAGCCCCTATCAGTATGGAGCTGTATCTCTTTGCAGCGTCATATAGGGAACCGTCCTTGGAGTTCTACTGTGCTCATGCGCTGGGCGACTCGCTCCCCCTGCTCTCGCGTCGCCCATCTCCATGGCGCCGGCGCGTTAACCGGATGTCCTCCTGACACTTCCAGGTCGCGCCCGCGTCATGATGGGCGGGGCGGGACTCCGGGGGGCGCTGACTCTCCCAGTGTATGCGCCGCCTGTACCTCTCCGCTGATGGCCATCCTGAATCATCACATGACCCTACACGTGATGCCTATAGGGGGCGGAGCTATACATTTAAAAAGGTCCTTGTACCCTTGCCATTCACGCCTCTTGAAAAAGCACCCGCGAAACGCGCGTCGAGGCTGCCCTCTCTGACAGACACCGGCCCTCACTTGTCCCTAGCCACGTGTGATACTCTGGGGTGAGTTACCTATACCATGTACATGATATGCACTTAGCAATGGAGTTATTGTACAGGACTACGGTATATGTGATCCCCATATATTAAGTGTCACATTCTTTCTTACTCTGCTCTATTCTACTGTTATTTCCATTCTTTTTGATTATCTGGATTATTATTTTTTGGATCTGTTTGTCTGCATCTTACTGTTTTACCATCTATATATGAATTTTTTAACATGAAATTATAATAAACTTTTGTATGCCAAGATACTTGCCTTTTCTCCTGTTTTATTATATTTCGTTCAAGTTGGCTACATAATATGGGGTGTGAGTGGTTATTTATCCACACCACCCTATTTTGAATCTCTAAATGTGGGCTATTGTGTTTCTCATATATTATTGGAGGCAGGAGAATGTATGGGCTCCTGTCAGGTATATAGTATTGCAGGCAGCAGAATCTATGGGCTCCTGTCAGGTATATAGTATTGGAGGCAGGAGAATGTATGGGCTCCTGTCAGGTATATATTATTGGAGGCAGCAGAATCTATGGGGTCCTGTCAGGTATATATTATTGGAGGCAGGAGAATGTATGGGCTCCTGTCAGGTATATAGTATTGGAGGCAGCAGAATCTATGGGGTCCTGTCAGGTATATATTATTGGAGGCAGGAGAATGTATGGGCTCCTGTCAAGTATATAGTAATGGAGGCAGCAGAATGTATGGGCTCCTGTCAGGTATATAGTATTGGAGGCAGCAGAATCTATGGGCTCCTGTCAGGTATATAGTATTGGAGGCAGCAGAATCTATGGGCTCCTGTCAGGTATATAGTATTGGAGGCAGCAGAATCTATGGGCTTCTGTCAGGTATATATTATTGGAGGCAGCAGAATGTATGGGCTTCTGTCAGGTATATATTATTGGAGGCAGCAGAATCTATGGGCTCCTGTCAGGTATATATTTTTGGAGCCAGCAGAATGTATGGGCTTCTGTCAGGTATATATTATTGGAGGCAGCAGAATCTATGGGCTCCTGTCAGGTATATATTATTGGAGGCAGCAGAATGTATGGGCTCCTGTCAGGTATATAGTATTGGAGCCAGCAGAATATATGGGCTCCTGTCAGGTATATAGTATTGGAGGCAGAAGAATGTATGGGCTCCTGTCAGGTATATAGTATTGGAGCCAGCAGAATCTATGGGCTCCTGTCAGGTGTATATTATTGGAGACAGCAGAATCTATGGGCTCCTGTCAGGTATACATTATTGGAGGCAGCAGAATATATGGGATCCTGTCAGGTATATATTATTGGAGGCAGGAGAATGTATGGGCTCCTGTCAGGTATATAGTATTGGAGGCAGCAGAATCTATGGGCTCCTGTCAGGTATATATTATTGGAGCCAGCAGAATGTATGGGCTCCTGTCAGGTATATATTATTGGAGGCAGCAGAATCTATGGGCTCCTGCCAGGTATATATTATTGGAGGCAGCAGAATCTATGGGCTCCTGTCAGGTATATAGTAATGGAGGCAGCAGAATGTATGGGCTCCAGTCAGGTATATAGTATTGGAGGCAGCAGAATCTATGGGCTCCTGTCAGGTATATAGTATTGGAGCCAGCAGAATATATGGGCTCCTGTCAGGTATATAGTATTGGAGGCAGAAGAATGTATGGGCTCCTGTCAGGTATATAGTATTGGAGCCAGCAGAATCTATGGGCTCCTGTCAGGTGTATATTATTGGAGACAGCAGAATCTATGGGCTCCTGTCAGGTGTATATTATTGGAGACAGCAGAATGTATGGGCTCCTGTCAGGTATATATTATTGGAGCCAGCAGAATGTATGGGCTCCTGTCAGGTATATAGTATTGGAGGCAGAAGAATGTATGGGCTCCTGTCAGGTATATAGTATTGGAGCCAGCAGAATCTATGGGCTCCTGTCAGGTGTATATTATTGGAGACAGCAGAATCTATGGGCTCCTGTCAGGTGTATATTATTGGAGACAGCAGAATGTATGGGCTCCTGTCAGGTATATATTATTGGAGCCAGCAGAATGTATGGGCTCCTGTCAGGTATATATTATTGGAGCCAGCAGAATGTATGGACTCCTGTCAGGTACATATTATTGGAGTCAGGAGAATCTATGGGCTCCTGTCAGGTATATATTATTGGAGCCAGCAGAATGTATGGACTCCTGTCAGGTATATATTATTGGAGTCAGGAGAATCTATGGGCTCCTGTCAGGTATATAGTATTGGAGGCAGCAGAATCTATGGGCTCCTGTCAGGTATATATTACTGGAGGCAGCAGAATCTATGAGCTCCTGTCAGGTATATATTATTTGATAATCATGCCCATTGCCCAGCTCCCGCCATATGTCGATCGCCAGCCACATAAAACAAGGCAGCTGGGGGCTGGGATTCGCAGCATCTTAAGACCCAAGCGTTCTTGGCCCCCCAGGCTGAAAATCGCAGCCCACAGCCACCCATGAAAATGGCGCATTCATCATAGCACCATTTCCAGGTGCTTTACCCGGCTCTTCCAGCGGCCCTGGTGGTGAGTGGCACCCTGGGTAATAATAGGGTTAGTAATAGGCCAGCTTTGTACTATCAGCTGGTACTAAGCCCGAAATTTATGGTGTGACGCCAAATTAGTCATAGCCACCATGAATTTCTCGTAAATATAAAAAAAAAAAAACACATTTAGGGACTCCATCTTTAACCCCTTAAGGACCAGAGCATTTTCCGTTTTTGCTTTTTCATTTTTTGCTCCCCTTGTTCCCAGAGCCATAGCGTTTTTATTTTTTGGGCAATATGGCCATGTGAGGGCTTATTTTTTGCGGGACGAGTTGTACTTTTCAACGCAATTACTAGTTTTACCATATCGTGTACGGGAAAACGGGAAAAAATTCCAAGTGCGGTGAAATTGCAAAAAAAGTGCAATACCACAGTTGTTTTTTATTTATTTTTTTACCACGTTCACTGAAAGCTAAAACTGACCTGCCACTCTTATTCTCCAGGTCATTTCGAGTTCGTAGACACCAAACATGTATAGGTTCTTTTATAAGAGGTGAAAAAAAATTCCAAAATTTGGTAAAAAAAAAATATATATATATATAGCGCCATTTTCTAAGACCTGTAGCGTCTCCATTTTTCGTGATCTGTGGCTGGGTGAGGTCTTTTTCCTTTGTGCGCCGGGCTGACGTTTTTTATTTATAACATTTTGGGGTAGATCCGATGTTTTGATCGCCTGTTATTGCATTTTATTCCAATTTTGCGGCAGCCAAAAAACGTAATTCTGGCGTTCAGAATTTTTTTCTCGTTACGCTGTTTACCGTTCGGATTAATTCTTTTTTTATATTGATAGATCAGGCAATTCTGAACGCGGCGATACCAAATATGTGTATGTGGGCGAAAGGGGGGGTGATTTAAACTTTTATATTTTTTTACATTTTTTTATATTTTTAAAAAACGTTTTTGTTTCACTTTTTGCATGCTTCTATAGTCTCCATAGGAGACTAGAAGCTCAACTATCCGATCGCCTCTGCTACATACAGGGGATCAGTAGATCCCCAGCATATAGTAGAATTGGTCCTGTGCTATGAGCGCCGACCACTAGGTGGCGCTCATAGCGACCAGCTCATGACAAACACAGGCGTCTGCTGCAGACCCTGGGTTGTCATGCCCACCCATCGGTGACCCGCGATCACGTGAGGGGTAGCCGATGGGCGGGGCTTAGGACGCGCTTCCCGGAAGCGCGCGTTAAATTCTGCTGTCGGAGATTGACAACGGCATTTAACATGTTAACAGCCGCAGGTGGATCGCGATTCCACCTGCGGCTGTTGCGGGCACTTGTCAGCTGTAAGAATCAGCTGACATGTGCTCGGTTCAGTGCAGGCTCACCGCCGGAGCCCTCACTGAACCGGGGGAGGAGTCCTATGACGTACTAAGACGTCATGGGTTGCAATCGTCACTCCAACGTAATCCATAGGTCTTCTGTCTTCAGCTCGGCTACATCTTTGCCATGAGACAAATATGTCTGCTGACAGAGATGAGCAGACACAGAATGACACTGGAGCACTGTTACTGTGTAATGCGGCACTATGTTTCTTTTTTTGTCATGACATTTCATGTAGAAATCTTGTGAAAAGTGTGGATTGTGCTCCGGAAGTGATCAGTTATAGCTAACTTTGTTATTTTCTGCAGAGATAAGTCCTGCATAGAAGATGTGATGTATCGGTCTGCGGCAGATAAAGAACTTCACCTAGAGACATCACTGGTGAGTATGTGTATTACCTATACACATACACTGACACTATATACAGAGCTCCTGTGTATAATGTCACTGGTGATCACTGTATTACCTGTACACTGACACTATATACAGAGTTCCTGTGTATAATGTCACTGGTGATCACTGTATTACCTGTACACTGACACTATATACAGAGCTCCTGTGTGTAATGTCACTGGTGATCACTGGTGATCACTGGTGATCACCTGTTATGCACACGCCCGGACTGACTGGCGTGTGCGGGTGTTGTGGTTCCACTGGACCATGGACCGGAGAGTGCCTGGAGGGGCGTGACTAAGTATCTGGCCGATCCGACCAAGGTGGCACGACGGCATACGACGCCAGTGCACCAGGGAGAAACCGGGCAGAGGGACCAGGTGCTACTCCAGGTCAAACTCCGGACACGGGGGTTGACCCACACTAGGATTACTGGAACAGGCAGGTTAGGCTGGCACAGACTGGTGGATGTAAGCAAACACGGCAGGTATGCAGATGGGTGGATACAGGCGAGTATGCAGGCAGGGAGGTACTGTCCGAAAGGACGGGCTGGAGCACAGAGAGGTTAAGACCCAGTACAGACTGGGTCACAGAACCGCAGATGCGGTAGACAACCACAGCAGAGAGGGAACGCCCGAAGCGGTGGGCAAGAACAGAGCAGGACAGGGCTGCAGGAGCAGCGAGCACAAGCAGGGCAGGACAGGACTGCCGGAGCAGCGGGCAGAAGCAGGGCAGGGCGGAAACCGCAGAAGCAGTAAGCAAGATAAGAGCAGAGCAGAAACCGCAGGAGCGGCAAGCAAGGCAAGAGCAGAGTGAAAACCGCAAGAGCGGCAAGCTAAGCAGGAGCAGAGCGGACACCGCAGAGCGGTAAACAAGGCAGGAGCAGAGCAGAAACCGCAAGAGCGGCAAGCTAAGCAGGAGCAGAGCGGACAACGCAGAGCGGTAAACAAGGCAGGAGCAGAGTAGAAACTGCAAGAGCGGCAAGCTAAGCAGGAGCAGAGCGGACACCGCAGAGCGGTAAACAAGGCAGGAGCAGAGCAGAAACCGCAAGAGCGGCAAGCTAAGCAGGAGCAGAGCGGACACCGCAGAGCGGTAAACAAGGCAGGAGCAGAGCAGAAACCGCAAGAGCGGCAAGCTAAGCAGGAGCAGAGCGGACACCGCAGAGCGGTAAACAAGGCAGGAGCAGAGCAGAAACCGCAAGAGCGGCAAGCTAAGCAGGAGCAGAGCGGACACCGCAGAGCGGTAAACAAGGCAGGAGCAGAGCAGAAACCGCAAGAGCGGCAAGCTAAGCAGGAGCAGAGCGGACACCGCAGAGCGGTAAACAAGGCAGGAGCAGAGCAGAAACCGCAAGAGCGGCAAGCTAAGCAGGAGCAGAGCGGACACCGCAGAGCGGTAAACAAGGCAGGAGCAGAGCAGAAACCGCAAGAGCGGCAAGCTAAGCAGGAGCAGAGCGGACACCGCAGAGCGGTAAACAAAGCAAGGGGATAGGACTCTGTTCACAAAGAACAGACGGAGAAGGAAAGGCAGAACCAGAAGCACGCACAGTACTTACATAGAAGTAGCGAGCGTACACTAAATTCACAACAGAGGTACAGAGACGATGAGAAGGAATTTAGGAGCGGGTTCAGACTCTGCAGAAAGACGCAGAAAACAGACATAGAGGGAAAAGGGAGACAAAGTTAAAGTAGAAACGAGGCACAGACAACAGGGAACAGAGGAACGGGAACAGAGACAGCAAGGCAGGAACACAAACAGGACTCTGTTCAGACGGGAACAGATACCGCAAGGCAGGGACACAAACAGGACTCTGTTCAGACGGGAACAGATACCGCAAGGCAGAGACACAAACAGGACTCTGTTCAGACGGGAACAGATACCGCAAGGCACAGACAGGCAGATCTAGGAATACGGCCCCTAGAAGGCGAAAGAACAGGCAAGAGGCGTGTTCACAAGAACAGACCACAGTTCAGACACAGAACTGGAAAACAGGCAGGAAAACATGATAGGACCTGGCATGTCAGAGACAAAAAGCCAACTGACAAGAAACAATGCTCAGGCGCCATCTTGAGGACGAAGGTGGTATAAATACCCAAAGATGGACAGCAATAGGCTGAAGGTGCAACAGGGGCGTGTCGCAGCAGGTACAAGAAACAGGAAGTTCAGCGGGCGTCGCCCTATGCAGCCAAAGTGGAGCAGAGCAGAGCACAAGGAAAGAAGCCAGACCAGGAAGCTGGGCGGGAGATGAAGTTTGCGATCTTGCATGATGAGAGATGGAACACCATGCAAGAACGCCGCCAGGTATGCTACATTACCCATACACTGACACTATATACAGAGCTCCTGTGCATAATGTCACTGGTGATCACTGTATTACCTGTACACTGACACTATATATAGAGCTCCTGTGCATAATGTCACTGGTGATCACTGTATTACCTGTACACTGACACAATATACAGAGCTCCTGTGCATAATGTCACTGGTGATCACTGTATTACCTGTACACTGACAATATATACAGAGCTCCTGTGCATAATATCACTGGTGATCACTGTATTACCTGTACACTGACACTATACACAGAGCTCCTGTGTGTAATGTCACTGGTGATCACTGTATTACCTGTACACTGACACTATATACAGAGATCCTGTGCATAATGTCACTGGTGATCACTGTATTACCTCTACACTTACACTATACACAGAGCTCCTGTGTATAATGTCACTGGTGATCACTGTATTACCTGTACACTGACACTATATACAGAGCTCCTGTGCATAATGTCACTGGTGATCACTGTATTACCTGTATACTGACACTATATACAGAGCTCCTGTGCATAATGTCACTGGTGATCACTGTATTACCTGTACACTGACACTATATACAGAGCTCTTGTGCATAATGTCACTGGTGATCACTGTATTACCTGTACACTGACACTATACACAGAGCTCCTGTGCATAATGTCACTGATAATCTCTACATTATCTGTACACTGACTCTATATACAGAGCTTTTTAAAATTTTCATTATCAGTCACTATCTGGTGCCATTATGTGCCATGGTCATGGCGTGGCGGTATTTGTCCCTTGTATGTGGTATTATTCGGACAGTCACTATGTGGTGGTAATATGTGGTCTTCTCATGGTGTGGCAGTATATATATCTTGTACTTGATAGTATTTGATCACTATGTGGTGGTATGTGTTCTGGTCATGTTGTGGTGGTATTTCTCTCTTCTATATGGTATTATTAGTCTAGGTATAGTGGATTGTTGTCAGTCATTTGTTTTTTCGGATATTAAGAATGGGAACATTCTTTATTTGCAATACATATTAAATACTTGGATGTTTAACCTATCCCTGTGTTGTGACTACTACACAGCAGCAGAGATGCACGTCAGCTCAAGACGCAAACAATAAGCCGCCAGATCCAAAAAAATGAGAACACTACGGTGCGCAGAACATGGCGTGAAAAGTGTGATTTTTTTTTTTCAAACTTATGAATTTGTTTTCACTACTTAGATACCAGTAAAGGTATACAATTTGGTATCTACGAACTCGTACTGACCCGAGGCATCACACTGTCACGTCGGTTTTACCATATAGTGAACATGGTGACTAAAAAACCCAATAAACAAACGTGTAATTGCACTGTTTTTGCAATTTTACTGCACTTGGAATTTTTGTTGCCATTTCCCTGTACACAATATGGTAAAATAAATGATTGCATCTGAAAGTACAACTCGTCCCGCAAAAAAAACTGTCTTTCAGCAGCAGAAGGGAAGGAAGGGTGACACAGATTCTCTACTTCGTGGGTAGGCGGAGCCCCATAGGATAGTCACCTCAGATTGGAAAAAGACGACCGGCCCCTCCAGTATATAGGCTCCTCCTACTCCCATGTTCATCAGTATTTTTATCTGAGGTCTCAGAAGATAGTCGCTGCTTTGGCAGCTCTTCAGAAGAGTTGTTATTTTCTATCCAGCGAGTCCTGGACCCCCCGTGGTCTAGAGGTCTCTGGGGGTCTCGGCGCTGCTGAGACCCCTGACCCTCCCCTGGCAGCTCTGTGTACCCCTTGAGGAGGTTCCCACTTATGCCTGCCGGCCCCGGGGGATACAGGGCGCTCCCTGGCGGAGGCGCACACCACACATCTGAGAGGGTCCCTGCGTGCTCCGCCATAGGGGGTAGCAAAGGGCCATGGCGCCACACATCCCTGAGGATCCCTGTGGCGTTCAGCCGGGTAAGTGCTCTTTGGTCTAAAGAGTATCTTTGACGGCTACGGCAAGTGTACTGCCTGTGTGTTTCTTGTCTATTTCAGACGCTGCCTTGACTGGGGAGCAGAGACGGAGGCCAGTAATTTTTATTTTTTATTTGCGCATGCTTTTTCGTTTTTGCTTCCTGCCTTCATTGAGGCAGGAAGCTCCCTGTATTGGCGCGCGTTTTCTTGCTTTTATTGACTTGCTTCCTGCCTTCATAGAGGTAGGAAGTTTTCTGCCCTCATTTTTGTTGTTTGAATAAGGCGGGGGCATGGCCTAGCGGGGGCGTGGCTTAGCGTCTCCTGGCTTCCTGCCGTCATTACTTAGGCAGGAAGCGCTTGGTTGAGCGTGCGCTGGCGGTCCCTGCTTCTCCCTCCGGCGTCCAGCGGCGCCTCCTGCTCTCTGCTCCCCGTCCGTCCACACACTTAAGAGGAGCGGTCGCCGCAGTACCGGTGAGTCCCCTCTGCCTCTGGCAGGGGTTCTTTGTCAGTGCTGTCTCTCCAGGCTACCTATTAGGAGTCCTCGTGAGCACTGCCGCTTTCTCTCCTAAAGCTATTTACTTCACTGACCTTTTAGGCTGCGTAGTATTATAGTTGCTGTGATGTTAACCCCTTCTGAAAAAGTGGAACTTTAGGGGAAACACATGGTGTTTAAGGGAGTTTCCCCCTATTGATTTTTGCTTGGCATTTCTGGGGTAGCTCTTTTCTAAGGGTGAGCTTTAACCCTTCAGAGCCTGTCGCATATATATAAAAAAAATAAATAAATAAAAAAATAAAAGAAAAGAAAAGAAAAAAAAAAAAAGTGAGTTTTGAAAACAGGCTGTGCAGCTTTCACACTTTTTTGCCATCCTTGTTGTACATCCTGGCATCTGGTGTGGGTGGCATGTCGGATCAGGGGCCTGGGAGTGCTCATCGGTCTCCTGATCCTTTTCAGGTTCAGTCGCACGCCTCTGATACACTCAGGCCTTCTACTACATCAAGTTCAACGCTCAGTGATGTTAAGGTGGAGGCGCTCACTCGCTCCATTGATAGTCTCTCTAGTCTCCTGGGACAGTGGGTGTCAGCTAGATCACACCCAATGCCACGAGGTAAAAAGCGCCGCAAGACTATGGTGGCGTTGTCTCCCTCGCAGAGCGCATCAGAGGCTTCGGATTCACCAACAGATTCGGTTGATGAAATTTCTGAGTCCGAAGAGGAGGATCAACAGGATCGCTCTGTTTCTCTTTCTGGTCGCGTAGATGGGCTTATTAAGGACATGCGGGAAGTATTAGAGCTGTCTGAAGAGCCGTCAAGACCGTCTAGGTCGGGCCGTCTGTATCAGAAGACGCGCCGTGTTCGTTCTACATTACCTGCGCATGAGGAACTTAACGAAGTGGTGGAGAAGGAGCGTCAGTGTCCGGATAAACGCTTCCGAGGAACGCGTTTTTTTGATGCCCTATATCCCTGTGCCAAGGAGATGGTTACTAATTGGGTTCCCTCTCCTGAGGTGGATATATCTCTGTCTCAGCTGACCAAGTCTTCCCTGCTTCCTGTTAAAGGGAGAGCCAATCTTCAGGATCCTTTTGACAGAAGATCGGAGTCAGCGGCGAAATCCATCTATGAAGCCGCGGGTCATGGTTTCCGAGCGGCCTTGGGGGCCATGTGGGCCAGTGAGGCTTCTCTGCGGTGGTTGGATCAGCTGCGTGCGGCGTGGCAGGATGGGACTTCGCGCTCAGAAGTGGAAAAGCTTTTTCAGCGAATGGAAGAAGCTATGTGTTATGGCAGAGATGCAGTACTGGACACTGCTTCAATTCTGTCCAGGGCTCAGGCTTCGGCAGTCACGATTAGAAGAGCTCTGTGGCTTAAACAGTGGACCGGGGATGCAGTATCCAAACAGGGATTGCTTAGTCTGGCATATAAGGGCGGTCAGCTCTTTGGTTCAGATCTTTCGGAACTAATTGCCAAAGCTAAAGCTAAGGATGTTACTCTGCCTGGGAAAAAGGCAGTGGCATCCACAGCCAGCAGGACAGGGCCCGGCAGAGGTCTTCGGTCCTTTCGGGCCAGGGGACGATTCAGTCAGCCTTCTTGGAGATTGGGTCGTCCCTCATCCTCCGGCAGATCCGCCCAGAAATCTTGTACTCCTTGGAAGCAACGGTCCCGTCAGGACAGACGGGAGGTTGATAAAAAGTCCGCTAAGGCTGACTGACGCCAGGGATCCCCCCGAGGGCTCTCGGGTGGGAGGTCGTCTGCTACAATTCGGGTCGATCTGGGCATCCCACATAGCAGACGCCTGGGTGACACGGGTTATGTCGGCAGACTATTTCATAGAGTTTCATTCGCTGCCTCCAGACAGGTTTCGTCTGACGGGCGTTCCGTCCGTGCCAAGACTGGCTGCCGCACTGTTTCAGGAGGTCGACTCTCTCCTACAGCAGGGTGTGGTGGTTCAGGTTCCTCCGGAAGACCAGGGAAATGGTTTTTATTCCAACCTTTTTGTGGTCCCCAAAAAGGAGGACAAGTTTCGTCCGGTGCTGGATCTCAGGGATTTGAATATTTACGTCCGGACACGGAAGTTCCGCATGGAGTCTCTCCGATCTGTGATAGCGACCCTGTCGCAGTACGATTTCTTGGTGTCCATAGACATCCGCGACGCCTATTTCCATATCCCTATCGGCAGGGCTCACCAGCGTTTCTTGCGTTTCGCTATAGGTCAAACCCATTACCAGTTTGTGGCCCTGCCTTTCGGGTTGGCCTCAGCTCCCAGGGTTTTTACAAAAATTCTGGCTCCTCTCATGGCGCTTCTTCGAAGACAGGGGGTTACGATCCTCCCCTACCTGGACGACCTGTTCATAGTGTCTCCCACAGCGGAGGAGCCAATAGCGGCTCGCGATCTCTCCCTTCAGTACCTGATGGACTTCGGGTGGCTGATCAATTGGAAGAAATCGTCATTGGAGCCAGCACAGTCCATTCTTTTCCTGGGGATGCAGTTCGATACTGTTCGGGCAGTTGTGTCCCTGCCTCCTGTCAAACAGACGAACCTTCGTCTTCTGGTCCAGGCTATGAGGTCGGCGCTGTCAATGTCCCTTCGGGAATGCATGCGCCTTCTGGGTCAAATGGTGGCAACTATGGAAGCAGTACCATTTGCACAATTTCATTCCCGGGATCTCCAGAGCCTTATTCTGACCCATTGGGATCGATCGCTAACTTCTCTGGATCGCTCGGTCATTATCTCCCGCAGGGTGCGAGAATCTCTTGGATGGTGGTTGCGTCCGGAGACTCTATCCGTGGGGAAATCCTTCCTCCGAGATGGTCGGTGGTGACAACCGATGCCAGCCGGACAGGCTGGGGGGGAGTTTGGAACAACCTCTGGATTCAGGGAGTCTGGTCGCCAAAGGAGTCGTCTCTCCCGATCAACATTTTGGAGTTGAGAGCAATATTTCTCTGCCTCCAACATTGGACGGTCTTATTGAGCGGTCTACCGGTCCGGATCCAGTTGGACAATGCTACGGCTGTCGCGTACATCAACCAC
The DNA here is from genome assembly GCF_046119375.1 of Phyllobates terribilis. Taxonomy (NCBI): domain Eukaryota; kingdom Metazoa; phylum Chordata; class Amphibia; order Anura; family Dendrobatidae; genus Phyllobates; species Phyllobates terribilis. The sequence continues at coordinate 513,285,027 of NW_027362765.1, read as the reverse complement.
CAAGGCGGGACGAGGAGTTCCAGTCTCATGTCGGAGGTCTCTCGGATCCTGGTGTGGGCCGAGTCCAAAGTTCCAGCAATCTCTGCAATTCACATTCCAGGGGTGTTGAATATCTCGGCGGACTTCCTCAGTTGCAAGCAAGTGGACCCTGGGGAATGGAGTCTCCATCCAGAAGTGTTTTCTCTGCTGTGTTCCCGTTGGGGGACTCCTCAGGTGGACTTGATGGCATCCAGGCTGAACGCCAGGGTTCCGACGTTCATGTCCAGGTACAGGGACCCGGAGGCGGTGGCGGTGGATGCTCTAGTGGCCCCGTGGGGTCAGTTCAAGCTGATCTATGCGTTTCCGCCGATGTCCTTACTACCTCTGGTGATCCGACGGATCAAACTCGAAAGGGTATCAATAATTCTGATAGCACCAGACTGGCCGCGGAGGACATGGTATTCGACGCTGGTGTCTCTTCAGGCGGCACCTCCACTTCCGCAGCCCCTTCGCCCGGACTTGCTCACTCAGGGGCCCATTCGTCATCCGGACCTGAGGTCCCTTCGTTTGACGGCGTGGCTCTTGAGACCGATATCTTGACCCGTCGCGGTTTTTCGCCCGAGGTCATTGCTACCTTGCGGGCGGCCCGGAGTCCAGCTACGTCCAGGATTTATCACAGAACTTGGGAGTCTTTCTATTCATGGTGTTCTGGATCCTCAAGAAACCCGAGGGTTTTTTCCATCCCCAACTTCTTGGCCTTTCTGCAATCTAGTCTGGCCAGGAGTTTGGCAGTTAGTACGGTGCGGGGACAGGTATCTGCTCTTTCCGCACTTTTTAGGAAGGCTATTGCCTCTCGCAGGGATGTGCGCTCTTTTTTTCGCAGAGTCGCATGTCAGTTTCCGCCACGGAGGGCAGTTGTGGCTCCATGGCGGCTTAATCTAGTCCTGGAAGCCCTTCAGCATAGGCCTTTTGAGCCTATGGATTCTGCTAAACTTTCACTACTTTCTTGGAAGGTGGCCTTCTTGGTGGCAGTCGCCTCTTTGAGAAGGGTATCGGAATTGGCAGCACTTTCTTGCTCACCTCCTTTTCTGGAATTTTTTCCGGATCGCGTGGTGCTTCATACTCGTGAAGATTTTTTGCCTAAGGTAGTGTCACAATTCCACATTAATCAGGACATTGTGTTGCCTTCTCTTTGTCCAGGACCTAAGAATCCAAGGGAGCGGGCCTTGCACTCGCTGGACTTAGTGCGGGCATTTGAAGTTCTATCTTACGATCACTCAAGGTTTTCGGAAGTCGGACTCTCCTTTTATAATTCCGGCAGGTCGTCGGCGTGGTCAACGTGCTTCCAAAGACACGATAGCTCGGTGGATCCGTTCAGCTTTCCTGGAAGCGTACCGGCTCAAGGGCGAGCCTTGTCCGGTTAAAGTTAAAGCTCATTCCACGAGAGCCATTGGCTCATCGTGGGCTTTTCGTCAGGGGGCTTCGGCAGCGCAGCTCTGCCGGGCGGCCACCTGGCGCTCCGTTCACACCTTTACTAAGTTTTATAAGGTGGACGTAAGTGCTTCAGCCGATGCGGCCCTGGGACGCAGGGTCCTGCAGGCGGCGGTAATTTAAGTTATCCCTTTGCTTAGTTTTCCGTTATTTAGCGCGGTTTGCTCTCTTGCCTAAGTTTTGGGGTATGGAAGCTTCTGCCTCTATTTCCCACCCTTAAGTAGGTACTGCTTTAGGACGTCCCACGAAGTAGAGAATCTGTGTCTCCCTTCCTTCCCTTCTGCTGCTGAAAGCCGGATTTTGGTAAGAACTTACCTTTAAAATCCTTTTCAGCGAAGGAAGGAAGGGAGACACAGCACCCTCCCAGGGCAGAAGTGTTTTTTTGTGTTTCTAGATGCAGCGCGTCTCCTTCCTGATGTCGATCTTCTGGACTGGGTTTAGCGCTCTACGGCTCTCCTTCCAGTTTCGCCAGCTCTACACAATTGTCAGGTCCAATGGGGTATGCCTAAGACTGTGTTTCTATTACATAACCTGTTTTCTCTCATTTCTGAAATTTCAGAAGGGGATATATTGTTCTGCTGGTTGGTCTGCTCTTCCTTAGCTTGTGTACGGACTGATGAACATGGGAGTAGGAGGAGCCTATATACTGGAGGGGCCGGTCGTCTTTTTCCAATCTGAGGTGACTATCCTATGGGGCTCCGCCTACCCACGAAGTAGAGAATCTGTGTCTCCCTTCCTTCCTTCGCTGAAAAGGATTTTACAGGTAAGTTCTTACCAAAATCCGGCTTTCCTGCTGCTACAGACTTTTATATGACTACAATTTACATTCTGCTGCTTACGCAAACATTTTTGCAGTTTACAAGACACTTCTTACACTTGCTTGCACCCAGGTTTCATGTGAAAGAGTGTTCTCAAAGCTGAAAATTGTAAAAAAAATCATCTGAGGTCTTCAATTGGACAGGAGCTTTTAGAGTCACTCCTTCTGTTGAACATTGAGTATGACATTTCAAGGAACTTAGACTATGATGACATTATTAATACGTATGCAATGTCATCTTCTGTTCTGAAAAAAATGCCCCCCTAGTGAACCTTGGCCTACCTCCTTTTACCTTGCTCCTGCTAGGCCGCAGTTCCGCCGGTGACGGTCTCCTTCAGGACCTGGCGTCGCACGCGTCTGACGTAAGCGCTCACTGGGGCTCCTTCCAGGAACCTGGCGCTGCGTTAGTGCGTGAGGCGGGGCTTGGGCTTTGCGCGCTTCCAGCGGTTACGCCCCTCTTCTTCCCGCGCGGCGACCCAGAAATGGCGGACAATGGCGGGAAACAGCGGCAATTGGCGCGAAACTTCACCACAGTATGCGACACAGTTCTTTAAGGCGCACAGTACCAGGTGACAACGTGCACGAAATCCTGCCGACTACGCCAAAGTTGACGCGCCCCCTGGGCCGTGGGGTACCCGGTGCCGGGCCGGTCGATGCTGGGGGTTGTAGTCACAGTGGCGGTGACCCATTCCGTGACCCAGGGCGGTCAATCCAAGGGGTATTTATTTGTATAGGTGTTAATGTCCAACTATGCCACCTGGGGAATGCGGCCAATGGAGACCACCGCTGCGGAACAGTCCTCTGAAGCTGGTGGTTTTGCAGCCAGGGTGGTATAACTCCCCACAGGAAGAGTTAGCTTCAGGGCAGTGTGTGGATGATGGTGGTTGTGCAGGGTGTCAGTAATAACCAGAGAGTCAGTATAGTGCAGTCCCAGGGCCTTTACTGATGACAATTAGACAAGCCTGGACTGGAGTACTGGCTAGAAGTAAGAGTCCGGTCAGCCTGGAAGCAAACATAGAGTCCTCCTTGCCAGGTGGAGTTGTAGGCCTGCCCTTCTCACTATACTCTTTAGCTTTACTGATTGTAGCTGTGTTGTAGCCCACGTCCCTGAGTGTGACGTTCTGTGCTCACCCGTATGGCTGGCAGCCCGGGCTTTGTGCATGCGTCGCTCCTCCGTGGCGGTGCTGGTCCCTCTGTGCTGCTGAGCCTCCGGCGTCTGATGGGGCCAGGAGACCTGCAATCTCCTGCCCTACGGTATCTGCTGCTGGGCCTGCAGTGCCCCCACAGCCTCGGACTCCGGTGTCCGGTCCTCTGTGTATTTCATCTAGGACGAGCTTCCTCAGCTCCAGTCCCTAGTTCCTCTCTCCTCGAAGTCCTAAACTCCACTCCTCACACTAAGACTAACTAACCCCGCCCCCAGATCCCAGTTGCAAAGGGGAGGGGACTCCCCTTGCTGGTCTGGAGCCAGGAACGTGTTGCATGCTTAGTATCCCTGACTAGGGGATCCCTGCTTGCTTCCAGGCATGGCATTACCTCTTTTGAGGGAGGCAAAGCCACTATGGCAACCGGACCCCTAAGGTGCCACATAAGCTCTTGCAATATACAGTGGTGGGCAAAAGTATTGGCACCCCTGCAATTCTGTTAGATAATACTCAGTTTCTTCCTGAAAATGATTGCAATCACAAATTCTTTGGTATTATTATCTTCATTTAATTTGCTTGCAAGGAAAAAATACAAAAGAGAATGAAGCAAAAATCAAATCATTGATCATTTCACACAAAACTCCAAAAATGGGTCAGACAAAAGTATTGGCACCCTCAGCCTAATACTTGGTTGCACAACCTTTAGCCAAAATAACTGCAAACAACTGCTTCCGGTAACCATCAATGAGTTTCTTACAATGCTCTGCTGGAATTGTAGACCATTCTTCTTTGGCAAACTGCTCCAGTTCCCTGATATTTGAAGGGTGAACTCTCCAAACTGCCATTTTGAGATCTCTCCACAGGTGTTCTATGGGATTCAGGTCTGGACTCATTGCTGGCCACCTTATAAGTCTCCAGTGCTTTCTCTCAAACCATTTTATAGTGCTTTTGGAAGTGTATTTTGGGTCATTGTCCTGCTGGAAGACCCATGACCTCTGAGGGAGACCTAGCTTTCTCACACTGGGCCCTACATTATGCTGCAAAATTTGTTGGTAGTCTTCAGACTTCATAATGCCATGCACACGGTCAAGCAGTCCAGTGCCAGAGGCAGCAAAGCAACCCCAAAACATCAGGGAACCTCCGCCATGTTTGACTGTAGGGACCGTGTTCTTTTCTTTGAATGCCTCTTTTTTTTCCTGTACACTCTATGTTGATGCTTTTTCCCAAAAAGCTCTACTTTTGTCTCATCTGACCTGAGAACATTCTTCCAAAACATTTTAGGCTTTCTCAGGTAAGTTTTGGCAAACTCCAGCCTGGCTTTTTTATGTCTCGGGGTAAGAATTGGGGTCTTCCTGGGTATCCTACCATACAGTCCCTTTTCATTCAGACGCCAACGGATAGTACGGGTTGACACTGTTGTACCCTCGGACTGCAGGGCAGCTTGAACTTGTTTGGATGTCAGTCGAGGTTCTTTATCTACCATCCGCATAATTTTGCGTTGAAATCTCTCGTCAATTTTTCTTTTCCATCCACATCTAGGGAGGTTAGCCAGAGTGCCATGGGCTTTAAACTTCTTGATGACACTGCGCACGGAAGACACAGGAACATTCAGGTCTTTGGAGATGGACTTGTAGCCTTGAGATTGCTCATGCTTCCTCACAATTTGGTTTCTCAAGTCCTCAGACAGTTCTTTGGTCTTCTTTCTTTTCTCCATGCTCAATGTGGTACACACAAGGCCACAGGACAGAGGTTGAGTCAACTTTAATCCATGTTAACTGGCTGCAAGTGTGATTTAGTTATTGTCAACACCTGTTAGGTGCCACAGGTAAGTTACAGGTGATGTTAATTACATGAATTAGAGAAGCATCACATGATTTTTCAAACAGTGCCAATACTTTTGTCCACCCCCTTTTTTAGGTTTGGTGTGGAATTGTATCCAATTTGGCTTTAGGACAATTCTTTTTATGTTTTTTCATTGAAGACAAATTAAATGAAGATAATAATACCAAAGAATTTGTGATTGCAATCATTTTCAGGAAGAAACTGAGTATTATCTGACAGAATTGCAGGGATGCCAATACTTTTGGCCACCACTGTATGAATGATTTAGAAAATATGTATAAAGGTTATTTACTAAGCCCATTTTGCTTCTGCAAATATATTGGGGGAAAAAACAAGAACAGATCAGCTCTTTTCTAGTTCTGTTTTTTTACAAAAAAAAAGTAGTTGTAGAGCTACGTACAAGGATATTGTCAAGAGAAGAGGTTCATTGAGATGGTTATGTATATGTGACACCTAAACACATACAAGTAGAAGCACACGCACTTGATGGATATGATCAGCGAACCCTCATTATAAATGACACTATACAGTGTTTCTAAATAATGCTGCCACAATATTGTTGCCATACAACATCTTCTTGATCCTTTCATCTCTATAGTGTAGTGGTATTCTTCTCTCGCTAGGACCCAGCAGTGATCTCCACCTACTGCTGCTAATTGACACACCCTTGCTTGATATTTAAAAACCCTCAGTGTCTCCAGAAAGTCGCCGGTGATAGAACTATTTTCCCCTGCTCAGGCCTGGAGTACTAGCAGTCGGCTAGTTTCTTCTTGGAGTTTCTTGGTGGATTGTTGTCGTCTTCTCTGTGGTGTCTTCTCAAGCTAAGTGTATCCCCTTGGCTGTTTTCCTTGTTTGTCTTTAGTTGCAGTGGGGACTGACTAGTGCTCACTCCTTCCCCTCCCTGACTAGGGCCTAGCTCTAGGGACAGTTAAGGATTAGGTATCCTGCTCGGTGCTAGGCTATTTAGGGACGGTAGGGGAGTCAGGCTGCTGTAAGATCAGCCTCGGGGTCTCCACTCTCCCTTTTCCTAGTTGTTGGGCTTTCCCCCTTTTCCCATCATCGTACACTTGGTCCTCCCCTTACCTAGCGTGACATGGGGTCAGTAATGATAATGTCTGTAAAATGTTGTGGCATATGATGGCCATATATAAGTGAGCAAATAAATAAAATGAGGTGTGATACGTATCACCCCAAATTTTAACATATTCTGCCATTTACATAGGCCCAGGTGTAAAATTCATTTTTTTGACTATTGAAAGCCTTATGTAACACCCCTTTATGGCTACAACGGTACACTAGGTGTTATGGGGGGTCTCACCTCTCTAGGGCGCAGTGCCTCCATCCGAATCTTGATTGGAGCTCTCTCTGGAACTGCAGAAGGACTGTTATCTTCTGCCAGGGACTGATTCAGGAAGCCCTTGCCACAGCTCAGTACACGCTCACAGGGAACAGGAGTAAAACCGTTTAACAGGTTTATTGCTATGCAGCAGAAATTAGGTGGATTTAAAGGAATAACATACAATACAAGTAACTGTGCTCTGTAAAAGTCATATACACATCACAATCTAATTCTACTCCGACCCTGCAAATATAACGTAGCAGGTTTCCCTTTTGTTTGAACTCAATCCAAAACATTGGGGCCCAGTTGCTGCAGATGTTGGCGCGCAAATTAGAACCGTTGATGCACATAGATGAATATTAATGTCAATAGCCTGGGTTGTAGTGTACTCACTGTAAATAGCGCTGGTAGAACCACAAGTCTCAGAAGGGCACTCACGGTGCGTCTCAAACGGTCGGATGGTTCTCTGGACACCAGCTGGGGGCGGCAGGATTCAGGTCTTTATACGGTGGGAGTGTCGGCAGAACTCTCCGAGTCCTTGATGTAACTTGCTTCAGAGGGTGACAAGGCCGCAATCTCTCCAGCAGCGCGGGTATATCAGAGGGGACGGCAACACTCTGCAGCGTAGAGGTATACAGATCCGCAGCGCTCCGTCCCTCACCACAAGTTGCCACACTCTTCTCCCTCTCAACTTTTGCTTTCACTTTCTGCCCAGTTCCCTCCCCCAAGTCCCTCCTCATCCAATCCATGCTCTCTCCTTCAATCCTTCCAGGCTGTGTCATCTGCCTGAAACAAGGGTCCCTGGGAATTGTAGTCCACTGCAGCTCAGGGGAAAAACTGTTAATGTCTGTAGGTCCCTGTTTAACAGCAGCTGCAAAGCTCTTCTTAGTGACTGTAAGCTCCAGTATACCAGTAGCTGCTCTGACAGTTTTCTGTGCATGTGTTACACTTAAAAAATGGTGAATCTAGTATATTTCCAGGTATTTCATTAGGTGAATTATTGAGTTAAGGTTTGGTTGCAGGTGTGAATGGAATGCACTTTATTGGTATGCAAAGTTCCCATTGTTTGCACCCTTTCTCACATTAAGAGGTCTTTGTTACCACAGGTCTCTGTTTAAGATGCTAAATAAGAGTGTGATGAATATGGAAATAAATGTATACATCAGGTGGGGTCTCAGCTGAAACAACTGGTTGATAAGGAAGTGGCACCACCATTTTGTTTGAATACTGTATGAAGAGGAGGCACAACCTGGTCATTAAAATCTTCTTTAATTAGTACTGTCAGACTTTATGTCACCAGGTAGGGGGAGCTCAGATAACTGTAGACACCAAGGTTTGTAGCTTTTATGGGCAATAGTGTGAAATACATTTAATCCTTTTTTTTTTACTTTAATCCCTTCCCATTCTTTGATGTCCTATGTCACAGGCAGGTGGAACTTAATAATACTAGTCAAACTGTTGCGACAGTCGCATTGTGCAGGCTCAGGAGCTGAACTTGTGCTTGAAGGAGTGGGTGTCAGCTGGTATATACAGCTGAGACCCCAAAGTAAATGCCGGGGTCCGTGCTAGTGTGGTGCCCCTGCGGGTTCAGTCACCACAGAGGTACTGCATCTCACCCAGAGGTGTGGTATCTCACTCTCAGGTAAGGATAGCGTGCTGCCCGGGACCCCAACACCTGCATCCAACACTACACTACTCCAGACCGGCAGCAGGAGCAAGATGCGTCGCTCTCCTGCTGAGCCCTGTCCCTGGCTGGAGTGCGGGGAACCAAATAAGGGGGAACCATGTAGTGGGTGTGGGTGGAGGAAGAAGTACAGAGGAGCACTTGTTAGGAAGATATAAAGGGGGGAGCTATCTTCAAAGAGTCCAGTCCAGTCAGAGAGGAGAGAGTGTGTGCGGAGCAGGAGCTCAGCAGGAGCTCTGCTCAGGAGGAGGGCCCAGTGAGAAAGGCCCAGGACAGACGGAAGAGAGAGAGGAGCAGGAGAAAGGCTCCAGGAAAGTAGAAAGGATCCTAGGGGCACGGGCAGTGCTGATGCCACCCGTGCGCCCGAGTCTGCAGAGGAGCAGAAGGATCAGGTCGCAGAGAGGGGACCGGCCCCTAAACTAGCAGAGTTCTTTAAGCCTCAACTAGATAACCGGAGGGTGCAGCATTTCAGGTGCTGCCGCCAACAGCCACATCTAACTCACCAAAAAGGTGGCCATAGAGGACCCAGGGGACAGAGAAGACGTCGTCCGACAAGGTCCGTGGTCACTGGCTTGGGACACTGGGTGTGAGGTGCAGGGAGACGGTCAGAAGGAACACACAGAAGGGGGTCCCGTTATGTACTCCGGAGGTACCTGAGGGTTTGCTGAACCCCTCCCTGAGTAAGCACAGGACGGCGTGGGAAGTTATCCTGGCCTGGTAACTTGGAGTCTAAAACTGAAGACTGCATCCCACTGTCTCTGCGAATTATTACTGTGCCATCATCCCCTGCACTACACTGCACAGCAATATCTAATAAAATCACCACTTCCTGCCCTGGAGCTAAGCTCTACCTGTGGAGAGCCAAACCAACTCTGCTGCATTATCAACAGCTCCAGAGGATTTGCTCTGCAGCGGCTGCTCCCTTCAGCCGCATACCACAGGTGGCGTCACGAGTAGAGATTAGAGATGAGCGTTGTTCTACTCGAACTGTTCGCCAATCTCAAATTCGAGCTGTTTTGGGTGGTGTTCGAGCCGGTCGGCGAACACGAACAATTTGAGAAAAATTCGGCTGTTCGAGGTTATGTTCGATAACTGTTCGTGCACCAAAATCATAACTGGATTTTTTCTCAGTAATGATGAAAATTAATGTTAATACGCAGTTTGAGTGTACAGCGGGGCGGGGGGACGGGCAGGGGATGGATCTCTGCAGGAACAATGAAGATCTCCATTTTTTTTTCTCTTTCCCGCATTTGCAGTGGGGAGGTGCAATCTGTCAGCCTATCAGCAGCGCACACACGGAGCGAAGTGCTTTTTTTCACACAAGCAAGGGCATGTGTGATTGGCAGTGTATGTCACATGTCCTTGCCCTATAAGACCAAGCCATTTTCCCCGTCGCCACCATTTTCTCACTGCTGCAGCTGCGTGTTAGACGGCACCGCTGTTGCTGTGTGCGCTATACCTTGTTAATTTCAAGCCAATTTTCGCACAAATATACAGATAGCTTGGGAGTAGGGAATAGTTGTGATTGCAGTCCTTTTAAGGACTAGGTTACAGCATTTCCTACGACTTTTATCAGGCAGGTCTGTGCTCTTAAATAGATAGATTGTGGGAGTAAAGACTAATTGTAATTGGAGTCCTTTTCAGGACTAGGTTACATGAGTTCCTATCAGTTTTTGCCAGGCAGGTCTGTGCCAGTGCTGTGCAAGTTTTTTTCACAGCATTTGGCTGAATCTAGCAAAGCTAATCCTTTTTGGCCTATTGCAGAGTGTGTTAGTCAGTGGAGTAGCCTATCTGTGTTGCAAGATATACCACCTGTGTATAGAATACCAATTTTTTTACTGCACCTAGTGAAGTAAAATCTTTTGGGCATAGCATCATTCTATTAGTCCATCTATACTGACCTCCATCAGGTTGCAAACTGAATATAATTTTTTTCTGCATCTAGCTCTGAAAAAATATTTGGGCTTCTAGCAGTGTGTGGGACTTGGTCTATTAGTCCATCTATACTGACCTCCATCAGGTTGCAAATTAAAAATAATTTTTTTCTTCATTTAGCTCTGAAAAAATATTTGGGCTTCTAGCAGTGTGTGGGACTTGTTCTATTAGTCCTTCTATACTGACCTCCAGCAGGTTGCAAATTGAATATAATTTTTTTCTGCATCTAGCTCTGAAAAAATATTTGGGCTTCTAGCGGTGTGTGGGACTTGGTCTATTAGTCCATCTATACTGACCTCCATCAGGTTGCAAATTAAAAATAATTTTTTTCTGCATCTAGCTCTGAAAAAATATTTGGGCTTCTAGCAGTGTGTGGGACTTGGTCTATTAGTCCATCTATACTGACCTCCATCAGGTTGCAAATTAAAAATAATTTTTTTCTTCATTTATCTCTGAAAAAATATTTGGGCTTCTAGCAGCGTGTGGGACTTGTTCTATTAGTCCATCTATACTGACCTCCATCAGGTTGCAAATTAAAAATAATTTTTTTCTGCATCTAGCTCTGAAAAAATATTTGGGCTTCTAGCAGTGTGTGGGACTTGGTCTATTAGTCCATCTATACTGACCTCCATCAGGTTGCAAATTAAAAATAATTTTTTTCTGCATCTAGCTCTGAAAAAATATTTGGGCTTCTAGCAGTGTGTGGGACTTGGTCTATTAGTCCATCTATACTGACCTCCATCAGGTTGCAAATTGAATAAAAAAATTTTCTGCATCTAGCTCTGAAAAAATATTTGGGCTTCTAGCGGTGTGTGGGACTTGGTCTATTAGTCCATCTATACTGACCTCCATCAGGTTGCAAATTAAAAATAATTTTTTTCTGCATCTAACCCAGCCAATAGTTTTGGCCTAATACCACAGTTTGGCCACTCAGCTCTGCTCGGTTACCATCCATTGTTTTTTTGTGCAAACAACTCCAGAGTTGTGAATTAGTTAACCACCAAAATGAGTGGAAAAAGGCCTGCTGCTGGTGGAAAGGGGAATAGGCGTGTTGGGAAGGGGAAAAAAGGTTGTGTCCGTGGGGTAGGTGCAGAAGAAAGACCATCTTCCAGCCAAACTAAAATGTCTACTTCTTTTAGCGGACAATGTGATAAGATCCCTTTCTTACGGCCACGCCAATCGCTACAAATTCCAGATGAGGCACAAAAACAGCAGGTGCTTCAACGGATATCAAGTGCTCCTTTAAGTGGGCTCTCCTCCACATCAACTTCAACATCACAAATACTCCAGTCCTCAAAGGTGTCACCCAAATCGCACTTGCTTCCTCACAGCTCCCAAATCTCCAGCTGCCCGTCTGAGTATGAGGTAGAACAGATGGTTGAGTCTGCAGAGCTGTTTACTCATACTATAGCCTGGGAATCAGAGGTCGACTCCAGCGCTTCTGTGAATCCAGACGAGGAAATGATCTGCACTGATGCCCAGAATCTTTATGAGTCGGATCCAGGACCAGACGCAGAAGGTTCTGACCATAATGTAGACCCTCATTCCCACACTGTAACTCCTGTTGGTGGAGACAATGAGGAAGACGATGATAAGACTCAAATACCTGATTGGAGCGACAACTTTAGTTTTTTGTCAGGGCAGGAACAGGTTGGCTCTGAGGACGACGGGTGTGATAACGCACAGGGTGATGATGATGAGGTCGGAGATCCCACTTACTGTCAACCCACAGTCAGCCAAGAGATGAGGTCAGCAGAGGAGGTGGAGGAAGATGCTAGTGACGACGAGGTCAGGTTGCGCCTTCCTGGACAGAGACGTAGTACTGGAAGCACGTCAACAACTGCATCCTCAAACACAACTCTGCCTCTCACCACAAGTCGTGGTGGCTCTTCAGGTCGCATGGGTGCTAAGCCTTGCATAGCCTGGGCATTTTTTCAGATCGATAAAGATGACCCAACTCGTGTTATCTGTAACATTTGTCAGCAAAAGCTAAGTAGAGGCCAAAAAATACATAGTTTGAGTACTTCATGCATGAACCGGCACATGGACATGAAGCATAAGTTGCAGTGGGAAGCTCAGTGTGCTACAATGCGGTCTAGCCGGCCGGGCCAACCACCGTCTGCCATATCTTGTGCATCCGCGGCCTCTTCATCCTCTGTGACTGGGGGGACAGCAGTCACACCTGTTTTGGGGCGCAGACCTGCCACCTCTTTACCCGCAACAGCCAGCGTGATTGGCAGGTCATCATTTTCTTTGGAGGTGGTAACACCAGCTGGTCTTGAGCGCTGTCCGACATCGATAGCACCACCTTTGGATCAAGGCAACCTAACATGTCCGCCTGCATCTTCCTCACAGACCGGCAGTTTGCCGGGGACACCCTTATCAACCCCGTCTAAGCACAATAGCCAGCCCTCGGTCCCTCAGATGTGGACAAGTAAAAGACCATTTCCTCCTAGCCATGAGAAAGCTAAGAGGTTGAATTTCACCATCTGCAAGCTCTTGGCTACAGAAATGCTGCCTTTCCGCCTGGTGGACACAGAGGATTTTCGAGACCTTATGTCCGTCGCAGTGCCCCAGTACCAGATGCCCAGTCGGCACTACTTCTCAAAGAAAGGTGTGCCTGCGCTCCACCAGCATGTCGCACACAACATCACCGCTTCTTTGAGAAACTCTGTGTGTGATAGGGTGCATTTCACCACAGACACTTGGACGAGTAGGCATGGACAGGGGCGTTACATGTCGCTGACTGGGCACTGGGTAACTATGGTGACAGCAGGACAAGGGGCTGCTGTCCAAGTCTTGCCGTCCCCACGAGTTGTGCGTCAATCCTCTTTATGTCAAAGTTCCACCACTGCTTCTGCCTCCTCAACCTCCTCTCGGTCTTCCACCTGCACCCAAAGCCTGTCTGGTCATGCCACAAGCTTTCTAACTGCGCAGAAGGGATCCTGCACACCTCCTTACTATGCTGGCAGTAGGGCTCAACGTCATCAGGCGGTTTTTACATTGAAATGTCTGGGAAATGTGAGTCACACAGCTGAGGAGTTGTGGTCAGCTCTGGAGAACCAATTTCATGAATGGTTGTCTCCACTGGACCTGAAACCAGGGAAGGCCGTGTGCGACAATGCTGCAAACCTGGGTGCGGCCCTTCGCCGGGGCAATGTCACACACGTGCCTTGTATGGCTCACGTGTTGAACCTGGTTGTCCAGCAATTTTTAGCCCACTATCCCAGACTAGATGGCCTTCTGCAGAGGGCACGGTCGCTGTGTGCTCACTTCCGCCGTTCGCATCCCGCAGCTCAGCGACTTACATCTCTACAGAAGTCGTTGGGTCTGCCACTTCACCGGCTAAAATGCGATGTGCCTACCCGGTGGAATTCAACTCTGCACATGTTGCAGCGACTGTGGCAGCACCGACAAGCCCTGGTGCAATACGTTCTGACGTATAGCCTGGGCCAACGAGATTCAGAGGTGGGGCAAATCACGCTGGAGGAGTGGTCTCAGATCATGGACCTATGCACCCTTCTGCACAGTTTTGAAATGGCGACGAAGATGTTTAGTGCTGACGATGCCATTATCAGCATGACTATTCCGGTGATTTACATGCTGGAGCACATGTTAAACAGAATTCGGAGTCAGGTGGTGGCACAAGAGGAGGTGGAGGAAGTAGAGGAGGAGGAGTTGTATGCGGAAGGGCTAACATCTGCAAGGTCCAGACGGTCGGCAGCACCAAGGCGGCAGGCATGTGAGGGTGGGGGAGATGGTTTTACCAGGGCGCATGGTAGCAGCCAAACTAGTGAGGAAGGTGCAGGAGCCCAGGAAGAAGTGGAGGACGAACTGATGGAAGACTCATCAGATGAGGGAGACCTTGATCACATTTCTGTTGTGCGAGGTTGGGGGGAGAGGACAGAGGAAGGAAGCATGATTGTTACCTCGCCACCAACACAACAGGGACTTGGTGCTCCTGGATGCGCAACACACATGAGTGCCTTCTTGCTGCACTACCTGCAACATGACCCTCGAATTGTGAGAATTAGAAATAATCCTGACTACTGGGTTGCCACACTGTTAGATCCCCGGTACAAAAGTAAATTTGCAGAAATTATTCCTGCCATAGAAAGGGATGCACGCATGCAGGAGTATCAGCAGAGACTGTTGCAGAATCTTACATGTGCTTTTCCACAAAATACCAGTGGTGCACGTAGTGAATCTCACAGTTCCAACTTGCCAACCGTGGGACCGTCAAGTGTTCAGCACTCAAACCGTGACAGAACCACAGTATCTGCTGGTAACATCAATTTTGCGGAATCATTTCACCACTTTTTTAGCCCATCCTTTGCAAGGCCACAGGAGACAAGAAGTCTGACACATAGTCAACGCCTAGAGACGATGGTACAGGAGTATCTCCAAGTAAACATTGAAGCCACGACTGTGTCACTGGACCCTTGCTCTTTTTGGGCTTCCAATCTGGATAAATGGCCGGAGCTAGCCACTTACGCCTTGGAGATCTTGTCATGCCCCGCAGCCAGCGTTCTGTCTGAACGTGTGTTCAGCGCTGCTGGTGGTGTGCTGACAGATAAGCGCACGCGGCTCTCCACTGATAATGTAGACAGACTCACGTTCATAAAGATGAACAAATCATGGATCCGAAACGACTTTTCTACCCCTGTGTCATCCTGGGGAGCGTAAAAGCTTGATGATTGGTTAAAATCACCCTACCAACCGTTTTAAGCTTTCAAATTACTAATCATGTTTATCTGTATCTTGACTGGAAAATAATTTGGGCTTTGTAGCAGTGTGCAGCACTGATCCTATTAGGCCATCTATACTAAAGCTTCACCAGATTTAAAATTAAAAATAATTTTTAGCTGCATCTAGCCCGGAAAATAATTTTGGGGCTCCGAGATGCGCAAGGCACATAAGTGCCTTCTTGCTGCACTACCTGCAGCATGACCCTCATATTGTCAGAATTCGAAGTAATCATGACTACTGGGTTGCCACACTCTTAGATCCCCCAAACTTTTTGATCAACCTTTTCATTTTAATAAAGACCAAAAAAATGGTCATTTTTGAAATTATAAGCATTAGCAGGTTGTTAGAAACTGAAATCAAACAGTTTTCAACTCAAAACTTTATTCTAGGTGATGTTACATTTTCACATAGGACCCCTTGTTCGAAAGGAGCTTCTGAACTCTCTCGTCCATTGAATTTGTCAGGTTTTGGATGGTTTCTGCTTCAATTGTTTTGCATGAGGACAGAATACCCTCCCAGAGCTGTTGCTTAGATGTGAACTGCCTCCCGCCATCATAGACACTCCTTTTAATGATGCTCCAAAGGTTCTGAATGGGGTAGAGGTCAGGGGAGCATGGGGGTCACACCATAAGTTTGTCCCCTTTTATGCCCATATCAGCCAGAGATGCAGATGTTTTATGTGCAGCATGAGATGGTGCATTATCATGCAGAAAAATGATCTTGCTGTGAAATACACGGTTCTTCTTCTTGAACCATGGCAGGAAGTGCTGTTTGAGAAAATCCACATACATTATGGAGTTCATCTTTAGCGCCTTCAGGGATCCTAAAGGGGCCGACAATCTCTCTCCCCATGATTCCAGCCCAAAACATTACTCCACCTCCTCCTTGTTGGCGCTGTAGCCGTGTTTGCGTGGGGTGTCCATCAACCAGCCATCCTCCACTCCATCCATCTGGACCATCGAGCGCTGCACGGCACTCATCCGTGAACAAAACAGTTTTGAAATCAGTCTTCATGTAATGTTTGGCCCACTGGAGCCGTTTCTGCTTGTGTGAAGTGGATAGAGGAGGTCGACAGGATGGCGCATGCACAGCTGCAAACCTCTGAAGGACCCTGCATCTTGTTGTTCGGGGGACGTTGGAGGCACAAGCAGCTTCAAAAACTTGTCTGCTGCTATGACAAGGCTTTTTTGCCGCTGCTCTTTCAACCTGACGTAATTGCCTGTAGGAAAGAGTCCTCAATTTGCCCTTATCAGCACGCACACGTGTGTACTGTGAATCGGCTACATACTTCTTGATTGCCAAGACACTTCATCCTGATCATCGCACAATGTTGATTGTAGTCATGCCTTGACCTAAACACTCCACAATTTGTTGCTTCTCAGCAGCCGACACATCCTTTTTCTTTCCCATTTTGGCAGAAAATGTAGGCTGCTTAATAATGTGAGAGAGCCTTCTTAAGTAGTCTTGCCTTTCATTGGACACACCTGCCAAACTAATTAGCACAGGTGTCTGCAATTGCTTACAGTGATATAAAGAGCCCTGACACACATCACCATCAATGAGTTTAACTGACAAACAAACAAATTCTTCCCTTATCACTCCTAAACACTTTTTGTATAATAATTTGGAACGCAGTGTACATGTGCTTTTCCACAAAACACCAGTGGTTCACGTAGTGAATCTTACAGTTCTAACTTGCCAACCGTGGTCTGTATGGAGTTGTTCAATAAAGGGCCCAAAATTAAGATAACATAGATGGGAGAGGTCTCTATGAATAGGAATTCCTAAGTATTTGATACCCTGTGAGGGCCAGGCAAAGGGAAAGTTGGACTGGATGGAATCCTATATGGATTTGGGGAGGGAGACATCGAGGGCCTCAGACTTCGCTGCATTGATTTTAAAATTTTACCATGTAACAAAGTGATCTATTTCAGCCATAACAGCATGGATGGATATATGTGATTGAGTGATATATACTAGGACATCATCAGCAAATAGAGAGCACTTGTACTCGGTGCCTCCCACCTCAATCCACCTAATATTGGGGTTATGGCGAATTGATGAGAGCAGGTGCTCCGTCACTAGGATGTATAAGAGAGGGGACAGAGGACATCACTGCCTTGTCCCATTGGTGATTGTGAAAGGTGATGAAAATGTTCTGACGCACCCCCTGGGCCTTGGGACACCCGGAGCCGGACCCTTTTTGGTGGATGCTGGTGGTTGTAGTCTTCGTGGCGGCGACCCAGTTCCGTGGCTCAGGGCGGTCAAACCAGTGGCGGAACTATTTATGTGGTTTTCATGTTTAAATGTCCGACTACGCCACCCGTGGATTGCGGTCAGAGTGAACCGCCGCTACAGGGCAGACTACTGAGGCTGGTGTTGTGGGTGCAGCAGAGCGTAGCATAACTCCCCACGGGAGGAGTATAGCCTCAGGGCAGTGTATGCGGAGGATGGGGGTGATGGTGCAGGGCAGCAGCAGTAACGACACGGAGTCAGTGATGCAGTTCAGGGCCTTTACTCACAGTTCTTATTATCCAGACCACGTCTGCAGGTAACGGCTGCCCACGTCGTACTGTGCTCACCAGGTGAGGGGCTCAGACAACTCCCAGATAACTTTGGAGCACTTCACAGGACCCCCTTTGTGTGTCATTTGTCTGGCCTTTCTTACCAACACTTCTGTCCGGCTGCCTCGGGCCTCCTCTTGGTAAACTTGGCGCCAGTTTCCCTGACCCTATGTGGTGCCTTCCTAGCGGGTGTAGCGAGGGGCTGCGCCACATAAAATGTCAGAGCCTCCGGTTTCTAGCTGAGGGTCTTTTCCTGCCTCCACTAGTTCGGGGACCGGTCTCCCCCTTTGGCCTGACCCCTCCACGAAGGTGGATTCGGGCGTACGGTGGCGACTCGCCCGTCCGCACCCCTGGGATCCCTTCATTCCTCGTTCCTGGAGCCTTCTCCGCTCCTCTTCCTTCCTTCTCCCTCTTCCAGGCCTGGGCCTCTGTTACTAGGCCCGCCTCCGGAGCAGAGCTCATGCAGAGCCCCTGCTCCCTGCCACTTCTGCTCAGACTTCTCTGCACTGAACTAAGATGGTGCCCACCTTTTATACTCCCTTCTCAATGCACCCAGGAACTGCTTCCTCCCTGCTCCTGCACTACAGGGTTCCCCTTCCTCAGTGTTCCCTCCCCCCACTCCAGCCAGGGACAGGGACTGTCGTGCCCATCTCAGGGGCATATTGGTCGCCCTGCCCCACGGCAATGTGGTGTAATGCATGCAGGTGCCGGGTCCTGATCCACACTCCATCCTTACCTGAGAGTGAGATATCACACCTCTGGGTGAGGTGCAATACGTCTTTAGCAACCGAGCCCTCAGGGTGCTACAGTTCCATTTATCTTCAGCCTAGGTGACGTATTGCGATACAGGGCCGTGATTTTGGCTATAAAAGGGTCCCCTAGACCCCTACCCCAAGCTTTTTAAGAGAATCATATATGACGTGCCAGGAGACTCTATGGAATGCTTTCTCAGCATCCAACGAGAGTATCTAACTACAAATTTTTAACTGCATCTAGCCCAGGAAATACTTTGTGCCTAGTAGCAGTGTCTGCTAGTAAGCGGATTATCCCGGCTGTTAAGCAAGCTGCACCACCTGTAGTTTAGACACTTAATTTTTTCAAAGGAAATGCTTCGGGACCATGGGATACTTAGTGAAGAGCATCAGGAGGCACCCCAAGGCATAGGGGCTGGGACTGGCAGTAGGATGCCTTGCGGTGGACAGCCGAGCTCGATCCTTATAAAAGCTTTTTAACTGCAGCAGCTTTAGTGGACGCTACTGGAGCTGGAATTACCGCGGCTGCTGGCATGAGACTTGCCCTCCAATAGATCCTTGTAAATGGATTTAAAGTGTATTCATTCAAATTAGAGAGACAATTTAAATTAAAAAGCTTAGAGCTGCCTCCACCACAGGGGGGCTCGCTCGACCCACCAGCGGACAGGCACCAGTATTGGGAGAGGGGGGCTGGCCGTCAGGGTTCACCGCGGCTCTGGCACAAACCCGGCGACACGGAGGTGGCACGGGCAGGAGCGGACTGGCCGTGTCGGCTTCTCACTTTTTGCATTTTAGAAGGGCATGACATGCCTATATCTGTGTCTCCCCCTCCTTTTACTCCTCCACCTCTTTTATTTTCGCATGACTATATGTACTTGTCACTTTTCCATGTGTTAGTTATGTCTTCTGAGCAGTTTGTCAGCTTTTGGACACCTTTGAAGGTGTTTTCTATGTGTTTCTATGTGTTTTTGTTTGCCTGCCATTGGTTTTAACGGTGTTCGAAGGTGTTCGACGAACAGTTCGACGAACAGTTCGGCGAACACACGGGTGTTCGACGAACCGAACCGAACTCGAACACTACGGGGGTGGCTCAACACTGGTAGAGATGAGCGTTGTTCTACTCGAACTGTTCGCCAATCTCAAATTCGAGCTGTTTTGGGCGGTGTTCGAGCCGGTCGGCGAACACGAACAATTTGAGAAAAATTCGGCTGTTCGAGGTTATGTTCGATAACTGTTCGTGCACCAAAATCATAACTGGATTTTTTCTCAGTAATGATGAAAATTAATGTTAATACGCAGTTTGAGTGTACAGCGGGGCGGGGGGAGGGGCAGGGGATGGATCTCTGCAGGAACAATGAAGATCTCCATTTTTTTTTCTCTTTCCCGCATTTGCAGTGGGGAGGTGCAATCTGTCAGCCTATCAGCAGCGCACACACGGAGCGAAGTGCTTTTTTTCACACAAGCAAGGGCATGTGTGATTGGCAGTGTATGTCACATGTCCTTGCCCTATAAGACCAAGCCATTTTCCCCGTCGCCACCATTTTCTCACTGCTGCAGCTGCGTGTTAGACGGCACCGCTGTTGCTGTGTGCGCTATACCTTGTTAATTTCAAGCCAATTTTCGCACAAATATACAGATAGCTTGGGAGTAGGGAATAGTTGTGATTGCAGTCCTTTTAAGGACTAGGTTACAGCATTTCCTGCGACTTTTATCAGGCAGGTCTGTGCTCTTAAATAGATAGATTGTGGGAGTAAAGACTAATTGTAATTGGAGTCCTTTTCAGGACTAGGTTACATCAGTTCCTATCAGTTTTTGCCAGGCAGGTCTGTGCCAGTGCTGTGCAAGTTTTTTTCACAGCATTTGGCTGAATCTAGCAAAGCTAATCCTTTTTGGCCTATTGCAGAGTGTGTTAGTCAGTGGAGTAGCCTATCTGTGTTGCAAGATATACCACCTGTGTATAGAATACCAATTTTTTTACTGCACCTAGTGAAGTAAAATCTTTTGGGCATAGCATCATTCTATTAGTCCATCTATACTGACCTCCATCAGGTTGCAAACTGAATATAATTTTTTTCTGCATCTAGCTCTGAAAAAATATTTGGGCTTCTAGCAGTGTGTGGGACTTGGTCTATTAGTCCATCTATACTGACCTCCATCAGGTTGCAAATTAAAAATAATTTTTTTCTTCATTTAGCTCTGAAAAAATATTTGGGCTTCTAGCAGTGTGTGGGACTTGTTCTATTAGTCCTTCTATACTGACCTCCAGCAGGTTGCAAATTGAATATAATTTTTTTCTGCATCTAGCTCTGAAAAAATATTTGGGCTTCTAGCGGTGTGTGGGACTTGGTCTATTAGTCCATCTATACTGACCTCCATCAGGTTGCAAATTAAAAATAATTTTTTTCTGCATCTAGCTCTGAAAAAATATTTGGGCTTCTAGCAGTGTGTGGGACTTGGTCTATTAGTCCATCTATACTGACCTCCATCAGGTTGCAAATTAAAAATAATTTTTTTCTTCATTTATCTCTGAAAAAATATTTGGGCTTCTAGCAGCATGTGGGACTTGTTCTATTAGTCCATCTATACTGACCTCCATCAGGTTGCAAATTAAAAATAATTTTTTTCTGCATCTAGCTCTGAAAAAATATTTGGGCTTCTAGCAGTGTGTGGGACTTGGTCTATTAGTCCATCTATACTGACCTCCATCAGGTTGCAAATTAAAAATAATTTTTTTCTGCATCTAGCTCTGAAAAAATATTTGGGCTTCTAGCAGTGTGTGGGACTTGGTCTATTAGTCCATCTATACTGACCTCCATCAGGTTGCAAATTGAATAAAAAAAATTTCTGCATCTAGCTCTGAAAAAATATTTGGGCTTCTAGCGGTGTGTGGGACTTGGTCTATTAGTCCATCTATACTGACCTCCATCAGGTTGCAAATTAAAAATAATTTTTTTCTGCATCTAGCTCTGAAAAAATATTTGGGCTTCTAGCAGTGTGTGGGACTTGGTCTATTAGTCCATCTATACTGACCTCCATCAGGTTGCAAATTGAATAAAAAAAATTTCTGCATCTAGCTCTGAAAAAATATTTGGGCTTCTAGCGGTGTGTGGGACTTGGTCTATTAGTCCATCTATACTGACCTCCATCAGGTTGCAAATTAAAAATAATTTTTTTCTGCATCTAACCCAGCCAATAGTTTTGGCCTAATACCACAGTTTGGCCACTCAGCTCTGCTCGGTTACCATCCATTGTTTTTTTGTGCAAACAACTCCAGAGTTGTGAATTAGTTAACCACCAAAATGAGTGGAAAAAGGCCTGCTGCTGGTGGAAAGGGGAATAGGCGTGTTGGGAAGGGGAAAAAAGGTTGTGTCCGTGGGGTAGGTGCAGAAGAAAGACCATCTTCCAGCCAAACTAAAATGTCTACTTCTTTTAGCGGACAATGTGATAAGATCCCTTTCTTACGGCCACGCCAATCGCTACAAATTCCAGATGAGGCACAAAAACAGCAGGTGCTTCAACGGATATCAAGTGCTCCTTTAAGTGGGCTCTCCTCCACATCAACTTCAACATCACAAATACTCCAGTCCTCAAAGGTGTCACCCAAATCGCACTTGCTTCCTCACAGCTCCCAAATCTCCAGCTGCCCGTCTGAGTATGAGGTAGAACAGATGGTTGAGTCTGCAGAGCTGTTTACTCATACTATAGCCTGGGAATCAGAGGTCGACTCCAGCGCTTCTGTGAATCCAGACGAGGAAATGATCTGCACTGATGCCCAGAATCTTTATGAGTCGGATCCAGGACCAGACGCAGAAGGTTCTGACCATAATGTAGACCCTCATTCCCAAACTTTAACTCCTGTTGGTGGAGACAATGAGGAAGACGATGATAAGACTCAAATACCTGATTGGAGCGACAACTTTAGTTTTTTGTCAGGGCAGGAACAGGTTGGCTCTGAGGACGACGGGTGTGATAACGCACAGGGTGATGATGATGAGGTCGGAGATCCCACTTACTGTCAACCCACAGTCAGCCAAGAGATGAGGTCAGCAGAGGAGGTGGAGGAAGATGCTAGTGACGACGAGGTCAGGTTGCGCCTTCCTGGACAGAGACGTAGTACTGGAAGCACGTCAACAACTGCATCCTCAAACACAACTCTGCCTCTCACCACAAGTCGTGGTGGCTCTTCAGGTCGCATGGGTGCTAAGCCTTGCATAGCCTGGGCATTTTTTCAGATCGATAAAGATGACCCAACTCGTGTTATCTGTAACATTTGTCAGCAAAAGCTAAGTAGAGGCCAAAAAATACATAGTTTGAGTACTTCATGCATGAACCGGCACATGGACATGAAGCATAAGTTGCAGTGGGAAGCTCAGTGTGCTACAATGCGGTCTAGCCGGCCGGGCCAACCACCGTCTGCCATATCTTGTGCATCCGCGGCCTCTTCATCCTCTGTGACTGGGGGGACAGCAGTCACACCTGTTTTCGGGCGCAGACCTGCCACCTCTTTACCCGCAACAGCCAGCGTGATTGGCAGGTCATCATTTTCTTTGGAGGTGGTAACACCAGCTGGTCTTGAGCGCTGTCCGACATCGATAGCACCACCTTTGGATCAAGGCAACCTAACATGTCCGCCTGCATCTTCCTCACAGACCGGCAGTTTGCCGGGGACACCCTTATCAACCCCGTCTAAGCACAATAGCCAGCCCTCGGTCCCTCAGATGTGGACAAGTAAAAGACCATTTCCTCCTAGCCATGAGAAAGCTAAGAGGTTGAATTTCACCATCTGCAAGCTCTTGGCTACAGAAATGCTGCCTTTCCGCCTGGTGGACACAGAGGATTTTCGAGACCTTATGTCCGTCGCAGTGCCCCAGTACCAGATGCCCAGTCGGCACTACTTCTCAAAGAAAGGTGTGCCTGCGCTCCACCAGCATGTCGCACACAACATCACCGCTTCTTTGAGAAACTCTGTGTGTGACAGGGTGCATTTCACCACAGACACTTGGACGAGTAGGCATGGACAGGGGCGTTACATGTCGCTGACTGGGCACTGGGTAACTATGGTGACAGCAGGACAAGGGGCTGCTGTCCAAGTCTTGCCGTCCCCACGAGTTGTGCGTCAATCCTCTTTATGTCATTTTTCCTCCACTGCTTCTGCCTCCTCAACCTCCTCTCGGTCTTCCACCTGCACCCAAAGCCTGTCTGGTCATGCCACAAGCTTTCTAACTGCGCAGAAGGGATCCTGCACACCTCCTTACTATGCTGGCAGTAGGGCTCAACGTCATCAGGCGGTTTTTACATTGAAATGTCTGGGAAATGTGAGTCACACAGCTGAGGAGTTGTGGTCAGCTCTGGAGAACCAATTTCATGAATGGTTGTCTCCACTGGACCTGAAACCAGGGAAGGCCGTGTGCGACAATGCTGCAAACCTGGGTGCGGCCCTTCGCCGGGGCAATGTCACACACGTGCCTTGTATGGCTCACGTGTTGAACCTGGTTGTCCAGCAATTTTTAGCCCACTATCCCAGACTAGATGGCCTTCTGCAGAGGGCACGGTCGCTGTGTGCTCACTTCCGCCGTTCGCATCCCGCAGCTCAGCGACTTACATCTCTACAGAAGTCGTTGGGCCTGCCACTTCACCGGCTAAAATGCGATGTGCCTACCCGGTGGAATTCAACTCTGCACATGTTGCAGCGACTGTGGCAGCACCGACAAGCCCTGGTGCAATACGTTCTGACGTATAGCCTGGGCCAACGAGATTCAGAGGTGGGGCAAATCACGCTGGAGGAGTGGTCTCAGATCAGGGACCTATGCACCCTTCTGCACAGTTTTGAAATGGCGACGAAGATGTTTAGTGCTGACGATGCCATTATCAGCATGACTATTCCGGTGATTTACATGCTGGAGCACATGTTAAACAGAATTCGGAGTCAGGTGGTGGCACAAGAGGAGGTGGAGGAAGTAGAGGAGGAGGAGTTGTATGCGGAAGGGCTAACATCTGCAAGGTCCAGACGGTCGGCAGCACCAGGGCGGCAGGCATGTGAGGGTGGGGGAGATGATTTTACCAGGGCGCATGGTAGCAGCCAAACTAGTGAGGAAGGTGCAGGAGCCCAGGAAGAAGTGGAGGACGAACTGATGGAAGACTCATCAGATGAGGGAGACCTTGATCACATTTCTGTTGTGCGAGGTTGGGGGGAGAGGACAGAGGAAGGAAGCATGATTGTTACCTCGCCACCAACACAACAGGGACTTGGTGCTCCTGGATGCGCAACACACATGAGTGCCTTCTTGCTGCACTACCTGCAACATGACCCTCGAATTGTGAGAATTAGAAATAATCCTGACTACTGGGTTGCCACACTGTTAGATCCCCGGTACAAAAGTAAATTTGCAGAAATTATTCCTGCCATAGAAAGGGATGCACGCATGCAGGAGTATCAGCAGAGACTGTTGCAGAATCTTACATGTGCTTTTCCACAAAATACCAGTGGTGCACGTAGTGAATCTCACAGTTCCAACTTGCCAACCGTGGTCTGTATGGAATTGTTCAATTAAGGGCCCAAAATTAAGATAACATAGATGGGAGAGGTCTCTATGAATAGGAATTCCTAAGTATTTGATACCCTGTGAGGGCCAGGCAAAGGGAAAGTTGGACTGGATGGAATCCTATATGGATTTAGGGAGGGAGACATCGAGGGCCTCAGACTTCGCTGCATTGATTTTAAAAATTTACCATGTAACAAAGTGATCTATTTCAGCCATAACAGCAGGGATGGATATATGTGATTGAGTGATATATACTAGGACATCATCAGCAAATAGAGAGCACTTGTACTCGGTGCCTCCCACCTCAATCCACCTAATATTGGGGTTATGGCGAATTGATGAGAGCAAGTGCTCCGTCACTAGGATGTATAAGAGAGGGGACAGAGGACATCCCTGCCTTGTCCCATTGGTGATTGTGAAAGGTGATGAAAATGTTCTGACGCACCCCCTGGGCCTTGGGACACCCGGAGCCGGACCCTTTTTGGTGGATGCTGGTGGTTGTAGTCTTCGTGGCGGCGATCCGGTTCCGTGGCTCAGGGCGGTCAAACCAGTGGCGGAACTATTTATGTGGTTTTGATGTTTAAATGTCCGACTACGCCACCCGTGGATTGCGGTCAGAGTGAACCGCCGCTACAGGGCAGACCGCTAAGGCTGGTGTTGTGGGTGCAGCAGAGCGTAGCATAACTCCCCACGGGAGGAGTATAGCCTCAGGGCAGTGTATGCGGAGGATGGGGGTGATGGTGCAGGGCAGCAGCAGTAACGACACGGAGTCAGTGATGCAGTTCAGGGCCTTTACTCACAGTTCTTATTATCCAGACCACGTCTGCAGGTAACGGCTGCCCACGTCGTACTGTGCTCACCAGGTGAGGGGCTCAGACAACTCCCAGATAACTTTGGAGCGCTTCACAGGACCCCCTTTGTGTGTCCTTTGTCTGGCCTTTCTTACCAACACTTCTGTCCGGCTGCCTCGGGCCTCCTCTTGGTAAACTTGGCGCCAGTTTCCCTGACCCTATGTGGTGCCTTCCTAGCGGGTGGAGCAAGGGGCTGCGCCACATAAAATGTCAGAGCCTCCGGTTTCTAGCTGAGGGTCGTTTCCTGCCTCCACTAGTTCGGGGACCGGTCTCCCCCTTTGGCCTGACCCCTCCACGCAAGTGGATTCGGGCGTGCGGTGGCGACTCGCCCGTCCGCACCCCTGGGATCCCTTCATTCCTCGTTCCTGGAGCCTTCTCCGCTCCTCTTCCTTCCTTCTCCCTCTTGCAGGCCTGGGCCTCTGTTACTAGGCCCGCCTCCGGAGCAGAGCTCATGCAGAGCCCCTGCTCCCTGCCACTTCTGCTCAGACTTCTCTGCACTGAACTAAGATGGTGCCCACCTTTTATACTCCCTTCTCAATGCACCCAGGAACTGCTTCCTCCCTGCTCCTGCACTGCAGGGTTCCCCTTCCTCAGTGTTCCCTCCCCCCACTCCAGCCAGGGACAGGGACTGTCGTGCCCATCTCAGGGGCATATTGGTCGCCCTGCCCCACGGCAATGTGGTGTAATGCATGCAGGTGTCGGGTCCTGATCCACACTCCATCCTTATCTGAGAGTGAGATATCACACCTCTGGGTGAGGTGCAATACGTCTGTAGCAACTGAGCCCTCGGTGCTACAGTTCCATTTATCTTCAGCCTAGGTGACGTATTGTGATACAGGGCCGTGATTTTGGCTATAAAAGGGTCCCCTAGACCCCTACCCCAAGCTTTTTAAGAGAATCATATATGGCGTGCCAGGAGGTTCTATGGAATGCTTTCTCAGCATCCAACGAGAGTATCTACTTACAAATTTTTAACTGCATCTAGCCCAGGAAATACTTTGTGCCTAGTAGCAGTGTCTGCTAGTCAGCGGATTATCCCGGCTGTTAAGCAAGCTACACCACCTGTAGTTTGGACACTTAATTTTTTCAAAGGAAATGCTTCGGGACCACGGGATACTTAGTGAAGAGCATCAGGAGGCACCCCAAGGCATAGGGGCTGGGACTGGCACTAGGATGCCTTGCGGTGGACAGCCGAGCTCGATCCTTATAAAAGCTTTTTAACTGCAGCAGCTTTAGTGGACGCTACTGGAGCTGGAATTACGCGGCTGCTGGCATGAGACTTGCCCTCCAATAGATCCTTGTAA
Organism: Phyllobates terribilis; assembly: GCF_046119375.1. NCBI lineage: Eukaryota > Metazoa > Chordata > Amphibia > Anura > Dendrobatidae > Phyllobates > Phyllobates terribilis. The sequence goes on along the minus strand of NW_027362765.1, from coordinate 513,258,036 downwards.
ATGGATTTAAAGTGTATTCATTCAAATTAGAGGGACAATTTAAATTAAAAAGCTTAGAGCTGCCTCCACCACAGGGGGGCTCTCTCGACCCACCAGCGGACAGGCACCAGTATTGGGAGAGGGGGGCTGGCCGTCAGGGTTCACCGCGGCTCTGGCACAAACCCGGCGACACGGAGGTGGCACGGGCAGGAGCGGACTGGCCGTCTCGGCTTCTCACTTTTTGGATTTTAGAAGGGCATGACATGCCTATATCTGTGTCTCCCCCTCCTTTTACTCCTCCACCTCTTTTCTTTTCGCATGACTATATGTACTTGTCACTTTTCCATGTGTTAGTTGTGTCTTCTGAGCAGTTTGTCAGCTTTTGGACACCTTTGAAGGTGTTTTCTATGTGTTTCTATGTGTTTTTGTTTGCCTGCCATTGGTTTTAACGGTGTTCGAAGGTGTTCGACGAACAGTTCGACGAACAGTTCGGCGAACACACGGGTGTTCGACGAACCGAACCGAACTCGAACACTATGGGGGTGGCTCAACACTAGTCACGAGCATTATATAAAAACTATAAATCCCCTGCAAATATCCCCTTTTATTGACCGCCCTGGGTCATTGACCGGGTCACCACAACTATGACATCTCCCCTAGCAATGACCGGCCCGGCTACCAAGTACCCCATGGCCCAGGGGGCACGTCACTAGAACCTATATTGACACTTTAACCCCTTTACCCCCGAGGGTGGTTTGTGCGTTAATGACCAGGCCAATTTTTACAATTCTGACCACTGTCACTTTATGAGGTAATTATTCGGGAACGCTTCAACGGATCCCCCTGATTCTGAGACTGTTTTTTCGTGACATATTGTACTTCATGATTGTGGTAACATTTCTTCGATATCACTTGCGGTTATTTGTGAAAAAAACGGAAATTTGGCGAAAATTTTGCAATTTTCAAAATTTTAATTTTTATGCCCTTAAATCAGAGAGATACTGTATGTCACACAAAGTAGTTAATAAATAACATTTCCCACATGATTACTTTACATCAGCACAATTTTGGAACCAACATTTTTTTTTGTTAGGGAGCTATAAGGGTTAAAAGTTGACCAGCGATTTCTCATTTTTCCAACAAAATTTACAAAACCATTTTTTTAGGGACCACATCACATTTGAAGTCACTTTGAGAGGTCTGTATGACAGAAAATACCCAAAAGTGACACCATTCTAAAAACTGCACCTCTAAAGGTGCTCAAAACCACATTCAAGAACTTTATTAAACCTTCAGGTGCTTCACAGGAATTTTTGGAATGTGGAAGAAATCACATTCATCATCATCGATCGCTCCAATCCGAGCAGGCTGGGGCTTCTATTACATCACAGGGGGTCATGCGGAGATGACAGGCCTGTTACCGCGCGGTCCCGCTGTGATCGGTGCGATCGATTAGATCGGCGATCGCACTGATCCTAGCAGTTTGGGGAGAGGGCTGGGGTTACTAGGCAACAGCCTAGGATCGGTGCTCTTAGGAGCACCGATCCTAGGCTGCACATCACTGTTTCCGGCAATCTGATTGCCGGAAGCAGTGAGAAATGCTGTGATTGGCTGTTCAGAATTGAACAGCCAATCACAGCGATCGTGGGTGTGAAGGGGCGGTGACACCCCCTGAGATGCCGGCGCCATCTACCCTAAGGTAAGATGGCACCGGAATTTTAATGCTATCACCGCGACTTCGGTCGCGGTGCCGCATTAAAGATATGGCGTATTAATACGTATCTGGTCCATAAGGCTCAGGGCACACATACGTATTAATACACCCTATGTCGTAAAGGGGTTAAAGTTGTATTCCTATCTTGTCCATTTCTGGCAAATACGCAGGACATAATTTTTTATAAGTGATTTTATTGCAAAAAAGTACTAAAATATAAATGAACTATACATGTTTTGTCTCACTGTGTCCATAAGAACCCAAAATACAAAATAAATAGGTTGTTTATTCTGTACAATGAGAACATGAAAAAACAAATCCAGAATTGCTGTTTTTTTGTTACCTTCTCTCACATAAAAGTGTAATAAAAATGCGATCAAAAAGGCACCTGTGACGATGAAGCATAAATTCTTAATTATGCCAGACATACTTTCTGATGGCAAGAGAAGCATACCTTTATTTTTATGTTGACTCTTTAATCTGTGCTCTTCTTTAGTTGATTAACACAGACTATTATTTGTATAACCCTGAGTGTTATATGTTCTTTGATTCTGAAACAATGATATGTATTTACAAGTGCCTCTGTGATACAAACTATGTAAATAGATTAGCTAGAACAAGGAATGTTTTCTAGATATGTTAAATACCATTGTAAGGTGTTTGCCAGTCAATCTTGGGGGATGAGCTGTGGATACTCAAGCCTTGTGAAATAATATCATCCCTAATTCTTAACCTGTGGATGTGTATTTAAGAAGCGACATGTGTTTCTGAGACAGAATAAGACTTGGGACAGAGAATCAAAGAACATCAGAAAGACCTTAGAAGGAAAATGAGAGACATCATTCAGGAAAGCAGATGGATTACGTGGCATCCAAAGAGACACAGATTTGTATTCTACATGATTCTAGTCTAAAGATATGGCCCTGACTGGAAAGATTTAGATCTCCTCAATTAACCATCAGAGAGACCATGGATACTTTTAGGGAGACAAGGAGAGGACGAAGAAGTCACCTGGCGCCATGGATAAGTTGTTTTGGGGTTGCTAGGAGGGGCTCTCCGGTTGCTTAGAACCCATGGAGACATTGGGATTTGCCAGGAGGGACGCACTGGTCATCTGACCCCATGGAAACTCTCGGATAGGCCAGGTTGGGACCCTCGGGTCTCCTGACCTTGTACCTCGATGGACTGCTAGCTTCCTAAGCTTGCCGCTACCTTCTCTCTGTGAGGGCCCACCAGAAGCGGGGGGCCACTGGTTGAGGTAGTCGGCCCTGGAAGTCTCCAAAGTTACAGCTGTTCTATCCCAGGTGGGCGGAGAAGGAAGGGTTAGACTGTGTAATGTTGCACCATCTTGGGCATTTGCTGGGACTGTTCTTTGTGTTTATTGTCCGCTTTGTGGTTCAATAAAATATTGCTACGCTGTTTTACCCTCACCCTGCGTTGTCTGAGTAGCGTTACCCCCACGGAAGACCATGGGTCCTCACAGCACCTATACTCCAAAATAACAACAATAATAAAAAATACAACTCGTCCCGCAAAAAAATAGGTTCAACTTCTCATACAAATTTGTTAACAGAAAAAATAAGTTATGGCTCTCCATATATGGCAATGTAAAATTGTTTTGTTTTTGAAAATGTATTATTTTCATGCAGACATCATAAAACATAAGTAAATGGTGATTTTATGTTAATTGTACTGACCCACAGAATAAAGTTAATATGTAATTTATATGAAATGGTCAATGCTGTAAAAAATAAACCTTAAGTGGGGAAAAATGTATATTTTCACCATTTGCCATGTGCTGCGTATTTATCTCTTGAACTTACTTTTAAGTTAAAAAAAAAAGATCACCGCATCCCTTGATAAATGTCGTGAGGGGTAGAGGGATATTGTGAAAAAGCACAATCATTATTAAAAATACATAAGATTAAGAAATCATTAAAATCATTAAAAATAAAAATACATAAGATTAAAAACCTGATGATAAATGAATCTATGCAGTAAAAAAAGGGTGGGACAGATAGAGTCCTTGTATGCGTAAAGCTGGGTATAAATAGAGATACAAATAGGATTAAATCATTACAAGAATAAACGATCTGTGTATAAATGTGTTTAAAAAATACTCGTTCTGTTAAATGTCTGGTTGACAACACAAAGAAAATAATGGGACCTATAGTGTCAAGTCATAATTATCAATGGCAGGCTCAGACTGAGGGCTCGTCCACACGACCGCTTAACATGGCCGAGTGCTGTCCGATGTTTTATCAGATGGCACTGTCCCACAGTATAACATTGGTCAGAGTGCTAACTAGTGTTTTTTTTCTCATGCCGATTTTGCATACAAGTCTATGGACTTGTATGACATCAGTGTGAAACATTGAACTGCACTCGGATGTCATCTGAGTGCAGTCCAATTACCACGGACTCAGACAAGGGAGAAGATGGAGAAATTATGTACTCTGTCTACTCTGCACCTGTGATACAAATCTCGCATGAGACAGAATCGGATCGCACTAAGTTGACACTCAGGTCAATCTCTGACAGAGTTTGATCCAAGTGACATCTGGTTTTATGATTTTTTAAATCTAATATATTTTTAACGAAGTTTGCAATTTTTACATTATACTCATATCTCTTGGCCACTTTTGAAAACCATTCCAGCAAGATTGGCGCTCCTATCTTTCTGCGTCCAAAAAGTGGTATATGACCACATATAAGATGTTGCCGTTCTTGGGAGAAATTGCATAATAAAATACAGTGTATTTCATTAATTTTCCTCTTGTAAAAATGAACAGTTTTGATCTAAATCTGCATAATTTAACTCTCACCTTCTTCATCATCAAGGATACCTCACGAGGTGAGATTTTGCATGATGCTCCAGATCAATGTCGATTGACAGTCATTTTCTATTTCTTCCATTTTCTTTACTCATTGCACCAACAATTGTCTCCTTCTCACCCAGCGTCTTACTTATGGTTTTGTAGCCCATTCCAGCTTTGTGAAGGTCTATGATCTTGTCCCTGACATCATTAGAAAGCTCTTTGGTCTTGCCCATGTTGTAGAGGTTAGAGTCTGACTGATTAATGGAGTCTGTGGACAGGAGTCTTTTCTACAGGTGACTATGTAAGACAGCTGTCTTTAATGCAGGTAACCAGTTGATTAGGAGCATCTAACTGGTCTGTAGGAGCCAGAACTCATAATGGTTTGTAGGGGATTAAATACTTATTTCTCACAGCAAAATGCAAATAAATTTATCTAATTTATACAATGGGATTTTTTCTTGATTTTTTTTGGATATTCTCTCAATGTTAAAATTAACCTACCCTTAAAATTATAGACTGTTCATGTCTTTGTCAGTGGACAAACTTACAAAAACAGCAAGGGATGGAATAATTCTTTCCTTCACTGTATTTAGATTTCCCTGCTCTGATATATTTCTTGTTCTCATTTTGTTTGATTTTTCAATTTAAAAGCATAAAACAGAAGAGCAGTGTATTCTTACCACAGGAGCAGCTATGTTATGAAGGGGTTGTCTCATCATAAATGGGTACAATTTTAAAGCACTTGAAAAAAGCAAAAGCAATTTTGCAATTTGCTTGTTACTAAAAATCCTCTCCAAGAATGGAGTCATTTTTAAGTATTATTGCTTACAGCTGAGGAGTAACTAATCTACTAGGCAAGGAGCAATTCTGAAGCTCGCTGGATTGCTGGATCAGGACAGGTTCAGGACCACCCAGCTCCTCCAATGCTGTAAGACAAGGATGACTTTGCTTGCAGAAACGAAGAGCACACAGTCCGACAACAACGCCACAACCTCCGCACAAAAGGAAGCTGGGCAGCAGGGAAACGGTGAGCTCCTGAGGTGAAGAAAACCTTTAAGGCCAGTGCACAAGAGCCAAGGAGGCCATATGGAGGGTCTGGGTATAAGCTTCATGCGTTTTGTCTACACCGTGAGCTGGCTCTTTGCTGGAAGGATTTTCCTAGATTCCAGTAGTGGTAACAAGTCCACCAGTAATTCACAAATAGTGGTATACCGTACTGCTTCCCATCATCACTAGAAGAGCACATCATTAGAGAAAAAAACGCATGACTCACTTTTCTAGTTAACTGACAGCTGCAGCCAATCACTAGCTGCACTGGTTCTCTGACTTTGTAAAAAAGTAGGCATCACTTCAGGAGTCGTCACCGATCTCCGAAGTGGACTGCGCTTGATGTGCGAGGGCAGTGTAGGGAGCATATGCCACCATTTTTTATTTTAAGCACATTCGTGCCTTATATTTTTATTACTGTAACAGCAACCTATTTAATATCAATTTAATTGAACCTGTGTTATGTAAAAATGAAGAGTTGTTCTATAACACTCCTAATATTTTCCTTTTGTATATATTTAGCCTACAGAAACAATGTGTCACATTTTAGACAGAGGTTAGTACCCAGCTTTTCCAGTCTGCATAATGCCAGATCTGCCCAGGTAGTCATTTATAAGTCATTAACTCTTCTTTTATAATAGTGTGACTAGTCTGGTTGCTATTGGTGACTAAGCCCCGCCCCTTCCGAGACTTTAATGTTCAGCAGTGATGTAACACTCACATACATCTGCTGACATCACAGTGAGTGTGACATCACCGGCACAGTGACATCACATTCCACAAAGTTCCATAAACAACTGACTGCAGCCATTGAGCTTTAGTTGTAGTTGGCTTTGACTACAATATACGTGTGGATTGCATTTAGTAATTTTACATATGTTTTTTGGATAATTTCCCTGTTGTTGCCTGATGCAACATGGACTTTACAGGGAAAAGAAAGAGAAAAAGGAAAGAAACACCAGATGGAGAAGACACTGGAAATAACCAGGAACCTCCACCAAAGATAAGGAAGATGGACTCCAAGAAATCTGGGCAGGATGGTCAAATATTACCTGACAATGAGGGAACCCAGAATATTTCCTTCCTAGACACTGTACGAAACAGATGTGACAAGTTTGTGGGATACATCACAAATCAAGCTGATACCAATCTACAAAAGCTGAGAACAAGAGAGAGGAAAAGAGAGACTGTGGGTCCAACCAGGATCATTAACACGAGAGGTAATGAAAGTGCAGCAGAAGAGAAGAGAACTGGGAGAAAAAGGAAACATCATGAAGATCCAGCCACCAGTCAAGATGACATCTCAGGTGAATTTAGTGGCCCCAGTAGCAAAAAAATAAAGACCACTGTCCCTCTCACCAGGGATAAGTTTATCTGCCATGGCATACTTGGAGAAGGGAGTTATGGGAAGGTTGTACTGGCCACGGATAAGATACGGAAACAAAGTGTGGCCCTTAAAATCATAAAGAAGGAAAGCCTAATCTCCTTCCCTGAATGCCTTGTTGAACACCATGTCCTGAAGCTTAGCCACAACAGCAGATTCTTAACTCATTGCCATGCCGCGTTTCATACTGAAAACCATGCCTATTTTGTCACCGAGCTGGCCAGTGGAGGGGATCTGCATGACTATATATATAGTACCATTCCCCTGAAGGAACCTGTAACCTTTATAGCAGCAGAAATCGTCTGTGGCCTACAATTCCTGCACAGCAATGACATCATTCACCGGGACTTAAAACCGGATAACATCCTGCTGACTGGTGACGGCCACATAAAGATTACTGATTTTGGACTATCTCTTTATGAGTTTGATAAGAGATTTAATGCCAGAGATTTCAGTGGAACACCTGGGTATGGCGCCCCAGAAATGATCATGGGAGACGCTTATGATGAAGGTGTAGATTGGTTCGCCTTTGGAGTCATATTGTACAACATGATTTTCCAAGACTCACCATTTCCAGGAGACACCACTGAAGAGATTGAGAGAAATGTCATCTACTCTGAACCATCATATGAAAACCTCACTGACCACGATGCTGTGGACATTATGTCCAAACTACTCTGCAAAGACCATTATGTCCGGCTAGGGGTTAATGGAAAAATCAGAAAACACCCCTTATTTTCAAATCTAAACTGGAAAGACATAGAAACAGGGAAAGCGCCATCTCCAGTTATTATAAGAAGGAACATGAATGTCAGCATGAGACAGCAGATCCCTGCACCGCGCAGTGAAGACCTGAACGAGACAATTCCGGCTGAAGAACAGAGGATTTTTACGAGTTTCCCATTTGTGGCTCCAGAATGGAGCACAACTTACCACTAAGTGGAGAAACGGCATAATACCATCTAATCCTCCTGTATCTTGACTTAAGACTATCTACTTTGGGGTGTGTGGCACCTCATCCCGTATCCCGCATATTCTTAATATGTAACAATAAATTTTGCTTGTTTTTCATCCTTTGGTTCTTTGGAGCATTTTCTATTTTTTTCCTGTGTATATACAGTGTATATATGTACAGGTCATGTGTATATATAAAAGTCATGTATATATGTGTATATATAATGTGTAGGTCACGTGTATGTATAATGTGTATGTGTATATTGTGACAAAAAAAAATCAGATTAAGAAACAATTCTATTTTTTTAACCCCATAGTGACCACCAATACGTCTTTTTACGGACCTGCGATATAAGAGATTAGCATTCCCCGACAGGTGACAATCCTGCAGCTATCAGCTGTACACTATAGCTAACAACTTGCTGCATCAGCCACGATCAGGGTCGGCACTGATTATGGCCATTTAACCCCTTAAATGCTGCTGCCAATAGTGACTACGGCATCTAGATGGTTAACAGAGTGTGGGGGCTCCCTCTTTAACTACATTGGCACCCTGAGATCTTGATCGTGCTGTCCTGATGTTCGCCATGGCAGTCGAATAACGGCCTTAGAGCCTGCCGCGTATAGTGGCCTGTTCAGAAGTTATTAAAATGAAGGTGGTGAAAATAAACTTTTTCAATTCCTGTTATGCCACTTTGCATTAATTCCTGAAAAGCACCTGAAGGGTTAATGAACCACCTGAAAGCAATTCAATTTTTAATACGGGGATGCGGTTTTTAAAATGGTATCACTTTTGGGGGGATTTCCAATATATAGGACCCTCAAAGTAATTTCAAAACTGAACAGGTCCCTATAAAAATAAGTTTTGTAAATTTCCTTGAAAATATGAAAAATGACTGCTCCATTTTTAACCCCTTTAAAGCCCAAGACGTACTGATACACATCTGTGCCCTGGGCTTTAAGAGCCTGAGCCATATTAGTACGTCATCGCGATCGCGCGTGCACACAGGCTGTGCGGGCGCGATCGCCACCGGGCGTCAGCTGATTGTCACAGCTGACACCTGGTACTATGTGCAGGGAGCGGTCCCGCACCACTCCCGGCACATTAACCCCCGCAATGCTGCAATCAAAGTCGATCTCAGCATTGCGGTGGCTAAGAGGAGGTGATCGGTATACTCACCTCCTCTTCCAGCCTCCAGTGCTGTCTGACGTGGCTTCCAGGATGTTGCCATGACGACCCGATGTCGTCATGACAACATCCGGGTCACCAGACAGCAGGAAGAGGTTTTTGGACATGCGCAGTGCATCTCCAAACTAACTTCTCCCTGTCCAGCGCTGACAGCCTGCATGGCACAGGGATGGTACTCCTTTCCTGTGCCATGCAGGCGATCAGAGAAAAAAAAGTGAAAGTCCCATAGTGGGACAAAGTAAAAAAGTATAAAAACTCTGAGAAAGTGAAAAAGAAATTAAAAAAAATTGTAAGAATATAAAAAAAAAAAAATAATAATCCACTAAAAATAAAAATATAATGTACCCATCAATAAATATTATTATGAAAAAAAAGCAAAAAAACAATAAAAGTACACATATTTGGTATCACCGCGTCCGTAACGACCTGACCTATAAAACTTTTCCACTAGTTAATCCCTTCAGTGAACACGGTAAAAAAATAAAATAAAAAACAACGCAAAAAACAATGCTTTATCATCATACCGCCAAACAAAAAATGGAATAACATGCGATCAAAAAGACGAATATAAATAAAAATGGTACCGCTGAAAACGTCATCTCGTCTCGCAAAAAACAAGCCATCACATGACTCTGTAGGCCAAAATATGGCAATGCAAAAACTAGATTTTACAAAATATGTGTCTTTTAGTGTGTGACAGCTGTCAATCATAAAAACCCGATATGATTCTGGTATCACTGTAATCGCACTGACCCGAAGAATAAAGTAATCTCATCACTTATACCGCACGAGGAACGGCGTAAAAAATAAACGCTAGGGCTGGGGTTGGGGTTGTGCAAATGTTAGGGTTGGGGTTGTTTTTTTTTTTCAAAAGTTCAAAAGAAAAAAAAAAAAAAGGATGACGAAATGGCAACTAGTGTTGAACGCAAGTGCTCGCTACTTGAGTTTGCATCGGGTGCTCGGGTATGCACTGAGTATCGCGGGTGCTCCGCCCCATATTCTTCGCGGCCAAAAAATCCTCGCGGGGATTGCCTGCCATGCACGAGCGATCCCCGCATGTTTTTTTTGGGGTGTCTAATAACCGTGAAACATGCAGGCGGGGACTCGAGCATTTCACTTGCGCACCCGTGATACATGGTGCATACCTGAGTACCCGATGCAAACTCAAGTAGCGAGCACTTGCGCTCAAGAGTAATGACAACTTATTCAATATTATGACCTAATGTTATCAAATTCTGTGTCGTACCTCTGGGTTGAAAATGTTCACTATACCCCTTAATAAAATCCTTGAGGGGTATAGTTTCCAAAATGGGGTCACTTGTGGGGGAGCTCCACTGTTTAGGCACATCAGGGGCTCTCCTAACGCGACATGGTGTCCGCTAACAAATTGAATGGAAAATCGTCTCAAATTGTTAGCGGACACCATGTTGCGTTTGGAGAGCCCCTGTGTGCCTAAACATTTGAGCTCCCCCACAAGTGACCCCATTTTGGAAACTAGACTACCCAAGGCACCTATCAAGATGCATACTGAGCACTTGGAACCCCTAGGTGCTTCACAAATTGATTCGTAAAAATGAAAAAGTGTTTTTTTTCCACTTTTTCATTCTTACGAATCAATTTGTGAAACACCTGGGGGTTCCAAGTGCTCATTATGCATCTAGATAGGTGCCTTGGGTGGTCTAGTTTCCAAAATGGGGTCACTTGTGGGAGAGCTCAAATGTTTAGGCACACAGGGGCTCTCCAAACGCGACATGGTGTCCGCTAACAAATTAGAACCATGTCGCGTTTGGAGAGCCCCTGTGTGCCTAAACATTGGAGCTCCCCCACAAGTGACCCCATTTTGGAAACTAGACCCCCCAAGGCACCTATCTAGATGCATATGTCACGAAAAAATATTCTCAGAATCAGGGGGATCCGTTGAAGAGTTCCAGAGTAATTACCTCATAAAGTGACAGTGGTCAGAATTGTAAAAATTGGCCTGGTCATTAACGTGCAAACCACCCTCGGGGGTAAAGGGGTTAAACCTTCTAAAATGTTAACAAAATAAAACATTTTTACATATTACAAATGGTGCTGATGGAAAGCAGACATGATTGAAATGTAATTTATTATTGCTTTGTGTGGTATGACTATCTGGATTAAAGGGATAATCATTAAAAGTTTGAAAATTGCAATTTTTTGTAAATTTATATCAAATTTCTGATCTTTTTATAAATAAGGAATGATGCCATACGGATGGCAAAATCGATAAAAATCATCCAAATTTTTTCCACTATTTTTTTTCACACTCGTGTAGCCCCGACCTTACAGTGATACCAGATGTGTTTAGTTTTTTTATGCTTTGCTACTTTTGCACACTATGAACATTTTTTTTAGGAAATATAATTTGATTTCCTCTAAATGACACAGTCACTATTGACTCTATTACATCCAGTGGGTTGAACGGCCGAACTCCAACGATGGTCATGAGGAAACAAACAAACAATCAAACTGAGCTTTTACTCACCCGGGGTCCAGCATTGCTTTTTGCTGCTCCAGACATTTTTAATCAGCTGCATCTTCATGTCAACTGCGCTGCAGCCAATCACTGAGCTCTGTGGTACTGCCAAATTAAATGGGGCATTCTTATAATAAAGAGGCACAAAAGGGGCATTATTAGGTATGGAGGCACAGAGGCATACATCCCAACTTTGAAAGTTAGGAAAGAGTGACACAAACTATGTAGCAATCCACAGTTTTATTTTACACTAAGCCACTTCCCTAACCTTGGTCAGTCGTTTATGTGTGCCTACACAGAAATATTCCTCCTAGTGAACTCATTAATTCTTAACCTGTGGATGTGTATTTAAGAAGGGACATGTGTTTCTGAGACAGAATAAGACTTGGGACAGAGAATCAAGGAACTTCAGAAAGACCCTAGAAGGAAAATCAGAGGCATCATTCAGGGAAGTAGATGGATTGCATGGCATCCAAAGAGACACAGATTTGTATTCTACATGATTCTAGTCTAAAGATATGGCCCTGACTGGAAAGATTTGGATCTCCTCCATTAACCATCAGAGAGACCATGGATTCTTTTAGGGAGACCAGGAGAGGACGAAGAAGTCACCTGGCGCCATGGATATGTTGTTTTGGGGTTGCTAGGAGGGGCTCACCGGTTGCTTAGAACCCATGGAGATATTGGGAGTTGCCAGGAGGGACCCACTGGTCATCTGGCCCCATGAAAACTCTCGGATAGGCCAGGTTGGGACCCTCGGGTCTCCTGACCTTGTACCTCGATGGACTGCTAGCTTCCTAAGCTTGCCGCTACCTTCTCTCTGTGGGGGCCCACCAGAAGAGGGGGGCCACTGGTTGAGGTAGTCGGCCCTGGAAGTCTCCAAAGTTGCAGCTGTTCTATCCCAGGCGGGCGGAGAAGGAAGGGTGAGACTGTGTAATGTTGCACCATCTTGGGCATTCGCTGGGACTGTTCTATGTGTTTATTGTCCGCTTTGTGGTTCAATAAAATATTGTCACGCTGTTTTACCCTCACCCTGCGTTGTCTGAGTAGCGTTAACCCCACAGAAGACCACGGGTCCTCACAGCACCTATACTCCAAAATAACAACAATAATAAAAAATACAACTCGTCCCGCAAAAAAATAGGTTCTCATACAAATCTGTTAACAGTTATGGCTCTCCATATATGGCAATGTAAAATTGTTTTGTTTTTGAAAATGTGTTATTTTCATGCAGACATCATAAAACATAAGTAAATGGTGATTTTATGTTAATTGTACTGACCCAAAGAATAAAGTTAATATGTAATTTATATGAAATGGTCAATGCTGTAAAAAATAAACCTTAAGTGGGGAAAAATGTATATTTTCACCATTTGCCATGTGCCGCGTATTTATCTCTAGAACTTACTTTTAAGTTAAATAAATAGATCACCGCATCCCTTGATAAATGTCGTTAGGGGTAGAGGGATATTGTGAAAAAGCACAAACATTATTAAAAATACATAAGATTAATAGATCATTAAAATCATTAAAAATAAAAATACATAAGATTAAAAACCTGATGATGAATGAAACTATGCAGTAAAAAAAGGGTGGGACAGATAGAGTCCTTGTATGCGTAAAGCTGGGTATAAATAGAGATACAAATAGGATTAAATCATTACAAGAATAAATGATCTGTGTATAAATGTGTTTAAAAAATACTCGTTCTGCTAAATGTCTGTTTGACAGCACAAAGAAAATAATGGGGCCTATAGTGTCAAGTCATAATTATCAACGGCGGGCTCAGACTGAGGGCTCGTCCACACGACCGCTTAACATGGCCGAGTGCTGTCCGATGTTTTATCAGATGGCACTGCCCCACAATATACCATTGGTCAGAGTGCTAACTAGTGTTTTTTTTCTCATGCTGATTTTGCATACAAGTCTATGGACTTGTATGACATCAGTGTGAAACATTGAACTGCACTCGGATGTCATCAGACAAGGGAGAAGATGGAGAAATTATGTACTCTGTCTACTCTGCACCTGTGATACAAATCTCGCATGAGAGAGAATCGGATCGCACTAAGTTGACACTCAGGTCAATCTGACAGAGTTTGATCCAAGTGACATTAGCATAATCGTCCAGATTCTCTTGCATGAGAGAATCGATGGTCATGTGAGTGAGCCCTGACCCACAGGGGAACATGTAAATCCCCCGGGGGTCCCGTATACAGGACTAAGTAATGTACCCCCTAACATGAGCAGTAGTTGGCCCAATACATTTGATTCACTATGTCCAGACAAAATGTAGCTGAAAAATGAGCTCCCATAGTCAATATTACTGGTGGGCTCTTGCCACTTAAGTCCAACACTAACAGGTAGTAGCTTAAAGTAAAAATAGTGATAGCCTGGAAAATTATTTAATAATTAACATAAAACCACCAACAACATGGACACAGGATGCCCAACTCACTTATTGTGTTTCGCACAAGAAGCTACATCAGGATCTAAGTTTATGGATTCATTCTAAATCTGGTTTTATGATTTTTTAAATCTAATATATTTTTAACGAAGTTTGCAATTTTTACATTATACTCATATCTCTTGGCCACTTTTGAAAACCATTCCAGCAAGATTGGCGCTCCTATCTTTCTGCGTCCAAAAAGTGGTATATGACCACATATAAGTGTGGCACCCCAGGTCTGGTCGCCACAGTGGCAGCAATGTCATGTCTGAGAGCAGGTGGGAGGTTCCCTGGTTGGGGACAATTAGCATGCAGCACCTCCTGCCTCAGTCCAGGGAGGGGAGAAATCTGCCCTTTATAAACTGGATCTTGGGCGGGGTTAGAGAAACAAGTGAGAGACAAGCCAGACTCTAGTTCCAGACAAGTTGAAGATAGGGACAGGTCAGCAGCAGGCTGAGGAGTCCCTGTAGGCAGAGGAGAAACACAAGGCCAGGAGGGGAGCCAGCAGAGCTCGTCCTGGCTAGAGACTACAAGGCCGGACACTGCAGTCCGAGGCTGTGAGGGTTATAAGCCCAGCAGCAGAAAACCATCACGCAGGGGACTTCAAGTCCTCTGGCCCAAGGAAGCCCGGAGGCTCAGCCACACGAGAGGGACCACTACTGCCCCGGAGGGGTGAGAAGCACGGAAGGCCCGAGTCGCCAGTCATACGGGTGAGAACAACACGGTACACTCAGAGACGTGGGCTACCACCACACTACAGCGGGATAGCCAAGAAAGAGTGAAGTCAGCACGGTAGGCCTACAAACTCCCCCTGACCAGTGGGATTTCCCAGTTGCTCTCTGACTGACCAGGCCTCCATTGTTAACCTGTATTCCGGACGGGTCTCTTAATACCACCAACAGTAAAGACCCTGACTTGCATGACAGACTCCGTGTGGTTACTGCTGCTCCCACGCACCATCACCACCAACATCCCTATTTACTGCCCTGAGGCTATACTCTTCCCGTGGGGAGTTATACTATCCTCTGCTGCACCCACAACATCGGCCTCAGCGGTCTGCCCTGCAGCAGCGGTTCACTCTGACCGCAATCCACGGGTGGCATAGACGGACATTTAACCACAAAACCCTATAAATAGACCGCCATTTGGGTTGACACCCTGAGCCACGGGACCGGGTCCCCGCCACGCAAGGACTATGACCCCCAGCATCCACAACGGGTCCGGTTACGGGTATCCCCACACACACACGGCCCAGGGGGCGTATCAACTTTTTTGCGTAGTCGGCAGGATTTCGTGCCCGCCACCAACGGGTACTGCGTGCCTGAAGAAAGACTGTAATACTTACCTTGGTGGAGTTTCCCGCCATCCGCAGCCGTTTCCCGCCATCAGCAGCCATTTTCCCGCCATCGGGTGCCATCTTTGGGACGCCGCGCGGGAAGAAGAGGGGCGTGGATGACGAAAGCGCGCGAGAACTGGAGCTCCGCCTTACGCACGGACGCTGCGCAAGGTCCTGAAGGGACGCGACGCAAGGTCCTCAACCCCGATGGTCACCTGCGGAGCCGCGGCCTACAGAAGAAAAGCAACGGAAGGTAGGCCACGGTTGACTAGGGGGGAGGAAGATGTCGGAAGCGGAGGGAACCAGCGTGGCCACTGCCGCAGTAATGCCGTTCACGATGCCTTACATCCCCGGAGCGGCCTGGTTGCCCCAGTACTCAGGGGAGTCGCATTCCCTGAGCGACTTTAAAAAGAGACTCTATAGCCTATTCAAAGTATACCCCCTGATGGAGGAACAAAAAGTGAGCATACTGATAGGAAGTGAAGGAGATTTTAGCCCGTCTAAAGGACACTTTTGATACCCGCACCTCAGCAGAGATCAAAATGAGATTTTATGGGTGCAAGCAGCGGGCCCAAGACAGTATAAGAGACTATGCTTTGAATTTGCAAGAGGCCCTGAGAGCCATTAAGCAGGCAGACCCTGACAGTGTGAGGAATGCAGATAAACTGCTGACTGAACAATTCATTGAGGGTCTGCTGTCCAGCGCCCACCGAACCCAGTTACGCCTGATGGCCCTGCAGAGCCCTGAGTTAGACTTTGCACAGTTTAAGGACAGAGCCATCCGGGTACTCCGAGAACCCGCACCCGGTGGCGTTGCGGCCTCCAGGCGCCCTGCTATCACTTATTACCAGGAGGCGGCGCCCCAGTCTACAGAACCTGCAGGAGCTAATGCACAGACTATGAATAGTACCCCGTCTACAGACCTGCACCATCAGGTCCAAGAACTGACCAAAAGCGTTGCCGCACTAACCAGGACTGAGCAGTCGTTACAGGTATCCTCTCCAGGAAAGATCCAGCTGGCTACCAGTCCGGAGGACGTCCCGTGGCGCCAACAGATGAGGATCCCACCGTCCAGAGATAAGCCAATGGACCACTACGACCAGGATGGACAACCCATCTGCTGCCGCTGCAGCCAGCCAGGACATATTGCGAGGTACTGTAATTTAAACGAGCCCAACCTGGGGCAGAGGGGCAACCCCCAGGCGTAAGATCATCAGGCCCGTCAAACTGGCGTGACAAATTTGTGGGGGGACGACCAGTCTTGCCTGTGGTACTGGATGGCATTCCCATGAGTGCACTGTTGGACACCGGGTCACAGGTAACCACCATCCCCTATGTTCTTTTCAAGTGGTACTGGAATGACACGGATATTACCCACTACCCAGATAATGACTTGAGCATCATCGCCAGCAATGGTCAGCCCGTGCCGCAGGTGGGGTTCAAGGAGGTGACCATCAAAATTGGTAAAGTTGAACTGCCGGCGCAAGGACTGATTATTGTGGACATTGACTGTCGTGAAAGTCACCCTAAAATAACCTTGGGTACTAACGTTATTGAAAATTGTCTTTCAGAGATAATTGTTATATTACAGCAGGTTGCAATGAATGCCAGCTCCAGCCAGCGGCGTGTCTTACAGAAAGAGATCAGAGCCTTGATGAAGCGGCAACAGTTGGAACTGTCTGGTGGTGAGATTGGTAGCGTTAGGATGAGCGACCCGTTCCCTATCGCCATGCCCCCAAAAAGTGAAATGATGATCTGGTGCCGGACTGCAATCGGGTTAAGAGGTAGAGACTACCAAGCTATGGTAGAACCCGTTTACTCGAACAGTAGGCCTACCATTTTGACAGCACGGGGGGTGGTCGATGTACGCCATGGGAGGGTACCAGTCCGCATCCTAAACATTGGGGAAAGAGAAGTATACTTGCCCCAGTATGCCACTCTAGCCAAATTGTTCACCGTTAACCAGAACTCTGTAAAGGTCGTGGAACCCTTGCCTCCATCTCAACCAGAGGAGGGTAACGGCTCCAAGAAACAAATGGAGGACTGGTGTCAGAAACTGCATGTGGGCACTGACTCCACTCCCTCACACCAAAAACAGGGAGTCTACCGAGTGGTTCAGGAGTATGAAAGAGTTTTTAGCAAACACCCGCTAGACTTTGGGCAAGTAAAGGGGGTAGAACACCAAATCCCCACAGGAAACCATCCACCCATGAAGGAGAGATACCGGCTTGTACCCCCTGCACACTATCAGAATGCCAAGGGTATGCTACGAGAAATGAAGGAGGCTGGGGTGATCATGGATAGCTGTAACCCCTGGGCAGCTCCTCTAGTCCTTGTAAAAAAGAAAGATGGCACGATGAGGATGTGTGGAGATTATAGAAAGGTCAACAGAATAACACACAAAGATGCGTACCCGTTACCTAGGATAGAGGAGTCTTTGGCTGCATTAAAATCTGCTAACTTCTTCTCTACTTTGGATCTCACTAGCGGGTACTGGCAGGTTCCTGTAGCAGAGTCGGACAAGGAGAAGACTGCCTTCACCACCCCGAAGGGTCTCAGTGAATTCAACTGTATGCCGTTCGGACTCTGCAACGCACCAGGGACCTTCCAGAGGCTGATGGAGTGCAGCCTGGGGCACAGGAATTTCGAGACGGTCCTACTCTACCTGGACGATGTCATCGTGTATTCCAAGACCTATGAAGACCATCTAAAGCACTAGGCAGAGGTGTTCGATGCCCTGGCAGGCTTCGGCCTAAGGTAAAACCCTCCAAGTGTCATCTACTGAAGCCAAAAGTACAGTACCTGGGACACGTGGTGAGTGCTGACGGAGTAGCCCCAGACCCCGACAAGATCACGGTGATTAAGGACTGGCCAAGACCCTCCAGCATAAAGGAAGTGTGACAGTTCCTCGGGTTGGTAGGCTACTACCGAAGATTCATCTCCGGGTTCACCAAAATGGCAGCCCCTATGCAGGACCTCCTGTTAGGTCAGTCAAAGACTAAAAGTCAGAAGCCGCCTTTTAAGTGGGACAAGCTGGAGGAGGAGTCTTTCCGCCAGCTGAAGATGGCCCTCACGGGGGATGAGATCCTGGCCTACCCTGATTACGGCCAGCCTTTTATCCTCCACACCGACGCCAGTAACGTGGGGCTAGGAGCCATACTGTCCCAGATCCAGCAGGGCAGAGAACGGGTAATTGCTTATGCTAGCAGAAAGCTGAGACCCACAGAGAGAAACCCTGAGAATTATAGCTCTTTCAAGCTAGAGTTCCTGGCAGTGGTGTGGGCGGTCACCGAACGCTTCAAGCATTACCTGACTTCTTCTAAGTTCACTGTGTACACGGACAACAACCCGTTGACACACCTGGACACTGCAAGATTTGGTGCCCTAGAGCAGAGATGGATGGCCCGGCTGTCCAATTATGAATTTACCATCAAATACCGGACAGGGCGCGCAAATGCCAACGCAGATG
The DNA here is from genome assembly GCF_046119375.1 of Phyllobates terribilis. Taxonomy (NCBI): domain Eukaryota; kingdom Metazoa; phylum Chordata; class Amphibia; order Anura; family Dendrobatidae; genus Phyllobates; species Phyllobates terribilis. The sequence continues at coordinate 513,239,199 of NW_027362765.1, read as the reverse complement.
CATTGTCCAGAATGCCTCACTTGCAGGACGGGGGAGCGGATCCAGAAGAACTGGAAGAAATTGAACTCCCTGCATTCCACCATCATGGGGTCACCCAGTGTTCCCACTGCGTAAAGGAGAGGTGCTCTGCCACCGCTACGTTCAATCCTTTACCCCACCACGGCTGGCCAGAGACACAAGATAGTGACCCCGCAGTCCATCTGGTGAAAGAAATGCTGACCCAGGCTGATGCCCGCCTTGATCCAGATGCTCCAGAAGAGACCAAACATCTGTGGAAGGAGAGGAGAAAGCTGTTTCTCTACGAGGGGAGGCTGTGCCGCAGACCCGTCAACTCTCGAACACACGAGCTGACCTGGCAGGTAGTGGTCCCAAGGCGGGATGCGGCTATGGTCCTAGAAGCATACCATGACGGAGCAGGGCACTTTGGATGGAAGAAGCTGGAGTTCCTGTTGCGTGAGCGGTTCTTCTGGGTAGGCATGAGAGGGGCTATAGAGAGATGGTGCAGAGACTGTGGCCCGTGCAACCTAAGAAGGAAGGACCGCGCCAGCCAGAAGACTCCCCTGCAGCCCATCATCACAAAACAGCCCCTTGAGCTGGTGGCCCTGGACCACGTAAAGCTGCCTCCAAGCAGATCGGGATACGTCTACGCCCTCACAATCGTAGATCACTACTCCCGGTTCCTAGTTGTGGTCCCTGTCAAAGACCTAACAGCTCAGACGGCCGCCAGAGCCTTTCAGCAGCATTTCTGCCGCCCACACGGGTATCCAGAGCAAATGTTGACTGATCAAGGCCCAGCGTTCGAGGCCGAAGTCTTCCAGGAATTCTGCAACCTGTATGGCTGCAAGAAGATAAGGACAACGCCTTACCACCCCCAAACCAACGGGATGTGTGAGAAAATGAATCAGGTAGTAATAGACCTGCTCAAGACGTTGCCTCTGGAGGAATGCAGCCTGTGGCCTGAGAAACTGCCGGATCTGGTGGACTTGTATAATCATATCCCAGTGGGTTCTACCAACTGCACTCCAGCTTACCTAATGAGAGCAAGACCTGGTAAGCTGCCAATTGACCTGGAGATGGGAGTCCTGACACCCGAGGACACCTCAGCAGAAGCAGACTGGGATACAGAACGACAGCAGCAGTACTGGAAAGTACAGGAGAGTATGGAGCGAAGTCTGTCTCAAGCAAGGGAGAGGCAAGAGAGGAATTACAACCAGCATGCTCCTGCTGCTCCCCTGGTACCTGGAGAGCAGGTCTTGAAGAGGAAGAGACGGCTCCACAAGTTGGATGACGAGTGGGAGAAAGACCCGTACACCGTACTGCCCTCAAGCCATGAAAATCCAAAGGTATGTGTCATCAGTAAGGATGGAGGAGAGACCACAGCCACTGTCTCCAGAGACCACCTGAAGAAGTGTCCCGAGCAGCTGCAAAGTGCTGATGAAGACCAATATAGCCCTCAACCCACAGAGGAAAGGGAAGAAATGGTCAGTACAGTGCTCGGAGAATTTCCCCGGTCCTGGACACAAATCAACAATGCTATAGTGGTACCCTTCCTTACCTTTCTCCAGCCAGCCCCTCAAGGGCCTGCAGAAGAGCAAGTAGTGTTGGAAGAGCAAGTGGCCCCGGAGGCAGAAGAGTACATACCAGCAGCTCAGGAGAATCAACCCTCTGCTGGTAGTGAACCTGCCATGCCCGTGGTGAGCTAAAGAGTACGCAGAAAGCTGCCCAACCTACCCGTAACATCTGCAAACACCTCTAGTGCAGACACGAGCACACCCAGTACACAGGGTGTGGAAACAGGGGACCCGAGTAGAGTACCACCAGACAGTGGGTTACGTAGGTCCACCAGGAGCACTAAAGTTCAAATGCACGCTCGCTGGAGAATCTGAATGCAAAGTATATATCTACCTGTATATTGCAAATGTTTTATGTTTGTTGCCTGGTTACTAATTATGTTTTTCTAGTTACCCGACAGGGTTCATGGACTAACAGGTTATGGACAATGAATAACCGGAACTGTATCTTGTACATAGTTGCACCTGGGAAGGTGCCCTCTTTTGAAGACGACCACAGAACACAAAACCCGTGGAGGTGGCTGAAGACGTGGTCCAGCTCGGGATCATCAAAGCCCTGTAGCCACCCCAGGGCCTACGTGGAGGGTTTGGGACGGGTCCCTTAAAGTGCATCTTGGGTGACAAGGACACCTGGTTACGGGAGCGCCGTGATCTAAAAAGGCTAAACTTCTTGTATATATGTTACTGTATTGTTATTACCTGTTGTGTTTTTGCAAAATGTGTTTAGTCCCGGAGTACTAAATTTCACTAGGGGGGAATGTGGCACCCCAGGTCTGGTCGCCACAGTGGCAGCAATGTCATGTCTGAGAGCAGGTGGGAGGTTCCCTGGTTGGGGACAATTAGCATGCAGCACCTCCTGCCTCAGTCCAGGGAGGGGAGAAATCTGCACTTTATAAACTGGATCTGGGGCAGGGTTAGAGAGACAAGTGAGAGACAAGCCAGTCTCTAGTTCCAGACAAGTTGCAGATAGGGACAGGTCAGCAGCAGGCTGAGGAGTCCCTGTAGGCAGAGGAGGAACACGAGGCCAGGAGGGGAGCCAGTAGAGCTCGTCCGGGCTAGAGACTACAGGCCGGACACTGGAGTCCGAGGCTGTGAGGGTTATAAGCCCAGCAGCAGAAAACCATCACGCAGGGGACTTCAAGTCCTCTGGCCCAAGGAAGCCCGGAGGCTCAGCCACACGAGAGGGACCACTATTGCCCCGGAGGGGTGAGAAGCACGGAAGGCCCGAGTCGCCAGTCATACAGGTGAGAACAACTCGGTACACTCAGAGACGTGGGCTACAACCACACTACAGCGGGATAGCCAAGAAAGAGTGAAGTCAGCACGGTAGGCCTACAAACTCCCCCTGACCAGCGGGATTTCCCAGTTGCTCTCAGACTGACCAGGCCTCCATTGTTAACCTGTATTCCGGACGGGTCTCTTAATACCACCAACAGTAAAGACCCTGACTTGCATGACAGACTCCGTGTGGTTACTGTTGCTCCCGCGCACCATCACCACCAACATCCCTATTTACTGCCCTGAGGCTATACTCTTCCCGTGGGGAGTTATACTATCCTCTGCTACACCCACAACACCGGCCTCAGCGGTCTGCCCTGCAGCGGCGGTTCCCTCTGACCGCAATTCACAGGTGGGGTAGTCGGACATTTAACCTCAAAACCCTATAAATAGACCGCCATTTGGGTTGACACCCTGAGCCACGGGACTGGGTCCCCGCCACGCAAGGACTACGACCCCCAGCATCCACAACGGGTCTGGTTCCGGGTATCCCCACACACACACGGCCCAGGGGGCGCGTCATAAGATGTTGCCGTTCTTGGGAGAAATTGCATAATAAAATACAGTGTATTTCATTAATTTTCCTGTTGTAAAAATGAACAGCTTTGATCTAAATCTGCATAATTTAACTCTCACCTTCCTCATCATCAAGGATACCTCACGAGGTGAGATTTTGCATGATGCTCCAGATCAATGTCGATTGAGAGTCATTTTCTATTTATTCCATTTTCTTTACTCATTGTGATGCGCCCCCTGGGCCGTGTGTGGGGGAATACCCGGAGCCGGGTGTCTGTGTAATGTCAGGGGTTGTAGTCTCCGTGGCGGCGACCCAGTTCCGTGGCTCAGGGTGGTCAAACCAGTGGCGGATCTGTTTACTTGGTTTTTAATGTTTAAATGTCCGACTACGCCACCCGTGGATTGCGGTCACTGAGAACCGCCGCTGCGCGGCAGACCGCTGAGGCTGATGTTGTGTGCGCAGCAGAGGGTAGTATAACTCCCCACGGGAGGAGTACAGCCTCAGGACAGTGAGTGCAGATGGTGAGGGTTGTGGTGCATGGGCGCAGCAGAAATGACTCAGAGTCTGTGCAGTGCAGTTCAGGGTCTTTACTGTTGGTAATGAAGAAGGCCCTGCCGGGAGTACTGGCTAACATTAGAGGCCTGGTCAGTCTGTGAGCGAACAAGAGTCCCCCTGGCCAGGTGGAGGTGTAGGCCTTCCCGTCTGACTGCACTCTCTCTGGCTACCCTGCTGTAGTCGTGTAGTAGCCCACGTCCTTGATTGTACCGTGTGGTGCTCACCCGTATGGCTGGTGACTTGGGGCCTTTGGTACCTTCCGCTCCTCGATGGCGGTGCCGCTCCCTTGCTTGTGACTGAGCCTCCGGGCTTTCTATGGCCAGAAGACCTGAAATCCCCTGCCAGGTGGCTTCTGCTGCTGGATGTGGATATCCTCACAGCCTCGGACTCCTGTGTCCGGTTCTCTGCGTCTTCGGCCAGGACGAGCTCTGCACAGCTCCAGTCCCTGGCTTTCAGCTCCTGTCTCCTACAGAGCTCCTTGCTGCTCTGTCCCTGTCTCTGGAACTACTCACTAACCCCGCCCAGATAAAGTTTATAAAGGGCAGGATCCTCCCCTTCCTGGACTGGGGCAGGAGGCATTGCATGCAATATTGCTCCTGACCAGGAAAACCCATGCTCGCTCTCAGACATGGTATTTCTACCACTGTGGCAACCAGACCCCCTGGGGTGCCACATTCCCCCCTAGTAAACTTTAGTATTCCGGGACTAAACACATTTTATGAAAACATACATAACAGGGTATAAGCAATAACATAACATATATACAAGGAGTTCAGTCTTTATAGGTCACCCAAGATGTATTTTGAGGGACCCGTCCCAAACCCTCCACGTAGGCCCTGGGGTGGCTACAGGGCATCGATGATCTGGCGTTGGACCTCGTCTTTAGCCACCTCCACGGGTTTTTGTTCTGTGGTCTGGCACAAAAGGGGCACTTAATAGGTGCAACTATTTACAAGGTACAGTTCCGGTTATTCATTGTCCATAACCTGTCAGTCCATAGAACCAGTCGGGTAACTTGAGAAACATAATTATTATTCATGTAACAAACATAAAATATTTCAACATTTGCAATATACAGGTATATATCATTTTCTTTCTATATTCTCCAGCGAGCAGGCTTCTGACCTCTAGTGCTCCTGGTGGACCTACGTAACACACTATCTGGTGGTGTTCTTTCTGGGTCCCCTGTTTCCACCCCTTGTGTAGTGGGCTCGCTAGTGTCTTCACTACAGGTGTTTGGAGATGTTACGGGTAGGCTGGGCAGCTTTCTGTGTACTCTTTGGCTTACCACGGGCACGGCAGGCTCACTACTAGCAGAGGGTTGATTCTCCTGGGCTGCTGGTATGGAATCTTCTGCCTCCAGGGCCGGTTGCTCTCCCAACTCTACTTGCTCTTCTGTAGGCCCTTGAGTGGCTGGTTGGAGAAAGGTAAGGACGGGTACCACAATAGCGTTGTTAATTTGTGTCCAGGACCGGGGAAATTCTCCGAGTACTGTACTGACCATTTCTTCCCTTTCCTCTGCGGGTTGAGGGCTATCTTGGTCTTCATCAGTGCTTTGCAGCTGCTCGGGACACTTCTTCAGGTGGTCTCTGGAGACAGTGGCTGTGGTCTCTCCTCCATCCTTACTGATAATGCATACTTTCGGATTTTCATGACTTGAGGGCAGTACTGTGTACGGGTCTTTCTCCCACTGGTCATCCAACTTATGGAGCCGCCTCTTCCTCTTCAAGACCTGCTCTCCAGGTGCCAGGGGAACAGCGGGAGCATGCTGGTTGTAAGTCCTCTCTTGCTTTTCTCTTGCTTGAGTCTTGTTTGAGACAGACTTCTCTCAACACTCTCCTGCACTTTCCGGTACTGCTGCTGCCGTTCTGTATCCCAGTCTGCTTCTGGCGAGGTGTCCTCGGGTGTCAGGACTCCCATATCCAGGTCAATAGGCAGCTTACTAGGTCTTGCTCTCATTAGGTAAGCCGGGGTGCAGTTGGTGGAATTTACTGGGATGTGGTTATACAAGTCCACCAGATCAGGCAGTTTTTCAGGCCACAGACTGCGTTCCTCCAGGGGCAACGTTTTCAGCAAGTCTATCACCACCTGGTTCATCTTCTCGCACAATCCGTTGGTTTGGGGGTGATAGGGTGTTGTCCTTATCTTCTTGCAGCCATACAGGTTGCAGAACTCCTGGAAGACCTCCGCTTCGAAGGCTGGACCTTGGTCAGTCAACACTTGCTCCGGATACCCGTGTGGACGGCAGAAGTGCTGCTGGAAGGCTCTAGCTGCCGTCTGAGCTATTAAGTCCTTGACAGGGACCACCACCAGGAACCGGGAGTAGTGGTCTACGATGGTGAGGGCGTAGACGTACCTGGACCTACTTGGAGCCAGCTTCACGTGGTCCAGGGCTACCAGTTCTAGTGGCTCCTTGGTGATGATGGGCTGCAGGGGAGTCTTCTGGCTGACACGGTCCTTTCTTCTCAGGTTGCACGGGCCGCAGTCTATGCACCATCTCTCAATGGCCCCTCTCATGCCTACCCAGAAGAACCGTTCATGCAACAGGAACTCCAACTTCTTCCATCCAAAGTGCCCTGCTCCGTCGTGGTATGCCTCCAGGACCATAGCCGCGTCTAGTCTCGGGACCACTACCTGCCAGGTCAGCTCATGTGTCCGGGAGTTGACAATCCTCCGGCACAGCTTCCCCTTGTAGAGAAACAGTTTACTCTTCTCCTGCCACACCTATTTGGTCTCTTCCGGAGCATCTGGGTCAAGGCGGGCATCAGCCTGAGTCAGCATCTCTTTTACCAGGCGGACGGCTGGGTCCCTGTCTTGCGTCTCCGCCCAGCTGTAGTGGGGTAAGGTATTGAACATGGCAGAGTGCTTGTCCCTTACATAGTGGGAACACTGGGTAATCCCATGACGGTGGAACGCAGGGAGTTTAATCTCTTCCAGTTCTTCTGGATCTTCCCCTCTGTCCGGCAAGTTCGGCATCCTGGACAGGGTGTCTGCGTTGGCATTTGTGTGTCCCGCCCGGTATTTGATGGTAAACTCATAGTTGGACAGCCGGGCCATCCATCTTTGCTCCAGGGCACCAAGTCTTGCAGTGTCAAGGTGTGTCAACGGGTTGTTGTCCGTGTACACAGTGAACTTGGCAGAGGCAAGGTAATGCTTGAAACTTTCCGTCACTGCCCACACCACTAGTTTGAAGGAGCTATAATTTTCAGGGTTTCTCTCTGTAGGCCGGAGCCTCCTGCAGGCATAAGCGATTACCCATTCTCTGCCCTGTTGGATCTGGGACAGCACCGCCTCTAGCCTGATGTTGCTCGCGTCTGTGTGGAGAATAAAAGGCTGGCTGTAATCAGGGTGCGCCAGGATTTCATCTCCCGTGAGGGCCATCTTCAGCTGGCGGAAAGACTCATCCTCCAGCTTGTCCCATTTGAAGGGCGGCTGCTGGTTTTTGGCCTTCCTGGACTGGCCTATCAGGAGATCCTGCATAGGAGCTGTCATTTTGGTGAATCCAGAGATGAATCTTCGGTGGTAGCCTACCAACCCAAGGAACTGCCGCACTTCCTTTATGCTGGAGGGTGTTGGCCAGTCCTTAATCACTGTGATCTTATCAGGGTCTGGAGCTACTCCGTCAGCACTCACCACGTGTCCTAGGTACTGTACCTTTGGTTTCAGTAGATGACACTTGGAGGGTTTCACCTTTAGGCCATAGCCTGCCAGGGCGTCAAACTCTTCTGCCAGGTGTTTCAGATGGTCCTCATATGTTTTGGAATACACTATGACATCGTCCAGGTATAGCAGGACCGTCTCAAAATTCCTGTGCCCCAGGCAGCACTCCATCAACCGCTGGAAGGTTCCTGGTGCGTTGCAGAGCCCGAACGGCATACAGTTGAATTCACTGAGACCCATCGGGGTAGTGAACGCGGTCTTCTCCTTGTCTGCCTCTGCTACAGGAACCTGCCAGTACCCGCTAGTAAGATACAAAGTGGAGAAGAAGTTAGCAGACTTTAATGCAGCTAAAGATTCCCCTACCCTAGGTAACGGGTACGCATCTTTGTGTGTGATACGGTTGACCTTTCTGTAATCTACACACATTCTCATGGTGCCATCTTTCTTTTTCACAAGAACTAGTGGAGCTGCCCAGGGGCTACAGCTGTTCCTGATTACCCCAGCCTCCTTCATTTCTCGCAACATTCCCTTTGCATTCTGATAGTGTGCAGAGGGTACAGGTCGGTATCTTTCCTTTATGGGTGGATGGTTTCCTGTGGGGATGTGGTGTTCTATCCCCTTTACTTGCCCAAAGTCTAGCGGGTGTTTGCTAAAGACTCTTTCGTACTCCTGCACCACCCGGTAGACTACCTGTTTTTGGTGTGAGGGAGTGGAGTCGGTGCCCACATGCAGCTTCTGACACCAGTCCTCCATTTGTTTCTTGGAGCCGTTACCCTCCTTTGGTTGAGATGGAGGTAAGGGTTCCACGGCCTTTACAGAGTTCTGGTTAACGGTGAACAATTTGGCTAGAGTGGCATACCGGGGCAAGTATACTTCTCTTTCCCCAATCTTTAGGATGCGGACGAGTACCCTCCCATGGCGTACATCGACCACCCTCCGTGCTGTCAAAATGGTGGACCTACTGTCTGAGTAGACGGGTTCTACCATGGCTTGGCAGTCCCTTTCTCTTAACCCGATTGCAGTCCGGCACCAGATCATCATCTCACTTTTTGGGGGCATGGTGATAGGGAACGGGTCACTCATCCTAACACTACCAATCTCACCACCAGACAGTTCTACCTGTTGCCTTTTCATCAGGGCTCTGATCTCTTTTTGTAGGACACACTGCTGGCTGGAGCTGGCGCTCATCGCAACCTGCTGTAATATGACAATTATCTCTGCAAGACAATTTTCAATAACATTAGTACCCAAGGTTATCTTAGGGTGGCTTTCACGACGGTCAATGTCCACAATAATCAGTCCTTGCGCTGGCAGTTCAACTTTAACAATTTTGATGGTCACCTCCTTGAATCCCACCTGCGGTACGGGCTGACCATTGCTGGCGATGATGCTCAAATCGCTATCTGGGTAGCGGGTAATATCTGAGTCATTCCATTACCGCTTAAAAAGCACATAGGGGATGGTGGTTACCTGTGGCCCGGTGTCCAGTAGTGCACTCATAGGAAGGCCATCCAGCACCACAGGCAGGACTGGTCGTCCCCCTACGTACTTATCACGCCAGCTCGATGGGCCTGATGGCCTTATGCCTGGGGGTCGGCCCTCTGCCCCAGGTTGGGCCCGTTTAAATGACAATACCTTGCCATATGTCCTGGTTGGTTGCAGCGGCGGCAGATGGGTTGTCCGTCCTGGTCGTAGCGGTCGCTGGGCCTTCCTCTGGACGATCGGATCCTCCTCTGTCGGCGCCAAGGGACGTCCTCCGGACTGGAAGCCAATTGGATCTTTCCTGGAGGGGACACCTGTAAAGACTGCACAGTTCTGGTTAGCGCGGCAACGCTTTTGGTCAGCTCTTGGACCTGATGGTGCAGGTCTGCAGCCGGGGCTTTGTCCAAAGCCTGTGCATCAGCTCCAACAGGCTCTGCAGACAAGGGCGATGCCTCCTGGTGATAGGTGATAGCAGGGCACCTGTGGGTTACAGCGCCACCTGGTGCCGGTTCTCGGAGCACCCGGATGGCCCTGTCTTTAAACTGCGCAAAGTCCAAATCAGGGTTCTGCAAGGCCATTACTTGCAACTGGGTTCGGTGGGCGCTGGACTGTAGACCCTCAATGAACTGTTCAGTCAACAGCCTATCCTCATTCCGCACGCTGTCAGGGTCTGCCTGCTTAATGGCCCTCAGGGCCTCCTGCAAATTCAAAGCATAGTCCCGTATACTGTCCTGTGCCTGCTGTTTGCATCCATAAAATTTTAGTTTGATCTCTGCTGAGGTGCGGGTATCAAAAGTGTCCTTTAGACGGGCCAGTATTTCCTTTACAGTCCCCTTTTCCCTGGCTGACCAGGACTTCACTTCTCTTTGGGCTGCTCCGATTAACTGGCCTATCAGGATGCTCACTTTTTGTTCTTCGGACAGGGGGTATACTTTGAATAGGCTATACAGTCTTTCTTTAAAGTCGCTCAGCGTATGCGACTCCCCTGAGTACTGGGGTAACCATGCCGCTCCGGGGATATATGGCATTGTGAACGGCATCACTGCGGCAGCAGCCGCGCTGGCGGTGGGAGCTCCCTCCATTCCTGGTGTCTTCCTCCCCCCTAGTTAACCGTGGCCTACCTCCCGTTGCTTCTTCTCCGTAGGCCGCGGCTCCGCAGGCGATCGTCGGGATTGAGGACCTTGCGTCGCGCGCTGGTGACGTCGGCGTCCGCTGGGCTCCTTCCAGGACCTTGTGCAGCGTCAGTACGTAAGGCGGGGCTTCAGCTCTCGCGCGCTTTTGGCGTAGACGCCCCTCTTCTTCCCGCGCGGCATCCCAGAAATGGCGCCCAATGGCGGGAAAATGGCTGCGGATGGCGGGAAAACGGCTGCGGATGGCTGGAAACTTCACCATGTAAGTATCACAGTCTTTCTTCAGGCACGCAGTACCCGGTGGTTGCGGGCACGAAATCCTGCCGACTACGCCAAAGTTGACGTGCCCCCTGGGCCGTGTGTGGGGGAATACCCGGAGTCGGGTCTCTGTGTAATGTCAGGGGTTGTAGTCTCCATGGCGGCGACCCGGTCCCGTGGCTCAGGGTGGTCAAACCAGTGGCGGATCTGTTTACTTGGTTTTTAATGTTTAAATGTCTGACTACGCCACCCGTGGATTGCGGTCACTGAGAACCGCCGCTGCGGGGCAGACCGCTGAGGCTGATGTTGTGTGCGCAGCAGAGGGTAGTATAACTCCCCACAGGAGGAGTATAGCCTCAGGGCAGTGAGTGCAGATGTTGAGGGTTGTGGTGCATGGGCGCAGCAGAAATGACTCAGAGTCCGTGCAGTGCAGTTCAGGGTCTTTACTGTTGGTAATGAAGAAGGCCCTGCCGGGAGTACTGGCTAACATTAGAGGCCTGGTCAGTCTGTGAGCGAACAAGAGTCCCCCTGGCCAGGTGGAGGTGTAGGCCTTCCCGTCTGACTGCACTCTTCCTGGCTACCCTGCTGTAGTCGTGTAGTAGCCCACGTCCCTGAGTGTACCGTGTGGTGCTCACCCGTATGGCTGGTGACTTGGGGCCTTTGGTACCTTCCGCTCCTCAATGGCGGTGCCGGTCCCTTGCTTGTGACTGAGCCTCCGGGCTTTCTATGGCAAGAGGACCTGAAAACCCCTGCCAGGTGGTTTCTGCTGCTGGATGTGGATATCCTCACAGCCTCGGACTCCTGTGTCCAGTTCTCTGCGTCTTCGGCCAGGACGAGCTCTGCACAGCTCCAGTCCCTGGATTTCAGCTCCTGTCTCCTACAGAGCTCCTTGCTTCTCTGTCCCTGTCTCTGGAACTACTCACTAACCCCGCCCCAGATAAAGTTTATAAAGGGCAGGATCCTCCCCTTCCTGGACTGGGGCAGGAGGCGTTGCATGCAATATTGCTCCTGACCAGGAAAACCCATGCTCGCTCTCAGACATGGTATTTCTACCACTGTGGCAACCAGACCCCCTGGGGTGCCACAATTGCACCAACAGTTGTCTCCTTCTCACCCAGCGTCTTACTTATGGTTTTGTTGCCCATTCCAGCTTCGTGCAGGTCTATGATCTTGTCCCTGACATCATTAGAAAGCTCTTTGGTCTTGCCCATGTTGTAGAGGTTAGAGTCTGACTGATTAATGGAGTCTGTGGACAGAAGTCTTTTCTACAGGTGACTATGCAAGACAGCTGTCTTTAATGCAGGTAACCAGTTGATTAAGAGCATCTAACTGGTCTGTAGGAGCCAGAACTCATAATGGTTTGTAGGGGATTAAATACTTATTTCTCACTGCCAAATGCAAATAAATTATGCAAATAAATTTATCTAATTTATACAATGGGATTTTCTTGATTTTTTGGGGGGGATATTCTCTCAATGCTAAAATTAACCTACCCTTAAAATTATAGACTGTTCATGTCTTTGTCAGTGGACAAACATACAAAAACAGCAAGGGATGGAATAATTCTTTCCTTCACTGTATTTAGATTTCCCTGCTCTGATATATTTCTTGCTCTCATTTTGTTTGATTTTTCAATTTAAAAACATAAAACAGAAGAGCAGTGTATTCTTACCACAGGAGCAGCTATGTTATGAAGGGGTTGTCTCATCATAAATGGGTACAATTTTAAAGCACTTGAAAAAAACAAAAGCAATTTTGCAATTTGCTTGTTATTAAAAATCCTCTCCAAGAATGGAGTCATTTTTAAGTATTATTGCTTACAGCTGAGGAGTAACTAATCTACTAGGCAAGGAGCAATTCTGAAGCTCGCTGGATTGCTGGATCAGGACAGGTTCAGAACCACCCAGCTCCTCCAATGCTGTAAGACAAGGATGACTTTGCTTGCAGAAACGAAGAGCACACAGTCTGACAACAACGCCACAACCTCCGCACAAAAGGAAGGTATACCGTACTGCTTCCCATCATCACTAGAAGAGCACATCATTAGAGAAAAAAACGCATGACTCACTTTTCTAGGTAACTGACAGCTGCAGCCAATCACTAGCTGCGTTGGTTCTCTGACTTTGTAAAAAAGTAGGCATCACTTCAGGAGTCGTCACCGATCTCCGAAGTGGACTGCGCTTGATTTGCGAGGGCAGTGTAGGGAGAGTATGCCACCATTTTTTATTTTAAGCACATTCGTGCCTTATATATTTATTACTGTAACAGCAACCTATTTAATATCAACTTAATTGAACCAGTGTTATGTAAAAATGAAGAGTTGTTCTATAACACTCCTAATATTTTCCTTTTGTATATATTTAGCCTACAGAAACAATTTGTCACATTTTAGACAGAGGTTATTACCCAGCTTTTCCAGTCTGCATAATGCCAGATCTGCCCAGGTAGTCATTTTTAAGTCATTAACTCTTCTTTTATAATAGTGTGACTAGTCAGGTTGCTATTGGTTGACTAAGTCCCACCCCTTCCGAGACTTTCATGTTCAGCAGTGATGGAACACTCACATGCATCTGCTGACATCACAGTGAGTGTGACATCACCGGCACAGTGACATCACATTCCACAAAGTTCCATAAACAACTGACTGCAGCCATTGAGCTTTAGTTGTATTTGGCTTTGACTACAATATACGTGTGGATTGCATTTAGTAATTTTACATACGTTTTTTGGATAATTGCCCTGTTGTTGCCTGATGCAACATGGACTTTACAGGGAAAAGAAAGAGAAAAAGGAAAGAAACACCAGATGGAGAAGACACTGGAAATAACCAGGAACCTCCACCAAAGATAAGGAAGATGGACTCCAAGAAATCTGGGCAGGATGGTCAAATATTACCTGACAATGAGGGAACCCAGAATATTTCCTTCCTAGACACTGTACAAAACAGATGTGACAAGTTTGTGGGATACATCACAAATCAAGCTGATACCAATCTACAAAAGCTGAGTACAAGAGAGAGGAAAAGAGAGACTGTGGGTCCAACCAGGATCATTAACACGAGAGGTAATGAAAGTGCAGCAGAAGAGAAGAGAACTGGGAGAAAAAGGAAACATCAGGAAGATCCAGCCACCAGTCAAGATGACATCTCAGGTGAATTTAGTGGCCCCAGTAGCAAAAAAATAAAGACCACTGTCCCTCTCACCAGGGATAAGTTTATCTGCCATGGCATACTTGGAGAAGGGAGTTATGGGAAGGTTGTACTGGCCACGGATAAGATACGGAAACAAAGTGTGGCCCTTAAAATCATAAAGAAGGAAAGTCTAATCTCCTTCCCTGAATGCCTTGTTGAGCACCATGTCCTGAAGCTTAGCCACAACAGCAGATTCTTAACTCATTGCCATGCCGCGTTTCATACTGAAAACCATGCCTATTTTGTCACCGAGCTGGCCAGTGGAGGGGATCTGCATGACTATATATATAGTACCATTCCCCTGAAGGAACCTGTAACCTTTATAGCAGCAGAAATCGTCTGTGGCCTACAATTCCTGCACAGCAATGACATCATTCACCAGGACTTAAAACCCGATAACATCCTGCTGACTGGTGACGGCCACATAAAAATTACTGATTTTGGACTATCTCTTTATGAGTTTGATAAGAGATTTAATGCCAGAGATTTCAGTGGAACACCTGGGTATGGCGCCCCAGAAATGATCATGGGAGACGCTTATGATGAAGGTGTAGATTGGTTCGCCTTTGGAGTCATATTGTACAACATGATTTTCCAAGACTCACCATTTCCAGGAGACACCACTGAAGAGATTGAGAGAAATGTCATCTACTCTGAACCATCATATGAAAACCTCACTGACCACGATGCTGTGGACATTATGTCCAAACTACTCTGCAAAGACCATTATGTCCGGCTAGGGGTTAATGGAAAAATCAGAAAACACCCCTTATTTTCAAATCTAAACTGGACAGACATAGAAACAGGGAAAGCGCCATCTCCAGTTATTATAAGAAGGAACATGAATGTCAGCATGAGACAGCAGATCCCAGCACCGCGCAGTGAAGACCTGAACGAGACAATTCCGGATGAAGAACAGAGGATTTTTACGCGTTTCCCATTTGTGGCTCCAGAATGGAGCACAACTTACCACTAAGCGGAGAAATGGCATAATACCATCTAATCCTCCTGTATCTTGACTTAAGACTATCTACTTTGGGGTGTGTGGCACCTCATCCCGTATCCCGCATATTCTTAATATGTAACAATAAACTTTGCTTGTTTTAATTCATCCTTTGGTTCTTTGGAGCATTTTTCTATTTTTTCCTGTGTATATACAGTGTATATATGTACAGGTCATGTGTATATCTAAAGGTCATGTATATATGTGTATATATAATGTGTAGGTCATGTGTCTGTATAATGTGTATGTGTATATTGTGACAAACAAACATCAGATTAAGAAACAATTCTATTTTTTTAACCCCATAGTGACCACCAATACGTCTTTTTACGGACCTGCGATATAAGAGATTAGCATCCCCCGACAGGTGACAATCCTGCAGCTATCAGCTGTACACTATAGCTAACAACATGCTGCATCAGCCACGATCTGGGTCGGCACTGATTATGGCCATTTAACCTCTTAAATGCTGCTGCCAATAGTGACTACAGCATCTAGATGGTTAACAGAGTGTGGGGGCTCCCTCTTTAACTACATTGGCACCCTGAGATCTTGATCGTGCGGTCCTGATGTTCGCCATGGCAGTCGAATAACGGCCTTAGAGCCTGCCGCGTATAGTGGCCTGTTCAGAAGTTATTAAAATGTAGGTGGTGAAAATAAACTTTTTCATTCCTGTTATGCCAGTTTACATTAATTCCTGAAAAGCACCTCAAGGGTTAATGAACTACCTGAAAGCAATTACATTTTTAATTCGGGGATGTGGTTTTTAAAATGGTATCACTTTTGGGGGGATTTCCAATATATAGGACCCTCAAAGTAATTTCAAAACTGAACAGGTTCCTATAAAAATAAGTTTTGTAAATTTCCTTGAAAATATGAAAAATTACTCCTCCATTTTTAAACCTTCTAAAATGCTAACAAAATAAAACATTTTTACATTTTACAAATGGTGCTGATAGAAAGCAGACATGATTGAAATGTAATTTATTATTGCTTTGTGTGGTATGACTATCTGGATTAAAGGGATAATCATTAAAAGTTTGAAAATTGCAATTTTTTTTACATTTATATAAAATTTCTGATCTTTTTATAAATATGGAATGATGCCATACGGATGGCAAAATCGATAAAAATCATCCAAATTTTTTCCACTATTTTTTTTCACACTCGTGTAGCCCCGACCTTACAGTGATCCCAGATGTGTTTAGTTTTTTTACGCTTTGCTACTTTTGCACACTATGAACATTTTTTTTAGGAAATATAATTTGATTTCCTCTAAATGACACAGTCACTATTGACTCTATTACATCCAGTGGGTTAAACGGCCGAACTCCAACGATGGTCATGAGGAAACAAACAAACAATCAAACTGAGCTTTTACTCACCCGGGGTCCAGCACTGCTTTTTGCTGCTCCAGACATTTTTAATCAGCTGCATCTTCATGTCAACTGCGCTGCAGCCAATCACTGAGCTCTGTGGTACTGCCAAATTAAATGGGGCATTCTTATAATAAAGAGGCACAAAAGGGGCATTATTAGGTATGGAGGCACAGAGGCATACTTCCCAACTTTGAAAGTTAGGAAAGAGTGACACAAACTATGTGACACTGGCCCTGACTGGAAAGATTTGGATCTCCTCCATTAACCATCAGAGAGACCATGGATTCTTTTAGGGAGACCAGGAGAGGACGAAGAAGTCACCTGGCGCCATGGATATGTTGTTTTGGGGTTGCTAGGAGTGACTCACCGGTTGATTAGAACCCATGGAGACATTGGGAGTTGCCAGGAGGGACCCACTGGTCATCTGGCCCCATGGAAACTCTCGGATAGGCCAGGTTGGGACCCTCGGGTCTCGTGGCCTTGTACCTCGATGGACTGCTAGCTTCTTAAGCTTGCCGCTACCTTCTCTCTGTGGGGGCCCACCAGAAGCAGGGGGCCACTGGTTGAAGTAGTCGGCCCTGGAAGTCTCCAAAGTTGCAGCTGTTCTATCCCAGGTGGGCGGAGAAGGAAGGGTGAGACTGTGTAATGTTGCACCATCTTGGACATTTGCTGGGACTGTTCTATGTGTTTATTGTCCGCTTTGTGGTTCAATAAAATATTGCCACGCTGTTTTACCCTCACCCTGCGTTGTCTGAGTAGCGTTACCCCCACGGAAGACCACGGGTCCTCACAGCACCTATACTCCAAAATAACAACAATAATAAAAAATACAACTCGTCCTGCAAAAAAATAGGTTCTCATACAAATCTGTTAACTGAAAAAATAAGAGTTATGGCTCTCCATATATGGCAATGTAAAACTGTTTTGTTTTTGAAAATGTATTATTTTCATGCAGACATCATAAAACATAAGTAAATGGTGATTTTATGTTAATTGTACTGATCCACAGAATAAAGTTAATATGTAATTGATATGAAATGGTCAATGCTGTAAAAAATAAACCTTAACTGGGGAAAAATGTATATTTTAACTATTTGCCATGTGCCGCGTATTTATCTCTTGAACTTACTTTTAAGTTAAAAAAAAAGATCACCGCATCCCTTGATAAATGTCGTGAGGGGTAGAGGGATATTGTGAAAAAGCACAAACATTATTAAAAATACATAAGATTAAAAGATCATTAAAATCATTAAAAATAAAAATACATAAGATTAAAAACCTGATGATAAATGAATCTATGCAGTAAAAAAGGGTGAGACAGATAGAGTCCTTGTATGCGTAAAGCTGGGTATAAATAGAGATACAAATAGGATTAAATCATTACAAGAATAAACGATCTGTGTATAAATGTGTTTAAAAAATACTCGTTCTGTTAAATGTCTGGTTGACAACACAAAGAAAATAATGGGACCTATAGTGTCAAGTCATAATTATCAATGGCAGGCTCAGACTGAGGGCTCGTCCACACGACCGCTTAACATGGCCGAGTGCTGTCCGATGTTTTATCAGATGGCACTGTCCCACAGTATAACATTGGTCAGAGTGCTAACTAGTGTTTTTTTCTCATGCCGATTTTACATACAAGTCTATGGACTTGCATGACATCAGTGTGAAACATTGAACTGCACTCGGATGTCATCTGAGTGCAGTCCAATTACCACGGACTCAGACAAGGGAGAAGATGGGGAAATTATGTACTCTGTCTACTCAGCACATGTGATACAAATCTCGCATGAGAGAGAATCGGATCGCACTAAGTTGACACTCAGGTCAATCTCTGACAGAGTTTGATCCAAGTGACATTAGCATAATCGTCCAGATTCTCTTGCATGAGACAATCGATGGCCATGTGAGCGAGCCCTGACCCACAGGGTAGCATGTAAATCCCCCGGGGGGTCCCCTATGCAGGAGTAAGTAACGTACCCCCTAACATGAGCAGTAGTTGGTCCAATACATTTGATTCACTATGTCCAGACAAAATGTAGCTGAAAAATGAGCTCCCATAGTCAATATTACTGGTGGGCTCTTGCCACTTAAGTCCAACACTAACAGGCAGTAGCTTAAAGTAAAAATAGTGATAGCCTGGAAAATTATTTCATAATTAACATAAAACCACCAACAACATGGACACAGGATGCCCAACTCACTTACTGTGTTTCGCACAAGAAGCTGCATCAGGAGCTAAGTTTATGGATTCATGACCTGTTACGGCCAATGTGGTTTCCTACCTGTTGTCTTCCCACTTCTCACAAACCCCCGGGATCCCATGATCCGTCCCTGAAAAAAAGACTCTACAACATGTTATTTGTTGGATAAATTGGCCACAGCGGCCGTTTATTAACAAACAACAAATAACAAGCCAAATAACAATGAAATAAATATATATATATATATATATATATATATATATATATATATATATATATACAGTACAGCCCAAAAGTTTGGACACGCCTTCTCATTTAAAGATTTTTCTGTATTTTCATGACTATGAAAATTGTACATTCACACTGAAGGCATCACAACTATGAATTAACACATGTGGAATTATACACTTAACAAAAAAATGTGAAACAACTGAAAATATGTCTTATATTCTAGGTTCTTCAAAGTAGCCACTTTTTGATTTGATGACTGCTTTGCACGCTCTTGGCATTCTCTTGATGAGCTTCAAGAGGTAGTCACCGGAAATGGTTTTCACTTCACAGGTGTGCCCTGTCAGGTTTAATAAGTGGGATTTCTTGCCTTATAAATGGGGTTGGGACCATCAGTTGTGTTGTGCAGAAGTCTGGTGGATACACAGATGATAGTCCTACTGAATAGACTGTTAGAATTTGTATTATGGCAAGAAAAAAGCAGCTAAGTAAAGAAAAACGAGTGGCCATCATTACTTTAAGAAATGAAGGTCAGTCAGTGCGAAAAATTGGGAAAACTTTGAAAGTGTCCCCAAGTGCAGTTGCAAAAACTATCAAGCGCTACAAAGAAACTGGCTCACATGAGGACCGCCCCATGAAAGGAAGACCAAGAGTCACCTCTGCTTCTGAGGATAAGTTTATCTGAGTCACCAGCCTCAGAAATCGCAGGTTAACAGCAGCTCAGATTGGAGACCAGGTCAATGCCACACAGAGTTCTAGCAGCAGACACATCTCTTCAACAACTGTTAAGAGGAGACTTTGTGCAGCAGGCCTTCATGGTAAAATAGCTGCTAGGAAACCACTGCTAAGGACAGGCAACAAGCAGAAGAGACTTGTTTGGGCTAAAGAACACAAGGAATGGACATTAGACCAGTGGAAATCTGTGCTTTGGTCTGATGAGTCCCCAAATTTGAGATCTTTGGTTTCAACCACCGTGTCTTTGTGAGACGCTGAAAAGGTGAACGGATGGGCTCTACATGCCTGGTTCCCACCGTGAAGCATGGAGGAGGAGGTGTGATGGTGTGGGGGTGCTTTGCTGGTGACACTGTTGGGGATTTATTCAAAATTGAAGGCATACTGAACCAGCATGGCTACAACAGCATCTTTCAGCGGCATGCTATTCCATCCGGTTTGCGTTTAGTTGGACCATCATTTATTTTTCAACAGGACAATGACCCCAAACACACCTCCAGGCTGTGTAAGGGCTATTTTACCAAGAAGGAGAGTGATGGGGTGCTACGCAGATGACCTGGCCTCCACAGTCACCAGACCTGAACCCAATCGAGATGGTTTGGGGTGAGCTGGACCGCAGAGTGAAGGCAAAAGGGCCAACAAGTGCTAAAAATCTCTGGGAACTCCTTCAAGATTGTTGGAAGACCATTTCCGGTGACTACCTCTTGAAGCTCATCAAGAGAATGCCAAGAGCGTGCAAAGCAGTCATCAAAGCAAAAGGTGGCTACTTTGAAGAACCTAGAATATAAGACATATTTTCAGTTGTTTCACACTTTTTTTGTTAAGTATATAATTCCACATGTGTTAATTCATAGTTTTGATGCCTTCAGTGTGAATGTACAATTTTAATAGTCATGAAAATACAGAAAAATCTTTAAATGAGAAGGTGTGTCCAAACTTTTGGTCTGTACTGTATATATATAAATATATGGAGGGAGGGTTCTTGGAGCTAATAGATCTGGCTTTAAATTAACTATAGAAATCAACCGCCATGTTACCCTCAGCCGTTCAGCACCAGCTCGAGGGCACCAAAATTTCCACATTCCGTGAAAGACCAACCAACTAAATGCTCCTGAGGTAAAACCCCGTCCAGAGCCCAGAACCGACTGCCAGATCACCCCCACTCAATTTAAAATGACCTGGAATTTTTCCCAATTCCTTCCACCGACAATTCGGTACCAACTCCAAGAACCCCACCCCCCGCCAACCAAGTCACTGTGACAAGCAAAACAAAAAGGGACATGTTAATATACCATTTTAAAAAACTAACATAAAACTATAATCAAAAAGGGGAGGGAGGGTGGGTAATCAGTCTGCTGCTCTTCAGGGAATGGCGGTTTTCCCACACTTTTCCCTATATATGCACCTCTCCCACTACCCGCCCCCAACTTCCCCTTATCCAATCCCCAAGAAAGCCTTATTCAAAAACGGGGGGGGGAGTGAAACCTCCAGGCCAACCCCAGTCATGGGTGGCTTCCCCCTAGCTGTGCTGTCTCCAGCCCCCTCCTTTACCTGTTACGGCCAATGTGGTTTCCTACCTGTTGTCTTCCCACTTCCCACAAACCCCGGGATCCCATGATCCGTCCCTGAAATAAAGACTCTACAACATGTTATTTGTTGGATAAATTGGCCACAGTGGCCGTTTATTAACAAACAACAAATAACAAACCAAGTAACAATGAAATAAATATATATATATAAATATATGGAGGGAGGGTTCTTGGAGCTAATAGATCTGGCTTTAAATTAACTATAAAAATCAACTGCCATGTTACCCTCAGCCGTTCAGCACCAGCTCGAGGGCACCAAAACTTCCACATTCCGTGAAAGACCAACCAACTAAATGTTCCTGAGGTAAAACACCGTCCAGAGCCCAGAACCGACTGCCAGATCACCCCCCACTCAATTTAAATGACCTGGAATTTTTCCCAATTCCTTCCACCGACAATTCGGTACCAACTTCAAGAACCCCACCCCCTGCCAACCACGAACTGCCCTGAAACCTTAGGCTCGTGAGTGCCCCAAAGCCACCAACACCCTTTCAATGCCCTCCTGTATTGCAAGGGCCCAAAGATCGATACCGATATCATTGAGATGGACCCCGTCCTTCAACCAAAAATTACCAACCCCCGATTCCAACTCAAAGTGCCTAACACTTATGCCGCCATTCCTTGACACGAAACTGGACATGGCCCTATTTAGTTTCACTCTCGCTCTATTTATACCTTTTTCGGATCTGACCGCCTGCCATTTTTTCCTGGGCATTATATCCAACCAAACAGTCAAAACCCCCGGGAATGAAGTCCTCAATCTCAAAAAATCGAAACGGATATCCCGAATCAACTCTCTCACGGGCCTTGCCCCCAAATCGTTCCCTGACCAAATGCACAACCAGAATATCCGGTGTTCTGTCCAATCTTGCCGCTTTATGAAATTCCGACAAAAACCGGCTCCATACCATCCCCCTAAAACCTAGCCACCTTATAACCACTTGTACCCTCGGAAAGCCCAATTGCCTACCGTCACGCCTTATGTCCGCACGCAGCGCCCCCCAATGCACATACGAATGTCCGAAAATCCAAGCTAACGAGGGAACACCACCTAAAAGGATAACAAACAAGCATATTCAACAACTATCCAACAACTCACAAATGAAACAAGGTCCTGGGTATTTAACGACGAACATACATCAAATAACGGTCCGAACTCCATCTTTCAATCCGCTTTATCACCTCCGCCCCCAAACCGCGCCTATCAGCCTCAGACGCTGCGCCAATCCTAAAGGAATGCGAACCATAAACACCTGGGCTAAGGCCCAACTCCTGCACCCCCTTTTTTAGGACCGCTATAAACTGGAAACGGGAAAGAAATGACCCGTCGCAATGACGTAACAGTGGGCCGGATCTACCCGACCACACTTGCCAATAAACCTCCAAGCACCTTCTTGGACACATCAGAGCCCCATCCACTCTACCCAAAACGACGCGCTTACTTCTACCCAATTGAGAATTTTTGAGCGTCTAATCCAAAAATCGATACCCCAGGCCCAGCTACTCAAGTCTTCGGCTAATAAACCTCCCTCCCTATTCCTGCTGGGGGCGACCAACTCGCCTACTCTCATTGCCCCGAAAAAAGCTAAAGAAAAAGCTAACTTAGCAGAGCCGCCTCAAAAGCAGAACAACAAATCCTTTCCAAAACTAGACCTAACCTTTCCAACATACTAAACGTGACTGGCCTACGCTTATCCACACTCTTGCTACCCTTTCGAAAACCTCTAAGTGCCTGCTTGACCAAAAAGTATTTAGTAACATCAGTCAAACCCTGTAACTTGAAACCAAATGCGAGGCCAGCAACAAATTTGCTAACTCTAGATGGCGACCACCCTAAGTCCGCAGCCTTACCAATCAAAAACAAGACCGCCAACGTCCTATCCTCGTCACTCTCTATTGCCCCCCAATGCGACACCCAGCTTTGCCATACTCGCCACGATGCCTCGTAAGCAGACCAGGTTGAACTCGCCACTGACTCCTGGATCAATCTTCCGGCTCGTCCGTAATCAGCTGCCACACCTGCGAAGGGCATTCCACTCCTGCGACCTCTGCCTCCGATGCCAGAGCACGGAAACGCTCCCACTGGAAACGAGACAAAGCATCCGCTATAGAATTTTGGACACCTGGCACGTGCACCGCTGAAATCCATGCATTCAACTCCAAACACCGGAGTACCAGTTCCCTGACCAGCTTAATAACCGGGGGAGACGAAGCCGACAAGCTGTTAATCACCGTCACCACACCCATGTTATCGCAGTGAAACCTGACTCTCCGATTCAAAAAGAACTCACCCCAAATCGAGACTGCAACTACAATTGGGAATAATTCCAACAGAGCGAGATTCTTTGTTAGACCCCTCTCTTTCCATGAATCGGGCCATTTTCCCACGCTCCACTTTCCCTTACAAAAAGCTCCATAGCCAGCACCGCCTGCCGCGTCCGTGTAAATCTCGCAATCAAAGCAGTTCAAAAACTCCTGCTGAATCAACGACCTGCCGTTGTAATTGTCCAAAAAACGCTTCCACACCAAAAAATCCTCTCTGTGCTCTCTATTCAAACGAATAAAGTGATGCGATGCCCGCACTCCCGCAGTTGCCCTTGACAACCTGCGACAAAATATTCTGCCCATAGGCATGATCCTACAAGCAAAGTTCAATCTCCCTAGCAGCGACTGGAGCTCCTTCAATGTCACCTTACGCAGTTTACCAATTTGCTCGACCTCCTGCCTGAGTAACAACAATTTATCCTCGGGCAGTCGACACTCCATGCGATCCGTATCAATCAATATTCCCAAAAAACTCAATACAGTACAGGACCTTCAGTTTTTTCTTTGGCCAAAGGGACCCCAAAACGTTCCGCAACCCACACCATGGCTGCCAACAAATTACCACAGACAAACGAATCTGGGGGACCTATAAACATATAGTCATCCAGGTAGTGGATAACGGACTGCACACCCGCAACATCCCTGACCACCCATTCCAGAAAAGTACTGAAAGTTTCAAACAAGGAACATGAAATAGAACAATCCATAGGCAAACACCTATCCAGGTAATAACCTTTGTTCCAAAAACAACCCAACAGTGGAATGCTAGCCAGGTGAACTGGGAGTAACCTAAAAGCTGATTCAATGTCAGTTTTTGTTAACAATGACCCAGGCCCATGTAATGCACACGCCCGGGCTGAGCGGCGTGTGCGTGTGATTCTACTGGACCGTGCCGGAGAGTGAATGCCTGGAGGGGCGTAACTAGGTATTCACCCGATCCGACCAGGGTCACACGACGGCATACGACGCCAGTGCACCAAGGAGGAACCGAGCAGAGGGACCAGGTGCTACTCCAGGACAGACCCCGGACACGGCTGTTGACCCACACAGGGGAATACAGGAAAAGACAGGTTAGGCTGGCCCACAGACTGGTGGGTATAGGCAGGCACGACTGGTATGCAGGCAGGCGGTTATGCAGGCAGGGGGGTACAGGCAAGCACGGCTAGAGTGCAGACAGGGAGGCACTAGCAGGTAGGAACACAGGCGGGATAGGACCCAGTACACACTGGGACTCAGGAACAGAACCACAGATGTGGCGGACAAACACAGCAGAGTAAGGCCGCCCGGAGTGGTGAGCGAGAGCAGGGCAAGACGAGACCGCCTAGAGCGGTGAGCGAGAGTAGAGCAGGACGAGGCCGCCTGGAGCGGTGAGCGAGAGTAGAGCAGGACGAGGCCGCCTGGAGCGGTGAGCAAGAGTAGTCAGAGCAGAGCGAGACTGCTGGAGCAGTGAGCAAAGGGTCAGAGCAGAGCGAGACTGCCGGAGCAGTGAGCAAAGGGTCAGAGCGGAGCGAGACTGACAGAGCAGTGAGCAAAGGGTCAGAGCGGAGCGAGACTGCCGGAGCAGTGAGCAAAGGGTCAGAGCGGAGCTAGACTGCCGGAGCAGTGAGCAAAGGGTCAGAGCGGAGCGAGACTGTCGGAGCAGTGAGCAAAGGGTCAGAGCGGAGCGAGACTGCCGGAGCAGTGAGCAAAGGGTCAGAGCTGAGCGAGACTGCCGGAGCAGTGAGCAAAGGGTCAGAGCGGAGCAAGACTGCCGGAGCAGTGAGCAAAGGGTCAGAGCAGAGCGAGACTGTCGGAGCAGTGAGCAAAGGGTCAGAGCGGAGCGAGACTGCCGGAGCAGTGAGCAAAGGGTCAGAGCGGAGCGAGACTGCCGGAGCAGTGAGCAAAGGGTCAGAGTGGAGCAAGACTGCCAGATCAGTGAGCAAAGGGTCAGAGCAGGCCAGAACCGCCGGAGCGGTGAGCAAGGCAGAGCAGGCTAGAACTGCCGGAGCGGTGAGCAAGGCAGAGCAGGCTAGAACCGCCGGAGCGGTGAGCAAGGCAGAGCAGGCTAGAACCACCGGAGCGGTGAGCAAGGCAGAGCAAGGGGGACAGGGCTCTGTACACACGGAACAGGCAGGAAGGGAAAGGCAGAACCAGATACCCACAGGGTACTTACAGTGAAGTAGCGAGTGGACCACAAACTCACAAACGGAAGTACAGTGACAACGAGCAGGAGTTAGGTACGAGTTCAGACTGGTGGGTATAGGCAGGCACGACTGGTATGCAGGCAGGCGGGTATGCAGGCAGGGGGGTACAGGCAAGCACGGCTAGAGTGCAGACAGGGAGGCACTAGCAGGTAGGAACATAGGCGGGATAGGACCCAGTACACACTGGGACTCAGGAACAGAATAACTGATGTGGCGGACAAACACAGCAGAGTAAGGCCGCCCGGAGTGGTGAGCGAGAGCAGGGCAAGACGAGACCGCCTAGAGCGGTGAGCAAGAGTAGAGCAGGACGAGGCCGCCTGGAGCGGTGAGCGAGAGTAGAGCAGGACGAGGCCGCCTGGAGCGGTGAGCAAGAGTAGTCAGAGCAGAGCGAGACTGCCGGCGCAGTGAGCAAAGGGTCAGAGCAGAGTGAGACTGCCGGAGCAGTGAGCAAAGGGTCAGAGCGGAGCGAGACTTCCGGAGCAGTGAGCAAAGGGTCAGAGCGGAGCGAGACTGCCGGAGCAGTGAGCAAAGGGTCAGAGCAGAGCAAGACTGCCAGAGCAGTGAGCAAAGGGTCAGAGCGGAGCGAGACTGCCGGAGCAGTGAGCAAAGGGTCAGAGCGGAGCGAGACTGCCAGAGCAGCGAGCAAAGGGTCAGAGCGGAGCGAGACTGCCGGAGCAGTGAGCAAAGGGTCAGAGCGTAGCCAGACTGCCGGAGCAGTGAGCAAAGGGTCAGAGTGGAGCAAGACTGCCGGAGCAGTGAGCAAAGGGTCAGAGCGGAGCAAGACTGCCGGAGCAGTGAGCAAAGGGTCAGAGCGGAGCAAGACTGCCGGAGCAGTGAGAAAAGGGTCAGAGCGGAGCAAGACTGCCGGAGCAGTGAGCAAAGGGTCAGAGCAGGCCAGATCCGCCGGAGCGGTGAGCAAAGGCAGAGCAGGCTAGAACCACCGGAGCAGTGAGCAAGGCAGAGCAGGCTAGAACCGCCGGAGCGGTGAGCAAGGCAGAGCAGGCTAGAACCGCCGGAGCGGTGAGCAAGGCAGAGCAGGCTAGAACCGCCAGAGCGGTGAGCAAGGCAGAGCAGGCTAGAACCGCTGGAGCGGTGAGCAAGGCAGAGCAGGCTAGAACCACCGGAGCGGTGAGCAAGGCAGAGCAGGGGGGACAGGGCTCTGTACACACGGAACAGACAGGAAGGGAAAGGCAGAACCAGATACCCACAGGGTACTTACAGTGAAGTAGCGAGTGGACCACAAACTCACAAACGGAAGTACAGTGACAACGAGCAGGAGTTAGGTACGAGTTCAGACTCTGCAGAAAAAGGAAAGGTACGGACATAGAGAAACACAGGAAACAGGCTAGAAGAGTATACAGACAAGAACAGACACAGTAGCACAATACAGGAGCGGGTCTAGATATGCAGCCCCTAGAAGGCGGGAGGTACAGGCTAGGAGCGTGTTCAGACAGGACAGGAGCGGGTCTAGGTATGCGGCCCCTAGAAGACGGAACGAACAGGCAAGGAGCGAGTTCAGACAGGCCTGGAAATACAGCCTCCAGGAAGGGCAGGCAAGCAAACACAGAAGGGGACCTGGCACATTCAGAGTGAGAGAGCACACTGAATGAAACACAATGCTCAGGCATGGGTTAATTGGAGCAGCTGGTTTAAATACCAGGTGACAGACAGCAATAGGCTGAGGACGCACAAGGGGTGTGCCTGCAGCAGGTACAAAAAGCAGGAAGTGATCGGGCACCGCCCTTAAGCAGCAGAAACAGAAGCAAACAGACAGCATGGAGGGAAGCCAGGCTAGCAGACTGGACTGGAGATCAAGTGCGCGCTCTTGCACAGTGGGAGATGGACCACTATGCAAGGACGCCGCCAGGTATGTTACAGCCCATACCTACGAACCCATGACAC
This sequence comes from Phyllobates terribilis, assembly GCF_046119375.1. NCBI lineage: Eukaryota > Metazoa > Chordata > Amphibia > Anura > Dendrobatidae > Phyllobates > Phyllobates terribilis. The sequence goes on along the minus strand of NW_027362765.1, from coordinate 513,212,010 downwards.
AGCCGCATCATCAAATGATGTGTATTCAACTGAACATAATTCCGGCGCTATACCGTCATTGACCGAACAACCTTTCGGGTACGACAAATGCTGGATCAGGCGAAATTTATTCGGCTCCTTCTTAGGCACCACCCTCAAAGGAGAAATGATCACACCCTCAACCGGTAGACTATCAAAAGGCCCCGCCATACGACCTAACTCCACCTCCTTCGCCAACTTAACACCGACAACCTCTGGATGCAACAAAGCAGACCTCAAATTCTTAACAGAAAAAGGAACCGTATGGCCAGGAGGCGGGATCCTGAAACCTTCCAAAAAACCATCATTAATAATCCTGGCCTTCGATTGATCAGGATATCTACTTAGAAAGGGGGCCATCCCTAGCAGATTCACTGGAGTCACCCCCTTGACCGGTACCCACAGACATCCTTCCTTTTCATTTTTTGTAGCATTTTGCTGCCCCATGGGAGCTCCCATTGCAATGGGAACAAACGTGCTTGAACTTACAGCCGTTCCCATATTTGCACTGGCCATCATTAAATTGCCAGCACGTTCCCGACTTCTCTTTTCCTCCCTGTCCTCCCTGACTACCTCCACCCGTTCCCGACGATTGACTCCCGCTTCCTCCGCTCCCGTGAAAGGACTGCCCGTATCTAGCAGGGGCCATCACTTTTAACCAAAGGCCAATATCTTTCTGGTCCCACTTAATCTCAGGCCGCACCGCCTTCCTCTGCCTGAATTGCTCGTCGTACCTCAGCCATGTTTGTCCCCCGTAAGTACGATGCGCTTCCCCAATCGCGTCTAAGTAACAGAATAAACCCGAGCAATTTTCTGGAAACTTTTCCCCAATATAGCAAATGCTTGAAGCCAATTTGCAAAAGTCTGAGGGATCAAGCGCCACCTGCGCTTCTCCTCCTCCTCCTTTTTGCTATCATCCTTCCTCCCCTTGTCTAAATTAAATTTCTCCAAGGGAAGGAGGGAGAAAATTTCGACATATTCATCACGCCAAATTTTCTCCTTCACCTCTTTTTTTAAATGTGCCCCCAGTGGCCCCTTGAAGCACACATACACCTCACCCTTTGCCCTATCATCCAGCTTTACTGTATCGCCCTTGTCCTTTTCCGTTTGAACCGATACCGAAACGCCCGTAGACGCTTCCTCAGTGCCCGCCGCAGACCCCTACCATAACGCAACTGGGTTGAAGCAACACCTCCTGGCCTGGTAACCAGGCTCCTACGGGGGATCCCCTTGATCCACCCGCTGCCCCGCTCTCCATTCTAAGAAAAATCTGTGACATGCTATGTAAGATATCCCTAATCCTCGATACCTCTGCACCCCCGGGACCACCTAAGCTCCTCCCCTCTATCCCTGCAAACTGCCCACTACCCCCCCTTGCAAAACAGCCCCTGCGGGCGACAAACGAGACATAGAATTATACTCACGCAGCTGCGCAGGTGCTGTGTCACCGCCAGCTGGAATTCCTGAGTCCTGACGATCACCACTTCCGTCACGGTCACTGCTGGAATCAGATCCTTCAGTGTCCGTTCGCCGCTCAAGGTCCGCGCCCCTGGGCTCTACGTCACCAGGGGGGACCTGAACGGTCACAGATGCTGCAGACTGTCTTCTCCTCGACGCTCGCCTCCCGCCAGACCGTCTTATGCTCCTGGGTGCAGCTCTGGGCCTCTTCCGGCTACCAGACCCAGACACATGGGCCTGGTCCGTGCTGCCTAAACGGACGCTGCCAGGCAGCGCGGTGTCGCCGCCCGCCGCTCCTTCCATTCCACATCTTCTGTGTGAGCCAGGCAGCAGTGGATCCCTGGACTGCTGCCTGCTCGCAGATGCTTGTCTCCCTGGTGTCGTCGTGGTCCTCCCAACAGGCGCCCCGACAGGAGCATCGCCAATGGCGCCTGCCGTTTTTTCCGCTGTTCCCCCGATCCTCCTGGGCCCTCTCTCCTCGTTCTGCCCCCCACCGCTGGTAGCAGCTGGCCTGTGCGGCACAGCTGCGGTGCGCGATCGACGCTCATCCGGGGCCCGGAACCCCGGCTCCAGCGACGCTGTTCCCGGGGGGCGCACATTCGGTGCGGACGTCACTTCCGGTGCGGACGTCATTTCCAGTGCGGCCCTGACTTCCAGTGCGGGCCGCGCTCCTCGTCGTGCAGCACCAACAGGCCAGCTAGATGGATTCCTGCCAGGTTGAGCGCGGCGGGCAGGGACCCCACCGTCTTGCTCTCCTCCCCCAGGGTCCCCGGAGGGGCTCCGGAGCCTGCGCCTGTTGCGCGTTGATCCCTCCGGTGACAGTCTCTCCGGGGGCCGGGTCCTCCTGCTCCTTCGCACAGCTCCGGACGGCGCTTCCATTTTTTCAGCTGCTCCCAGCAAGGCAGAAAGCTGGGCCTCCAGCAGGGCCGGCGTCAGCACCCGGCGCACCCGGGCAAATGCCGGGGCCCTGAGCAGGCAGAGGGGCCCACTGGCAGTCGCGGACCCCGCTGGGCTATGGGCGGAGGAGAGCGGTGTCAGCGCCCGCCCTTCTCCGCCGCTTGCTCAGGGCCCTGGCAGCCGGATACTTACCTCTCCCCGTGCCTCCGCAGATCCGCTGTCTTCCTGCTCTGCGCTCCCTGTGACGTCTCAGGTCAGAGGGCGCGGTGACGTCTTTTCACTGCGCCCTCCCCTGAGCCGTCACAGGGAGCGCTGAACGGGAAGACGCCGACAACGCTGGAGTTCGGAGCTGAGCAGCGAGCAGCGGGCAGCGGGCAGCGGCAGCAGGTGAGGAGAAGGGAGGTGAGTATTTGTTTTTTTTTTTTAATGTATGGAGGCATGGGGCAGTATAAAGAGAAGGGGGGGGCATCCTGCATGGGGCATTATAAAGAGGGGGGGTGGCATCCTGCATGGGGCATTATAAAGAGGGGGGGGGACATCCTGCATGGGGCATTATATAGAGGGGGGGCAGCCTGCATGGGGCATTATATAGAGGGGGGGGCAGCCTGCATGGGGCATTATATAGAGGGGGGGGGGACAGCCTGCATGGGGCATTATATAGAGGGGGGGGGACATCCTGCATGGGGCATTATATAGAGGGGGGGGGCAGCCTGCATGGGGCATTATAAAGAGAAGGGGGGGGCATCCTGCATGGGGCATTATAAAGGGGGGGGGACATCCTGCATGGGGCATTATATAGAGGAGGGGGGGGAACAGCCTGCATGGGGCATTATAAAGAGAAGGGGGGGGCATCCTGCATGGGGCATTATAAAGGGGGGGGCGACATCCTGCATGGGGCATTATAAAGGGGGGGCAGCCTGCATAGTGCATTATGTGGGGGGGAACAGCCTGCATGGAGCATTATAAGGGGGGGGGCAGCCTGTATGGGGCATTATGTGGGGGGTAACAGCCTGCATGGAGCATTAAAAGGGGGGGCCTGTATGGGGCATTATGTGGGGGGTAACAGCCTGCATGGAGCATTAAAAGGGGGGGGCCTGTATGGGGCATTATGTGGGGGGTAACAGCCTGCATGCAGCATTATAAGGGGGGGACAGCCTGTATGGGGCATTATGTGGGGGGTAACAGCCTGCATGCAGCATTATATGGGGGCCAGTATCCTGTATGGAGAGTTATAAGGGGACCGGTATCCTGTATGGAGCGTTATAAGGGGACCGGTATCCTGTATGGAGCGTTATATGGGGGCCAGTATCCTGTATGGAGTTTTATAAGGGGACCAGTATCCTGTATGGAGCGTTATATGGGGGCCAGTATCCTGTATGGAGCTTTATAAGGGGACCAGTATCCTGTATGGAGCGTTATATGGGGGCCAGTATTCTGTGTGGAGCGTTATATGGGGGCCAGTATCCTGTATGAAGCGTTATATGAGGGCCAGTATTCCGTATGAAGCCTTATATGGGGGCCAGTATTCTGTGTGGAGCGATTCACCGGTTTCTGAGCTATTGTGGAATTTACAATAGATATCACTCATGTAATGCAAGAAGTGAAATCTTTGCATTGTACTATATATATATATATATATATATATATATATATATATATATATATATATATATTTCTCCGCTGTATCTCTGCATCATGAATCGTGGTATGTGTTAAAGGGGCCCACTGAGACTCTTTCGCCCGGGGCCCAGAAAAACCTGGAGCCGGCCCTGGCCTCCAGCCATCCCCCTCTCCGTGACCTGGCGACGTCTCTGAGTTGACCCACCAGGGATTCAATGGACGCCATCTCTGGTAATCAGTCTGCTGCTCTTCAGGGAATGGCAGTTTTCCCGCACTTTTCTCTATATATGCACCTCTCCCACTACCCGCCCCCAACTTCCCCTTATCCAATCCCCAAGAAAGCCTTATTCAAAAACGGGGGGGGGGGGGGAGTGAAACCTCCAGGCCAACCCCGGTCATGGGTGGCTTCCCCCTAGCTGTGCTGTCTCCAGCCCCCTCCTTTCTAAATCTTGTTTTATGATTTTTTAAATCTAATATATTTTTAATGAAGTTTGCAATTTTTACATTATACTCATATCTCTTGGCCACTTTTGAAAACCATTCCAGCAAGATTGGCGCTCCTATTTTTCTGCGTCCAAAAAGTGGTATATGACCACATATAAGATGTTGTCGTTCTTGGGAGAAATTGCATAATAAAATACAGTGTATTTCATTAATTTTCCTCTTGTAAAAATGAAGAGTTTTGATGTAAATCTGCATAATTTAACTCTCACCTTCCTCATCATCAAGGATACCTTACGAGGTGAGATTTTGCATGATGCTCCAGATCAATGTCGATTGACAGTCATTTTCTATTTCTTCCATTTTCTTTACTCATTGCACCAACAGTTGTTTCCTTCTCTCCCAGCGTCTTACTTATGGTTTTGAAGCCCATTCCAGCTTCGTGCAGGTCTATGATCTTGTCCCTGACATCATTAGAAAGCTCTTTGGTCTTGCCCATGTTGTAGAGGTTAGAGTCTGACTGATTAATGGAGTCTGTGGACAGAAGTCTTTTCTACAGGTGACTATGTAAGACAGCTGTCTTTAATGCAGGTAACCAGTTGATTAGGAGCATCTAACTGGTCTGTAGGAGCCAGAACTCATAATGGTTTGTAGGGGATCAAATACTTATTTCTCACTGCAAAATGCAAATAAATGTATCTAATTTATACAATGGGATTTTCTTGATTTTTTGGGGGGGATATTCTCTCAATCTTAAAATTAACCTACCCTTAGTGGACAAACTTACAAAAACAGCAAAGGATGGAATAATTCTTTCCTTCACTGTATTTAGATTTCCCTGCTCTGATATATTTCTTGCTCTCATTTTGTTTGATTTTTCAATTTAAAAGCATAAAACAGAAGAGCAGCGTATTCTTACCACAGGAGCAGCTATGTTATGAAGGGGTTGTCTCATCATAAATGGGTACAATTTTAAAGCACTTGAAAAAAGCAAAAGCAATTTTGCAATTTGCTTGTTATTAATAATCCTCTCCAAGAATGGAGTCATTTTTAAGTATTATTGCTTACAGCTGAGGAGTAACTAATCTACTAGGCAAGGAGCAATTCTGAAGCTCGCTGGATTGCTGGATCAGGACAGGTTCAGGACCACCCAGCTCCTCCAATGCTGTAAGACAAGGATGACTTTGCTTGCAGAAACGAAGTGCACACAGTCCGACAACAACGCCACAACCTCCGCACAAAAGGAAGCTGGGCAGCAGGGAAACGGTGAGCTCCTGAGGTGAAGAAAACCTTTAAGGCCAGTGCACAAGAGCCAAGGAGGCCATATGGAGGGTCTGGGTATAAGCTTCATGCGTTTTGTCTACACCGTGAGCTGGCTCTTTGCTGGAAGGATTTTCCTAGATTCCAGTAGTGGTAACCAGTCCACCAGTAATTCACAAATAGTGGTATACCGTACTGCTTCCCATCATCACTAGAAGAGCACATCATTAGAGAAAAAAACGCAGGACTCACTTTTCTAGTAACTGACAGCTGCAGCCAATCACTAGCTGCGCTGGTTCTCTGACTTTGTAAAAAAGTAGCCATCACTTCAGGAGTCGTCACCGATCTCCGAAGTGGACTGCGCTTGATGTGCGAGGGCAGTGTAGGGAGAGTATGCCACCATTTTTTATTTTAAGCACATTCGTGCCTTATATTTTTATTACTGTAACAGCAACCTATTTAATATCAATTTAATTGAACCAGTGTTATGTAAAAATGAAGAGTTGTTCTATAACACTCCTAATATTTTCCTTTTGTATATATTTAGCCTACAGAAACAATGTGTCACATTTTAGACAGAGGTTAGTACCCAGCTTTTCCAGTCTGCATAATGCCAGATCTGCCCAGGTAGTCATTTATAAGTCATTAACTCTTCTTTTATAATAGTGTGACTAGTCTGGTTGCTATTGGTGACTAAGCCCCGCCCCTTCCGAGACTTTAATGTTCAGCAGTGATGTAACACTCACATACATCTGCTGACATCACAGTGAGTGTGACATCACCGGCACAGTGACATCACATTCCACAAAGTTCCATAAACAACTGACTGCAGCCATTGAGCTTTAGTTGTATTTGGCTTTGACTACAATATACGTGTGGATTGCATTTAGTAATTTTACATACGTTTTTTGGATAATTGCCCTGTTGTTGCCTGATGCAACATGGACTTTACAGGGAAAAGAAAGAGAAAAAGGAAAGAAACACCAGATGGAGAAGACACTGGAAATAACCAGGAACCTCCAGCAAAGATAAGGAAGATGGACTCCAAGAAATCTGGGCAGGATGGTCAAATATTACCTGACAATGAGGGAACCCAGAATATTTCCTTCCTAGACACTGTACGAAACAGATGTGACAAGTTTGTGGGATACATCACAAATCAAGCTGATACCAATCTACAAAAGCTGAGTACAAGAGAGAGGAAAAGAGAGACTGTGGGTCCAACCAGGATCATTAACACGAGAGGTAATGAAAGTGCAGCAGAAGAGAAGAGAACTGGGAGAAAAAGGAAACATCATGAAGATCCAGCCACCAGTCAAGATGACATCTCAGAGGAATTTAGTGGCCCCAGTAGCAAAAAAATAAAGACCACTGTCCCTCTCACCAGGGATAAGTTTATCTGCCATGGCATACTTGGAGAAGGGAGTTATGGGAAGGTTGTACTGGCCACGGATAAGATACGGAAACAAAGTGTGGCCCTTAAAATCATAAAGAAGGAAAGCCTTATCTCCTTCCCTGAATGCCTTGTTGAGCACCATGTCCTGAAGCTTAGCCACAACAGCAGATTCTTAACTCATTGCCATGCCGCGTTTCATACTGAAAACCATGCCTATTTTGTCACCGAGCTGGCCAGTGGAGGGGATCTGCATGACTATATATATAGTACCATTCCCCTGAAGGAACCTGTAACCTTTATAGCAGCAGAAATCGTCTGTGGCCTACAATTCCTGCACAGCAATGACATCATTCACCGGGACTTAAAACCGGATAACATCCTGCTGACTGGTGACGGCCACATAAAGATTACTGATTTTGGACTATCTCTTTATGAGTTTGATAAGAGATTTAATGCCAGAGATTTCAGTGGAACACCTGGGTATGGCGCCCCAGAAATGATCATGGGAGACGCTTATGATGAAGGTGTAGATTGGTTCGCCTTTGGAGTCATATTGTACAACATGATTTTCCAAGACTCACCATTTCCAGGAGACACCACTGAAGAGATTGAGAGAAATGTCATCTACTCTGAACCATCATATGAAAACCTCACTGACCACGATGCTGTGGACATTATGTCCAAACTACTCTGCAAAGACCATTATGTCCGGCTAGGGGTTAATGGAAAAATCAGAAAACACCCCTTATTTTCAAATCTAAACTGGACAGACATAGAAACAGGGAAAGCGCCATCTCCAGTTATTATAAGAAGGAACATGAATGTCAGCATGAGACAGCAGATCCCTGCACCGCGCAGTGAAGACCTGAACGAGACAATTCCGGCTGAAGAACAGAAGATTTTTACGCGTTTCCCATTTGTGGCTCCAGAATGGAGCACAACTTACCACTAAGCGGAGAAACGGCATAATACCATCTAATCCTCCTGTATCTTGACTTAAGACTATCTACTTTGGGGTGTGTGGCACCTCATCCCGTATCCCGCATATTCTTAATATGTAACAATAAACTTTGCTTGTTTTAATTCATCCTTTGGTTCTTTGGAGCATTTTTCTATTTTTTCCTGTGTATATACAGTGTATATATGTACAGGTCATGTGTATATCTAAAGGTCATGTATATATGTGTATATATAATGTTTAAGTCATGTGTCTGTATAATGTGTATGTGTATATTGTGACAAAAAGCATCAGATTAAGAAACAATTCTATTTTTTTAACCCCATAGTGAGCACCATTACGTCTTTTTACGGACCTGCGATATAAGAGATTAGCATCCCCCGACAGGTGACAATCCTGCAGCTATCAGCTGTACACTATAGCTAACAACTTGCTGCATCAGCCACGATCAGGGTCGGCACTGATTATAGCCATTTAACCCCTTAAATGCTGCTGCCAATAGTGACTACGGCATCTAGATGGTTAACAGAGTGTAGGGGCTTTTTCTTTAACTACATTGGCACCCTGAGATCTTGATCGTGCGGTCCTGATGTTCGCCATGGCAGTCGAATAACGGCCTTAGAGCCTGCCGCGTATAGTGGCCTGTTCAGAAGTTATTAAAATGTAGGCGGTGAAAATAAACTTTTTCATTCCTGTTATACCACTTTGCATTAATTCCTGAAAAGCACCTGAAGGGTTAATGAACTACCTGAAAGCAATTCAATTTTTAATTCGGGGATGCGGTTTTTAAAATGGTATCACTTTTGGGGGGATTTCCAATATATAGGACCCTCAAAGTAATTTCAAACCTGAACAGGTCCCTATAAAAATAAGTTTTGTAAATTTCCTTGAAAATATGAAAAATTACTCCTCCATTTTTAAACCTTCTAAAATGCTAACAAAATAAAACATTTTTACATATTACAAATGGTGCTGATGGAAAGCAGACATGATTGAAATGTAAGTTATTATTGTTTTGTGTGGTATGACTATCTGGATTAAAGGGATAATCATTAAAAGTTTGAAAATTGCAATTTTTTGTAAATTTATATCAAATTTCTGATCTTTTTATAAATAAGGAATGATGCCATACGGATGGCAAAATCGATAAAAATCATCCAAATTTTTTCCACTATTTTTTTTCACACTCGTGTAGCCCCGACCTTACAGTGATACCAGATGTGTTTAGTTTTTTTATGCTTTGCTACTTTTGCACATTATGAACATTTTTTTTAGGAAATATAATTTGATTTCCTCTAAATGACACAGTCACTATTGACTCTATTACATCCAGTGGGTTAAACGGCCGAACTCCAACGATGGTCATGAGGAAACAAACAATCAAACTGAGCTTTTACTCACCCGGGGTCCAGCACTGCTTTTTGCTGCTCCAGACATTTTTAATCAGCTGCATCTTCATGTCAACTGCGCTGCAGCCAATCACTGAGCTCTGTGGTACTGCCAAATTAAATGGGGCATTCTTATAATAAAGAGGCACAAAAGGGGCATTATTAGGTATGGAGGCACAGAGGCATACTTCCCAACTTTGAAAGTAAAGAATGAGTGACACAAACTATGTAGCAATCCACAGTTTTATTTGACACTAAGCCACTTCCGTAACCTTGGTCCGTCGTTTATGTGTGCCTACACAGAAATATTCCTCCTAGTGAACTCATTAATTCTTAGCCTGTGGATGTGTATTTAAGAAGAGACATGTGTTTCTGAGACAGAATAAGACTTGGGACAGAGAATCAAGGAACATCAGAAAGACCTTAGAAGGAAAATACGAGACATCATTCAGGAAAGTAGATGGATTGCATGGCATCCAAAGAGACACAGATTTGTATTCTACATGATTCTAGTCTAAAGATATGGCCCTGACTGGAAAGATTTGGATCTCCTCCATTAACCATCAGAGAGACCATGGATTCTTTTAGGGAGACCAGGAGAAGACGAAGAAGTCACCTGGCGCCATGGATATGTTGTTTTGGGGTTGCTAGTAGGGGCTCACCGGTTGCTTAGAACCCATGGAGACAATGAGAGTTGCCAGGAGGGACCCACTGGTCATCTGGCCCCATGGAAACTCTCGGATAGGCCAGGTTGGGACCCTCGGGTCTTGTGGCCTTGTACCTCGATGGACTGCTAGCTTCTTAAGCTTGCCGCTACCTTCTCTCTGTGGGGGCCCACCAGAAGCGGGGGGCCACTGGTTGAGGTAGTCGGCCCTGGAAGTCTCCAAAGTTGCAGCTGTTCTATCCCAGGCGGGCGGAGAAGGAAGGGTGAGACTGTGTAATGTTGCACCATCTTGGGCATTTGCTGGGACTGTTCTATGTGTTTATTGTCCGCTTTATGGTTCATTAAAATATTGCCACGCTGTTTTACCCTCACCCTGCGTTGTCTGAGTAGCGTTAACCCCACAGAAGACCACGGGTCCTCACAGCACCTATATATATATAAGAGTTATGGCTCTCCATATATGGCAATGTAAAATTGTTTTGTTTTTGAAAATGTGTTATTTTCATACAGACATCATAAAACATAAGTAAATGGTGATTTTATGTTAATTGTACTGACCCACAGAATAAAGTTAATATGTAATTGATATGAAATGGTCAATGCTGTAAAAAATAAACCTTAACTGGGGAAAAATGTATATTTTCACTATTTGCCATGTGCCACGTATTTATCTCTTGAACTTACTTTTAAGTTAAAAAAAAAAGATCACCGCATCCCTTGATAAATGTCGTGAGGGGTAGAGGGATATTGTGAAAAAGCACAAACATTATTAAAAATACATAAGATTAAAAGATCATTAAAATCATTAAAAATAAAAATACATAAGATTAAAAACCTGATGATAAATAAATCTATGCAGTAAAAAAAGGGTGAGACAGATAGAGTCCTTGTATGCGTAAAGCTGGGTATAAATAGAGATACAAATAGGATTAAATCATTACAAGAATAAACGATCTGTGTATAAATGTGTTTAAAAAATACTCGTTCTGTTAAATCTCTGGTTGACAACACAAAGAAAATAATGGGACCTATAGTGTCAAGTCATAATTATCAATGGCAGGCTCAGACTGAGGGCTCGTCCACACGACCGCTTAACATGGCCGAGTGCTGTCCGATGTTTTATCAGATAGCACTCTGCCCAATGTTATACTGTGGGGCAGTGCCAACTAGTGTTTTTTTCTCATGCCGATTTTGCATACAAGTCTATGGACTTGTATGACATCAGTGTGAAACATTGAACTGCACTCGGATGTCATCTGAGTGCAGTCCAATTTCCACGGACTCAGACAAGGGACAAGATGGAGAAATTATGTACTCTGTCTACTCTGCATCATGATACAGCACTTTGATTCTTTTTATTATTCCTCTTATTATTTTTTGTAATCCATTAAAAACAAGTATGTGGAAAACAGACTTCTGAATGAGGCCTAAATGTCTGGAAGGATCACTGCTGGAAAAAATATAGCCGGGATAAAAAAAAGTGCACCTTGCGTTATAGGTGATTTGTGCATGCGCGGGATCTGGAAGACGAGACTGTACGTCACAGGGCAGGGGAGGGGGGAAACATTGTAATTAGCAAAGTAGTTTGGGATTTCTGTCCGTTCCCCGGCTCTCAAGAATGAGAAAACTAACTGAATAAAAAGACATTTCAAAGCAAGCTGACCTCTAATATTAGGCATACAGGTATGTATAGACTTACATTTCTATCACCTGTATGCCCATATTAGAGGTCTGATAGGTCCCCGGGGATGACAGATTCCCTTTAAAAGCCTCCACAGTTTCTCTAGTAGCCAAATATCCTGTGGTCTCAGCAGCGACCCCTTTTTGTTTAGATTTGATTGATGTTTATGCATATAACAGTGGATGATGCAGGAGAGGTCAGAGGCATCAATCTAACCTAAAGGAGAGGGGTTATGAGGAGATCACTGGATACCAGGGGCGGACATATCATTGGTGCAACCTGTGCGGCCCCACAGAGGCCCAAGAGGTAAAAGGGCCCATTTCTACCTCCAAAGCAGGTGCAATTTTGCATTTTTAGCAGCTCTGGGGCTGCAAAGGGCCCATATATTGTTCTTGCACAGGGGCCCTTTTCTGCCTGTGTCCACCAGTGCTCGATACACGTCTGCTAAAGAAACATCCAGTCTACGATATTAGAGTAATTTGCAACAAAGCAGGAGATATTAAAACTTCTGTTTCTAAGGTACATTTATTATTACTACTACACCTGAGTTTGTACCCATTTAATAGTGATAGTGGTCTTGGAGAGTCAAAACAGCGAACAGATTATTTTTCAGTTGTAAATGTACTTTCAGATAGCGACCACTAGATGTCCCTAGTGAGCTGACATGAAGTTGGCACAAGTATTAAGGCACTGCACATTCACTCATCTCAGGTGTAAAGGAGTCTGGGCTTATGGTGTTGATGACTTATCTACAGGATAGGTCATGAACAGCTGATTGGTGGGATTCCGACACTCAGCGCCCCCCACCGATCAGCTGTTTTTTTGCTCCAGCGGACTGTAAACATTGTAACTACAGTATGCCTGGACAACACCTTTAATTCTGTGCTCTCAGCAGACAATGTTTTTGCTCTGCCTACCTACAACATATAATTGTAGGTAGGCAGTAATCTGAAGAGGATTTCCAGGCTTAAGATACTGGTAAGTTATTCTTAGGATAGGTCATCAGTATCAGATGCATGGTGTCCCAGAACGCAGTACCCCACCGATCAATTGTTTTCAGCTCTGGCAGCGGGGGGATGTGAAAGTGACCCATGCAGACCCCCACAGCTCTGTTCACGGTGTATTGGCTGTTCTGTGTGCAGCTCTTATTGCATAGTGGATAAAAACTGAGCTGAAATATTCATGAACAGCCAATAGGCCACGAACCGGACCATGCTGTTCACTCCATTCACTGGTTACATCTGGCAGCCACCAGAGCTGAAAACAGCTAATCGGCGGGGGTGCCGGATATTGATCCTGAAACACCTCTTCTATGTGCACACCGAGTCTTTTTTGCAGTTTTCACAGCAGATCCTCTAAGTTTTTGAGGAGGATTTGTAGAGTTTCCGCTCAGTCTCTGCTCCAATACAGCCTCAAACACTCCTGTGTGCACATATCTGAAGTGAAATTTCACATTTGATGATCACTGACTATATTATTTTAACAAAAAAGAACTAACAGTCTAGTAATATGCAAATCAACATAGAAATAAAACTGGTAAAAAACACAACAGAATTCAATTTGTAGTAAATCACTTCATGACCACACGCTTGTTACAATTCCTCTGCCACTGGAAACCTGCAGCGTGTGGAGGGTCTTCCTGAGGAAGATGAAGCTTGAGCGTTAGGGTGCAGACAGACAGCCATATAACTCGGGTGAAGATCGCATCGCAATCCTCGGACTGGCTGTCGGCTCCTGACCTGAGCGTGACAGCTGCAGAGAAATACATGCTGCCACTCTCAGGTCAGGAGCCGACGGCCAGTCCGAATATTGCGATGCGATCCTCTCCTGAGTTATACGGCTGTCTGTCTACGACCTTAGGCCACATTTATGCGTTCAGTATTTGGTCAGTATTTTACATCAGTATTTGTAAGCCAAAACCAGGAGTGGGTGAAAAATGCAGAAGTGGTGACGTGTTTCTATTATACTTTTCCTCTGATTGTTCCACTCCTGGCTTTGGCATATAAATACTGAGGTAAAATACTGACCATATACTGAACGTGTGAACGTGGTCTTAGAATTGGTGCGAACCAAGTCACAGGATCTAATTCATCGGCCACGTCCGTAATCAGTGCTTGCTGGAAGGGAGGTCTGAATATCACTTCTTACCTCCTGGCATCGGTGGATCTTTTTTTGATTAGTTGGCCTGGTGCGACATCACATGTACATCACACTCCAACAATGATGTGGTGCCAGGCCGGAGGAGCCGAAGATGCCGTTAGGCAAGAGGCGGTTCTCAGGGCGCCCTTAGAGCAGACACAGATTACTGACCTGGCCAATTGATTGGGTCCTGAAAATCAATTCGCACCAATTCTATTATTACACTATTCTATCCAACAGGACAATGATCCCAAAGGTCCACCAAGGCATGGTTTCAGAAGAAGTCTTAGAAGATTCTCAGGTGGCTGTCACAGTCGCCTGAATTGAAGCCCATAGAAATTTTTGATGGGATTTGAAGAAGGCGGTTGCAACATGGAAAGCCAAGAAAATTAGTTACCTGTAGACCATGATGAATGGGTTAAGATTCCCCAAGAATGCTTCCAGAAGCTATGTCTGGCTGGCTATCACCATTGCAATTCTACTAAGTAGAGTTAGCAGCATGGTGGTGTAACACAGCGTGGAGCAGTAGCCGTGGGCGAGGCACTCGTCTCCAGCGCCCCGGCACATTACATGAAAGTGAAGGTCCTGGCTGGGTGTGTGGATTTGTGCTGTGAGATCCTTACACCCATGCAGGCAAAATGTAGCTAATGTTGCTGGTTTTCCAGAACCAGATGTTTCACAGTTCAATGAGAGAGGCCATCATTAGAAAATAAACTCTACTGAATGGCAACTTGATCAGGGTTATATAAAAGGGATAGCGGGTACAAAGTCTTAAAGACGTTTCCTTTACAGTATGAAGCAATTTCCACACAGTATCATTCCTCTGTAGTATACTCCAGGGCTTTCTATATCTGCTGTTTCTCCCTACTTCGCCACAACCCAGCTTTAACGCAGCGGTCCTGATTAACAAGCCTCCGCTACTTGTTCAGCGGTTCCGCATCCTATTTCTTCCACTACTGTGGCCCTGGAGCTCCTGCTCGGGACCCACATTAGTCCCAGTTTGAAAGTTCTGTTAAGGACATTTCTTTCTGCGTTACAAGCCCAAGGTCTCGTGGCTTGGCGTCCACTCCAAGGACCCGTCTCCGGGAAGCCACTCTGTCTCATCAGTCACTGTTACGGATCCGGGTGGTGGAACCACTGTGCTGCGGTGCAAGGAGGGACCCAGAGGGGCGTAACTAGGTATCAACTCGGACCGACCAAGGTCGTACGGCGGCTCAATCGACTCCGTGAACAGGGAGGGACCGAGCAGAGGGACCAGGTGCTACTCTGGGGACAACCTTGTAAGAGAGCAGGTGACTCCCACAGTTCAGATGGCAGGGACTGACCGGTACAGCAGATGAGCACAACAAGCAGGAGTCTCCAGGTAGGCTGTCAGGTATACACGGCAGGTGCAGGAAGGAGCCTCTAGGTAGGCTGTCAGGTATACACGGCAGGTGCAGGCAGGAGCCTCTAGGTAGGCTGTCAGGTATACACGGCAGGTGCAGGCAGGAGCCTCCAGGTAACATGCAGGTTTTCCAAGTAGGCAGGCTAGCCTAGCCCATAGACAGACTGGCGGGTAGACCGTAGGCAGACCGTCGTGCTGGAGAGTGTCCTTGGCTGGCGGAGACAGGTAGCACGTTAAAGCTCCGTATTAGCGGACTGGCCAAGCCCATAGACAGACTGGTAGACGGAGCTGTAAGCAGACTGTCAGGCTGGAGGGTAGACAAGCTGGCGGACAGGACTGGTAGTCAGGCTGGCGGGCTGGACTGATAGTCAGGCAAGCAGCGGGGCCTGGGGGCTGAAGCAGAGTTAAACACACAAAGCTACAACCTTGCACGGGCACCTCCATTTTGGAGGAGGTGCCCTTTATATGGGAGGTCCTCCGGTCATTGGCCGGGGACTCATTAGGATGATCACAGTGCCAGGGAATCTGCGCGCACCGGCAGCAGATGCAGGAGCGCCAGAGGACGCCGGGCGGGGAGCGTGGCGGTTAGAGGGACGGCGTCTCTGCCTGTCAGAGGGCAGAGACGCCGATACTACAGTCACTTTTCCTCAGGATCTCACTATCCCTTCCCTTCAGTTTCCTCTCATTCAGGGTCCACCTCCAATGCAGCACTGCTCACTATGGACCTTTTAGTCTGCTCACTTTGTACTCTCGACCCTATTGGACTTCCTAGCAGGAAGCTGTCACTTTCCCTTATACTAGCCCCTCCCACTGTGGCCTAGTCCCAACCTTTAACTCCAACTTACACTATGGTCAATTATATACACTACCAACATCATTAACATGTTTATCGCATTACACTATTCATATTACATCACAATACTATTAACACTGATCACATTACATTAATATTTTTAAGACGCAGGACACAATTCGCATGACATAATACAAAATACAGTGGCTCAGTGTGATTAGCACTGCTGCCTTGTAGTTCTTGAGTCTTGGATTCAAATCCCACCAAGAACAACATCTCCAAGGAATTTGTATCTTCTCCCCATGTTTGTGTGGGTTTCCTTTGGGTCCGGTTTCTTCCCACACTCTAAAGACATACTGATAGGAAATCTAGATTGTGAGCTCCAATGGGGATGTAAGGGGGAAGACCAGGGTGTAAGTTCTTTCAGAGCAAGGGATCTGGAACTGCTGGGGCTGTACTTCCTGTTGCAGGGGGGAGACAGACTGCGAGCACAGGAGTCATGTGACTGGGAAGTGGGGGGTGTCCAGAGACAGAGCTGGGAGGTCAGGTGATCAAGGGACTCCTGGTGTGACTAGAGAGAGGAAGAGACGAGGACGTTTTGGCTGGAAAGCGGAGCTGAGTCCTGCGCAGGAGAACAGTGTGAGATGATCCAGGCTCCTGGCTCGAGTACTGGGATCAGGAGTCGGGTGCAGTGGACCGGAGGAGTCAAGCACGACTATAGAGACAAGGGACTCAGTGTCCGTGGAGCCGAGGCATGTAAGGTGCCGTGTTATGGACTAGGGGCTCAGCGGGTAAAACCAGAGACCGCCCGCTGCTGCCAGAAGACGGAGCATTGTTTGGGCGGGGAAGCCTGAAGAAATCATCACCTGCATCTGCTGGCGACTGCCTTGTGAGGAGCCGGAGTCAGCTAAGTGTACAAACTGACGTTTACAACCGGTTCGGCTCTGCTACATCTTGTCAGACTGTGAACTGTTAGTTATAGGCTATGTGCCCACGATGCAGAAATGAAGCAGAAAATTTCTGCAGCATTTCTGCATCTCCCTGGCAGAAAAACACGCATGCAGATTGTGCATGCGTTTTTCCTGCAGAATACATGCGGATCCACATGCGGGTTCACATGCGTTTCCGCATGCAGATTGACAAGCGCTTTCCAGGCGATAGCATCACTTGGAAAGTGCTTGACAACTAGGTCACACTGTATAAATCCATGCAAACAGCATGGATTTATACAGTGTGAACCGTAAAAATGAAAACAAATAAAGCTATACTCACCCCCGAGGCCCCGGCGTGGTTGCAGCGCTGCTTCCTGGCTGGTTCCCGGCTGCCGGCATATCGCGAGACAGAGCGGTGAAGGGCCTGCGGTCACATGACTGTGACGTCACCGAAGGTCCTTCAGCGCTGCTGGCATTCAGAGAGAAGCCGCCGGACAGGTGAATATAAACTTTATTTGTTATTTTATTCTTTTTTTACAGGTACAATGGTACCCAGGTCTGGATGAGAGTCTCCTCTCCTCCAGAACTGGGTACCATCCGCACATAGAGACGCATAGAAGCCGCTTGTAAAAATGTACAGTCGCGGTTTCTATGCGTCTCAATGCAAGTCAATGGCGGGAGTTCCGCTGCACTTCCGCAAAATTAAATGACATGCTGCGGATTTTTGTACGTAGCATAAACGCTGCGGAAAAATCCGCAGCATGTGCATAGAACATGTGGAATCCCCTTGGGGACCATGGGGTGCGGATTACCTAGCGTTTCACAAGCGTTTACGCTGCGGAAATTCTGCAGCATAAACGCTTGAAAAACGCTACGTGGGCACACAGCCATAGACTTTCACCTGCTATTTCCCTTGTTTTTCCCCCATATTTTCCTTGTTGCTCCCTGCATGGAGATTGACCTTGTTCTTATAAATCCCCCCGTTTATTAACCCCGTATTGTCTGCTCTGTGTTTCTGTGTCACTGCATCTAAAGTACCTGTGTTACAGGGACAGTCATGATAATATCTGTAAAGTGCTGTGGAATATGATGGAGCTATAAAAGAAAGTAAAATAAATAAGTAATAAGGATGTTTGTCACAAAGGAGATGAATAATTCTGAGACTGCAATAGTCATTAAAAATCATCTTTTTTGATGAATTTGGAGAGACCACTTGTTATATTAGTTGTGTTGAGCTATGTAAATAGTGTTTGTTTCATTTGTTTGTTTCCCACAAACAGCAGAAAGTTTGTACATTTTTACTAATAAACCTAATATGCAGTGGTGATTAAATCATTTTGATTACAACTGTGTACATACTTCCAAAATACAGTACTTTGTAGAAATGCAGTAAATAGGGGTCGTTTATTTGGTATTTTTTTTCCTTCCACAGATTTTTCTTAACCCCTTAAGTACAAAGCCTATTTAGAGTCCCAATAGGTGAAAATATCAAACTGAACATTACTTATCATCTACTTCAGCTCTTCACCCCTGCCTCTGGTCTGTTTTGCACTGGCGGTTTCACATCAACAGCTAATTATTGGGCTCAGTGACTCTGTCAATGCAGACAGCATGAGCTGCTGAGCCCAATGATTGGCTGCAGCACTGATGACTTTACATCACTGCTCCCACCTACCAACAAAGAGGGGAGGCAGTTTTGATAATCCTTCACAGGAGCAGGGAAGAGTATGTAAAGCTGTATTTAATATTTCCCCTTGAAAGACTATGAAATTAAAGAAAAAAAACAATTCCTGGAAAATCCCTTTAAGGCCTGTGGAAGTTTTTTTTTTTTTTGAGTTGTATTTTTCAATGGTATCATTTTTGAAGTATATATCACTCATTGATATTAACTATTTTTCCCCTCACTGTGGAGAATAACTAACATGTTACTTGTTTTTCTATGGGTTGGTACTATTTATTGATTACCGAACGTGCTTGTCACTGCTCGGTTCTCGCCCGAGCATCACGGTGCTCGAAAAGCTCAGCGAATATTTCGGTGTTGCTAGGACAGGAACTCGGGTCCCCTCCCTGCATGTTTGGCGCTCTTTAGAGAGCCAATGAACATGCAGGGATTGCCTGCATCGCACTGTAATGCCGTAGCCATGTTGGTTGTGGGCATTACAGTGATTGGCTGGCCGCACAGCGTCATCAGGCCTATATAAGACCTGGCGCCGCTATGCTCGCCACAGTCTACCCCGGAAACAGGCAGAGTAGGGAGAGCTGCTGCTGCGTCAGGGAGAGATTTGCTTGTTTAGAGTTAGTATAGGTATTCCACAACATATATATCCATCTGAACTAAGGCTGTGTGCCCACTATGCGTTTTTCAAGCGTTTATGAAGCATAAACGTTTAAAAAACGCTTGGTAATCCGTCCCCCATGGTCCCCAATGGCATTCCGCAATGTCAATGCCCATGCTGCGGATTTTTCCGCAGCGTTTATGCTGCGCTCAAAAATCCGCAGCATGTCCATTAATTTTGCGGACACGCAGTGTAATCGCCACCATTGACTTGCATTGAAATGCATATAATCCGCGTCAGTACATTTGTACACACGGATTATGTGCGTTTCTATGTGCGGATGGTACCCAGGTCTGGAGGAGAGAAGATTCTCATCCAGACCTGGGTACCATTGTTCCTGTGAAAAAAAAGAATAAAATATGATGGCCCCTGCAGCGCTTTGCTCTCCTTTGCCGGCAAATCGCGAAGGACTGCAGAAATGCTGCAGAAATTTTCTGCATGCATCGTGGGCACATAGCCTTACAGTCCTTCTGAGGACTAATCCAGCTGCATATATTCAGTGGTGAATTTGATAGCAGGAGTTAGGCAGGCAGGCAGTGTATGTGGCCGACTGCAGTGCATGATACAGCACAAGAGGGTCCATTGAACATTCTGTCTGCTGCTGCTGTTCTGACATATATTTGTAGACATAGCCTCATATAGCAGGGGCCAGGGCCAATTTTTTTTATCTTAATCCTGATATTACAGCAATAAAAATCCAGAAGTTTGAACTGAACATGGAAAATAATGGCTTACATTTTCATTTTGTAGCAGTGTGTCGGTCAAGCTACTCACACTAGTTCTCTGTGAAGAATAGTATTAGTAAATTACAGGCTTGCTATTTAAAACTGTGGTTCTCTGTCAGACGTATCATATATAACAGCGTTCCAAAATCAGCCATTTCTGCCTTCCATTTCTTTGCAGTGTGTCGGTCAAGCTACTCACACTAGTTCTCTGTGAAGAATAGTATTAGTAAATTACAGGCTTGCTATTTAAAACTGTGGTTCTCTGTCAGACGTATCATATATAACAGCGTTCCAAAATCAGCCATTTCTGCCTTCCATTTCTTTGCAGTGTGTCGGTCAAGCTACTCACACTAGTTCTCTGTGAAGAATAGTATTAGTAAATTACAGGCTTGCTATTTAAAACTGTGGTTCTCTGTCAGACGTATCATATATAACAGCGTTCCAAAACCAGCCATTTCTGCCTTCCATTTCATTGCAGTGTGTTGGTCAAGCTATTCCCACTAGGTCTCACAAACAAACAACAAACACCCACATCTTGTCGCCCGAAGTTCTTGTCCCAATTGCTAGGGGACCACAGCAAAACACTATTGAACCCTGAGCAATGTCAAAAGGTTGTTGGTTATATAGCAGTCACTTTGCCACCACTACTACCACCCTGTCTTCCATATGGTCAAGTCTCAGTAGCCGTGAGTCTGGACCGCATATTCCTAACCCTGATCCTCCTTTCTCCCACCATGCCGAGTGCCCGGAGGCAAATGATCCCACACTTGGACACTCAGAAGAGCTGTTCACTTTTCCATTTGTAGATTCGGGCCTTTCACCCAGCCAGCTTCAAGCGAGTCAAGAGGAGAATGCGTGTAGCGATGTCCAAATATTTGAGCAGCCACGGTCACATGAAGGCAACGGTGGGAAAGTGCAATTACTGTCGCAAGAGGTGGATGATGATGATGAGACACAATTGCCAGAAAGTCAGGAGGAGGACCAGGGTGTGGAAGTGGAAGACGAGGTGGTGAATGATATAGTAACTGACCCAACCTGGCAGGGGGATATGCAGAGCAAGGACAGCATCACACAGGGGGAGGGAGGCGTAGCACCACAACAGGCAGAAAGAAGCGGTGTGGTGGCCACAGACACAAGGTGAGAAAGTGACGCGCCCCCTGGGCCTGTGTTGTGCAGGGAATACCCAGAGCCGGATTGCTGGGGGTTGTAGTCTCCGTGGCGCTGACCCGGTCCGTGCCCAGGGTGGTCAATTCAGTGGCAGTCTTATTAGTGAGATAATAGTCCGACTACGCCACCCGTGGATTGCGGTCAGTGGGGACCGCCGCTGCAAGGCAGACCGCTGAGGCCGGTGTTGTGTGTGCAGCTAAGAACGGGATGACTCCCCACGGGAGGAGTATAGCCTCAGGGCAGTTAGTGTGGATAATGGGAGTGATGGTGCACGAGCGCAGCAGGAATAACTCAGAGTCCGTGCAGTGCAGTTCAGGGTCTTTACTGATGTTATAAAGCAGACCCTCCCGGGAGTACTGGCTAGCAGTAGAGGCCTGGTCAGTCTGAGAGCTAGCAGGATCTCCCCTAGCCAGGTGGAGTTGTAGGCCTCCCCGTCTATCTGTACTCTTTCCTGGCTACCTTGCTGTGTGCGGGTAGAAGTAGCCCACGTCCCTGAGTATACCGTGTGGTGCTGACCCGTACGGCCGGTGACTTGGGGCCTTCTGTTAGCCTCCGCTTCACGATGGCGGTGCTGGTCCCTTGCTTGTGACCGTGCCTCCGGGCTTCTCTGGCCAGAGGACATGGAATCCCCTGCCGGTTGGATTCTGCTGCTGGACCTGGATGTCCCCGCAGCCTCGGACTCCGTGTCCGGTCTTAATGTCTTCAGCCAGGGCGAGCTATCTAGCTTCCAGCCCCTGGCACTCGCTCCTGCTCCTACAGAGCTCCTTGCTGACACTTTCCCTGTGTCTGGAATTGTCTCCAGGCTCTGACTCCCTAATCCCGCCCCAGACCCAGTTTATAAGGGCAGTTTCCTCCCCTCCCAGGTCTGGGCGGGCGGTGTTGCATGCTTAGGGCTCCTGACCAGAGAAACCTCCCACTTGCTCTCAGACGTAATATTTCTATTACTGTGGTAACCAGACCCCTGGGGTGCCACATTCCCCCCTAGTAAAATTTAGTACTCCGGGACTAAACATATGTTTAAAGAAACATAAATACAGGGTATAACAATAACAAGACAACATGAAAAAGTACATTTTGTGGTCACAGCGTTTCCGTAACCGGGTGTCCATATCACCCAAGGTGAAGTTTTAAGCGAGGTAGGGGACTTGTCCAAAAAAAACCCCTTGAGTTGGCCTTGGGCATGGCTGCAAGGCTGAAGCTAGCTACTTTGAGCCGCAAGGAGGCCACGCCAGACAGGTTTTCTCTTCCGCGGCTGTCTTCGCAAGAGGCACAATGTGCAACTATCTACAAGATTGTTCCGGTTATCCAGCGTCCATAACCTGTTAGTCCATAGAAATCTGCAGGGTAACTGAGAAACATAATTAATAACAGGCAACAACAAAAACCATAAACATTTTCAAGAAACAGGTAAATTTACAGTGCATTACTTTATATTCTCCAGCGAGCGGGCATCTGACTTTTAGTGATTCTAGTGGACCTACGGAGCTCACTAACTGGTCCTGCACTACAGGGTGTAGGAGGTGTTATGGGTAAGCTGGGCAGCTGTCTGCGTACTCTTTGGCTCACTAGTGGCATGGCAGGCTCACTACTAGCAGAGGGTTGATCCTCCTGCGCTGCTGGTGTGGACTCTTCTGCCTCCTGGGCCGGCTGCTCTTCCTGCTCTACCTGGTCTTCTGTAGGGACTTGAGGGGCTGGCTGGAGAAATGTGAGGACGGGCACCATGATAGCGTTGTTTACTTGTGTCCAGGACCGGGGAAAGTCTCCGAGTACGGTGCGGATTATTTCCTCCTTTTCCTCTACGGGTTGAGGGTCTTCCTGATCTTCATCCGTGCTTTGCAACTTCTCGGGGCACTTTTTCAGGTGGTCTCTGGAGACAGTGGCTGTGGTCTCTCCTCCATCCTTGCTGATAACGTACACCTTTGGATTATTGTGGCTTGAGGGCAGTATGGTGTACGGGTCCTTTTCCCACTGGTCGTCCAACTTATGGAGCCGCCTTTTTCTTTTCAAGACCTGCTCTCCAGGTACCAGGGGAACAGCGGGAGCATGTTGGTTATAAGTCCTCTCCTGCCTTTCTCTTGATTGACAGAGACTTCGCTCGACGCTCTCCTGTACTTTCCGGTACACTTGCTGCCGTTCTGTATCCCAGTCTGCCTCTGGCAAGGTGTCCTCGGGTGTCAGGACTCCCATATCCAGGTCAACAGGCGGCTTACCAGGTCTTGCTCGCATTAGGTAAGCCGGGGTACAGTTGGTGGAACCTACCGGGATGTGGTTATACAGGTCCACCAGATCGGGCAGTTTCTCAGGCCACAGACTGCGTTCTTCCAGGGGCAATGTTTTTAGCAGATCTATCACCACCTGCTTCATCTTCTCGCAGAGTCCATTGGTTTGGGGGAGATAAGGCGTTGTTCTTATCTTCTTGCAGCCATACAGGTTGCAGAACTCCTGGAAGACCTCCGCTTCGAAGGCTGGTCCTTGGTCCATCAGCACTTGGTCTGGATACCCGTGTGGGCAGCAGAAGTGCAGCTGGAAGGCTCTGGCTGCTGTCTGAGCCGTCAAGTCTTTGACAGGGACCACCACCAGGAACCGGGAGTAGTGATCCACGATGGTTAGGGCGTAGACATATCCGCTTCTGCTTGGAGCCAGTTTAACATGGTCCAGAGCGACCAGTTCCAGCGGATGCCTGGTGAGGATGGGCTGCAGGGGAGTCCTCTGGCTGGCATGGTCCCTCCTTCTTAGATTGCACGGGCCACAGTCTCTACACCATCTCTCAATGACTCCTCTCATGCCTATCCAGTAGAACCGTTCATGCAGCAGGAACTCCAGCTTTAGCATCCGAAGTGCCCTGCCCCATTGTGGTAGGCCTCCAGCACCATAGCTGCGTCCCGTCTCGGTACCACCACCTGCCAGATCAGTTCATGTGTCCGGGAATTGACCATTCTGTGGCACAACTTCTCCTTGTAGAGAAACAGTCTGCTTTTTTCCGTCCACAGTTGCTTGGTCTCTTCCGGAGCGTCTGGATCCAGGCGGGCGTCAGCCTGGGTCAGCATCTCCTTCACCAGACGGACTGCGGGGTCACTGTCTTGCGTCTCCGCCCAGTTGTAGTGGGGTAAGGGGTTGAACGTAGCGGATCGCTGGCCCCTCACACGGTGGGAATACTAGGTAATCCCAAGATGGTGGAACGCAGGGAGTTCGACCTCTTCCAGTTCTTCAGGATCTTCCCCTCCGTCCGGTAGGTTTGGCATCCTGGACAGGGCGTCCGCGTTGGTATTGGAGCGTCCTGCCCGGTATTTGATTGTGAACTCATAATTGGTCAGGCGGGCCATCCATCTCTGCTCCAGGGCACCCAGTCTTGCAGTGTCCAGGTGTGTCAACGGGTTGTTGTCCGTGTACACGGTGAACCTGGAAGAGGCAAGGTAATGCTTAAAACGTTCAGTTACCGCCCACACCACTGCCAGGAACTCTAGCTTGAACGAGCTGTAATTCTCAGGGTTTCTTTCCGTGGGTCGCAGTTTTCGGCTGGCGTAAGCAATTACCCGTTCTCTCCCCTGCTGGATCTGGGACAGTACGGCTCCTAGCCCGATGTTGCTTGCGTCCGTGTGGAGGACAAAGGGCTGGCTGTAATCAGGGTACGCCAGGATTTCATCCCCCGTGAGGGCCATCTTCAGCTGGCGGAATGACTCCTCTTCCAGCTTTTCCCATCTGAAGGGTGGCTTCTGGTTTTTGGCCTTCCTGGACTGGCCTATCAGGAGGTCCTGCATAGGAGCTGCCTTCTTGGTAAAACCGGGAATGAATCTTCTGTAGTAGCCTACCAACCCGAGGAACTGCCGCACTTCCTTTATGCTGGATGGTCTTGGCCAGTCCTTAATCACGGTGATCTTGGCAGGGTCGGGGGCTACTCCGTCAGCACTCACCACGTGTCCCAGGTACTGTACCTTTGGCTTCAGTAGATGACACTTTGAGGGTTTTACCTTTAGGCCATAGTTTGCCAGGGCTTCAAACACTTCTGCCAGGTGTCCCAGATGGTCCTCATAGGTCTTGGAATAGACGATGACATCGTCCAGGTATAATAGGACCGTCTCGAAGTTCCGGTGTCCCAGACAGCATTCCATCAACCGTTGGAAGGTTCCTGGTGCGTTGCAGAGCCCGAACGGCATACAGTTAAACTCGCTGAGTTCCATCGGGGTGGTGAATGCGGTCTTCTCCCGGTCCGCCTCTGCTACAGGAACCTGCCAGTACCCGCTTGTGAGATCCAAAGTAGAGAAGAAGTTAGCAGATTTTAATGCAGCTAAGGACTCTTCTATCCTTGGTAACGGGTACGCATCTTTGTGTGTGATACGGTTGACCTTCCTGTAGTCTACACACATTCTCATGGTGTTGTCTTTCTTTTTCACTAGGAGTAGTGGAGCTGTCCAGGGGCTACAGCTGTCCCTAATTACCCCAGCCTCCTTCATGTCTTTTAGCATCCCCTTGGCGTGTTGATAGTGTGCAGGGAGTACGGGTCGGTATCTCTCCTTTATGGGAGGATGGTCTCCCGTGGGGATGTGATGTTCTACCCCCTTTACTCGCCCGAAGTCCAGCGGGTGTTTACTAAACACTCTCTCGTACTCTTGAACCACCCGATAGACTCCCTGTTTTTGGTGTGAGGGAGTGGAGTCAGTACCCAAATGCAGTTGCTGACACCAGTCCTCCATTGGTTTCTTAGAGCCGTTACCTTCCTCTGGTTGAGATGGAGGCAAGGGTTCCACGGCCTGTACAGAGTTCTGGTTGATGGTGAACAATTTGGCTAGCGTGGCATACCGGGGCAGGTATACTTCTCTCTCCCCGATATTTATGATGCGGACGGGCACCCTCCCATGGCATACATCGACTACCCCCCCGTGCTGTCAAAATGGTGGACCTACTGTCTGAGTAGACAGGTTCTACCATTGCTTGGTAGTCTCTACCTCTTAGACCAATAGCTGCTCGGCACCAAATCATCATCTCACTTTTCGGGGGCATGGCAATAGGGAACGGGTTACACATTCTCACGCTACCAATCTCACCACCAGATAGTTCCACCTGTTGCCGTTTCATCAGTGCCCGGATCTCTTTTTGGAGGACACGCTGCTGGCTGGAACTGGCGTTCTTGGCAACCTGTTGCAAAATAAGAATCACCTCTGCAAGACAGTTTTCGATTACGTTAGTACCTAGGGTTATTTTTGGGTGACTCTCGCGACGGTCAATGTCCACAATGATCAGTCCTTGTGCCGGCAGTTCAACCTTACCGACCTTGATGGTCACCTCTTTAAATCCTATCTGTGGCACGGGCTGACCATTGCTGGCAATAATGCTCAGGTCGTCATCTGGGTAGCGGGTTATGTCCGAGTCATTCCAGTACCGCTTGAAGAGCACGTACGGGATGGTAGTCACCTGTGACCCAGTGTCTAGTAGGGCACTCATAGAAATGCCATCCAGTACCACAGGCAAGACCGGACATCCCCCTACATATTTGTCACGCCAGCTCGATGGGCCTGATGATCTTATGCCTGGGGGTTGGCCCTCTACCCCAGGTTGTGCCCGTTTAAATGACAGTACCTTGCCATATGTCCGAGTTGATTGCAGCGGCGGCAGATGGGTTGTCCGTCCTCGTTGTATTGGTCGTTGGGTCTTCCTCTGGCCGGTGGGGTCCTCCTCAGTCGGCGCCACGGGACGTCCTCCGGTCCGGATGCCAGCTGGATCTTTCCTGGAGAATAGACCTGTAAAGACTGCACAGTTCTGGTTAGCGCGGCAACGCTCTTAGTCAGCTCTTGGACCTGAGGGTGCAGGTCTGTAGCCGGGTTATTGTTCAAAGCCTGCACATCAGCTCCCACAGGCCCTGCAGACAAGAGCGCCGCGTCCTGGTGATAAGTGATAGCAGGGCGCCTGTGGGTCACAGCGCCACCTGGTGCCGGTTCTCGGAGCACCCGGATGGCTCTGTCCTTGAACTGTGCAAAGTCCAGGTCAGGGTCCTGTAAGGCCATTGCCCGCAACTGGGTTCGGTGGGCATTGCACAGTAGACCCTCAATAAATTGTTCGGTCAACAGCTTGTCTTCATTCCCCATGCTGTCAGGGTCTGCCTGCTTAATGGCTCTCAGGGCCTCTTGTAGGTTTAGAGCATAGTCTCTTATACTTTCGTGTGCCCGTTGTTTTCACTCGTAAAATCTGAGCTTTATTTCGGCTGAGGTTCGGGTATCAAATGTGTCTTTCAGCCGGGCTAGTATTTCTCTGACAGTCCTCTTCTTCCTAGGTGGCCAGGACTTTACCTCCCTTTGGGCTGCCCCGGTTAACTGGGCCACCAGGATGCTCACTTTTTGCTCTTCCGTGAGGGGGTATACCTGGAAGAGGCTATCCAGTCTTTCCCTAAAGTCACTTAGGGTATGTGACTCCCCTGAGTACTGTGGTAGCCAGGTTGCCCCCGGGATATAGGGCATGGTGAATGGCATGACCGCAGCAGCGGTTGCGCTGGCGGCAGCTGTGGCGGTGGAGCTTCCCTCTGTATCCGACATCCTCCTTCCCCCCTAGTGGACCGTGGCCTACCTTGCGATGATCCTCTTCCGTAGGCCGCGGCTCCGCAGTCGATCGTCGGGGTTGAAGACCTTGAGTCGCGCTCCTGTGACGTCAGCGTCGCTCCCTCTCCCTTCCAGGACCTTACGCAGCGTCAGTTCGCGGGGCGGAGCTTCGGATCTCGCGCGCCTCTTCTTCCCGCGCGGCGTCCCGAAGATGGCGTCCGATGGCGGGAAGCGGCCGCGGCTGGCGGGAAGACGGCAGAAGATGGCGGGAAACGACCCAAGATGGCGTTCGATGGCGGGAAACGACTCCGGACGGCGGGAAACTTCTCCTAGGTAAGTGCAAAAGTCTTTTTTTTTCAGGCACGCAATACTCGTTGGGGCGGGTTGATTTGAATCCTGCCGACTACGCCAAAGTTGACGCGCCCCCTGGGCCTGTGTTGTGCAGGGAATACCCGGAGCCGGATCGCTGGGGGTTGTAGTCTCCATGGCGCTGACCCGGTCCGTGCCCAGGGTGGTCAGTTCAGTGGCAGTCTTATTAGTGAGATAATAGTCCGACTACGCCACCCGTGGATTGCGGTCAGTGGGGACCGCCGCTGCAAGGCAGACCGCTGAGGCCGGTGTTGTGTGTGCAGCTAAGAACGGGATGACTCCCCACGGGAGGAGTATAGCCTCAGGGCAGTTAGTGTGGATGATGGGAGTGATGGTGCACGAGCGCAGCAGGAATAACTCAGAGTCCGTGCAGGGGAGTTCAGGGTCTTTACTGATGTTATAAAGCAGACCCTCCCGGGAGTACTGGCTAGCAGTAGAGGCCTGGTCAGTCTGAGAGCTAGCAGGATCTTCCCTGGCCAGGTGGAGTTGTAGGCCTCCCCGTCTATCTGTACTCTTTCCTGGCTACCTTGCTGTGTGCGGGTAGAAGTAGCCCACGTCCCTGAGTATACCGTGTGGTGCTCACCCGTACGGCCGGTGACTTGGGGCCTTCTGTTAGACTCCGCTTCACGATGGTGGTGCTGGTCCCTTGCTTGTGACCGTGCCTCCGGTCTTCTCTGGCCAGAGGACATGGAATCCCCTGCCGGTTGGATTCTGCTGCTGGACCTGGATGTCCCCACAGCCTCGGACTCCGTGTCCGGTCTTAATGTCTTCAGCCAGGGCGAGCTATCTAGCTTCCAGCCCCTGGCACTCGCTCCTGCTCCTACAGAGCTCCTTGCTGACACTTTCCCTGTGTCTGGAACTGTCTCCAAGCTCTGACTCCCTAATCCCGCCCCAGACCCAGTTTATAAGGGCAGTTTCCTCCCCTCCCAGGTCTGGGCGGGCGGTGTTGCATGCTTAGGGCTCCTGACCAGAGAAACCTCCCACTTGCTCTCACACGTAATATTTCTATTACTGTGGTAACCAGACCCCTGGGGTGCCACAAAAGCGTTCCCCGTAACACCAACACGACGGAAGTTGCCAGCACAACTGTTAGGTCTTCCTGAGTCTGGTTGTTTTTTAAAGACTCTGCCGATAACCCCAAAAAGGCCATTTGCACCACCTGCCAGGCCAGCATCAGCAGGGGTACCAAAACTAGCAGCCTGACCACCACCAGCATGATCAGGCACATGTCAGCAAAGCACCCTACTAAGTGGGCTTCTTCCGCTGTTGTGCGTGCACGCCAATCCACTGTCCATGGCGCATGCAAAGATGCCTCCTGCCCTGCACGTGTCGTTGCACACTCTCAACTAGCACCATCAGCAAGCACGTCCACGTCCTTGTCTCCTTGCACGTCTCAGCTACTGAGACTTGACCGTGTGGAAGACAGGGTGGTGGTGGCAAAGTGACTGGAAGCATTATCTGCTATCCAACCAACAACCTTTTGACATTGCTCTGGGTTCAATAGTGGTGTGCTGTGGTCCCATAGCAATTGGGACAGGAAGGTCGGGCAACAAGATGTGGGTGTTTGTTGTGGTACAATTTCAGCTTGCCCACGGCCTCGGCCTCTGCATGCACCATCACCGTCAAGTCCACTTCCCCGTCCCTTGCCACGCACCTTGCCCATTTTAAATGGAGGACAATATTTTCCACGTTCACTAGAAATGGCTGATTTTGAAACACAGTTATATGTGATACATCTGACAGAGATCCACGATTTTAAATAGCTGGCCTGTAATTTATTAAATACTATTCTTCACAGAGACTTAGTGTGAATAGCTTGACCGACACACTGCAGCGAAATGAAAAGCAGAAAGGGCTGATTTTGGAACACAGTTATATATGTGATACGTCTCATAGAGAACCACGGTTTTAAATAGCAGGCCTGTAATTTACTAATACTATTCTTCACAGAGACCTAGTGTGAGACTAGTGTCAGACTGCCTGCATGCCTAACTCCTGCTATCACTTTCACCACTGAAAATATGCACATGGATTAGTCCTCAGAAGGACTGTTAGTTCAGATGGATATATGTGGGTACGGAAAGTATTCAGACCTCTTTAAAATTTTCACTCTTTGTTTCATTGCAGGCATTTGGTAAATTCTAAAAAGTTCATTTTTTTCTCATTAAAGTACACTCTGCACCCCATCTTGAAAAAAAACAGAAATGTAGAAATTTTTGCAAATTTATTTAAAAAGAAAAACTGAAATATCACATGGTCATATGTATTCAGATCCTTTGCTCAGTATTCAGTAGAAGCACCCTTTTGAGCTAGTACAGCCATGAGTCTTCTTGGGAATGATGCAAGAAGTTTTTCACACCTGGATTTGGGGATCCTCTGCCGTTCTTCCTTGCAGATCCTCTCCAGTTCTGTCAGGTTGGATGGTGAACGTTGGTGGACAGCCATAAATGTCACCAATCAGATGACTGGGGCAGAGCATGCACCACAGGGGGTCACAGGGAGGTGACACCTCCCTGTGACCGCCCGGTCATCTGTATTCAGGTACTCTGATTGGAGCGATCAATGTCATCATCGATTGCTCCAATCAGATTACTTGAACGGGAGGTGACTGGGTGGTGACCTCCACCTCTCACCCCCCTGTGACCGCCCTGCAGACCCTCACACTTGGTGAGGATTTCTGCAGAGCGGTCACGTCTGATGTTTCTGTCACTGGGCCTTGTAGTGCCACAGAATATTCTGTGACACCACAAGACCATCTTTTCACCTGCTCCAGTCGCTGCTGCTGCTCCTGGATCTTCTGCTCCGGCGTCCTGGGTCTCCTGCTCCTGACCTGCTGTGGTTCCTGCTCCAGAGCCTGCTGCTGATCCTGCTGCTGATCCTGCTGAAGAACAGAGAAGACTTTGGTAAGACTGTTCTCCTCTCATCCACCCCAATCCCCCTCCCCCTCTTTTCACCCCCCTTACCACCATTTTTTTTCGTGCGTCCTGCAGCGGTCTCCAGCTCGGCTCCCGGTCTCCAGCTCGGCTCCCGGTCTCTAGCTCGGCTCCCGGTCTCCTGCGCCGAGCTCACGATCTCCTGCTCCGAGCCCCCGGTCACCAGCGCCGGGCTCCTGCCCCCGGCTCCCAGTCACCAGTGCCAGGTTCCCGGTCACCAGCGCCAGGCTCTGGCTCCTGTCTGGGTCTTCTGTTCCGTTCCTGCTGCTGATCCTGCCTCATCCACCCCAATCCCCCTCTCCCCACCCCCCCTTCCTTTTACCCCCCTTCCCATCCCAATACCCCTCACCCCAGTGTCCCTGTTAATTCTCTTGGTTCTGGTTTCCAGCTCCAGTACCGGTCTCCAGCATTGGGCTCCCGGTCTCCAGCATTGGGCTCCCGGTCTCCTGCTCCGGGTCTTCTGTTCCGGTCCTGCTCCTGATCCTGCTCACCCTTTGATAAGTCCATCTCTGATCTCCCCTCATCCACCCCAATCCCTCTCTCCCCACTCCCCTATCTTTTTACCCCCTTCAAACCCCAATCCCCTCACCCCAGTGTCCCTGTTAATTCTCTTGCTTCTGATCTCCACCTCCAGTACCGGTCTCCTGCTCAGGGCTCCTGGTCTCTGTCTCCTGCTCCGGGCTCCCGGTCTCCTGCTCCGGGCTCCCGGTCTCCTGCTCTGGGCTCCCGGTCTCCTCCTGCTCCGGGCTCCCGATCACCAGCGCCGGGCTCCCGGTCACCAGCGCCGGTCCTGCTGCTGAAAGAAGAACAGAGAAGACTTTGGTAAGTCCATCTCTGATCTCCCCTCATCCACCCCAGTTCCCCTCTTCCCACTCCCCACACATCCTTGTGCACATCCAGCAGCCGCCGAGTGTTGATCGGTGACATAGTTCACCAATCCACACTCGTGCTCGCTGTTTGCACCACATACTATATTTCCTTTTTTCAACACACTCTAAATAAAGTACTGACACAAATGCGCAACAAACATAAATAAAAAATGTCCCGTTCATCCCAAACTCGCTATTCAGCGGAGAAGGTGTGGCGCCCCTGAGGGTTCGACCGCCACAGGGATGCTGCACTTCTCTAATGGAGTGTAGTGTTCCTCCTCTGAGGTAAGAACAGTGTAATAGTCGTGACCCAACCTTTGCATCCAACACCACACTTCTCCACCAGAGGGGGCTAGTATGCACTAGGTGCTGCTCCCCTGGTTACAGGGAGACTGGGGAGCCAAGAGTTAGGGGAACCAGTTAGTGGGTGAGGGTGGAGGACTTACAAGTTAGTTACACTTTAAATTTCATATTTAATAAAAAGCCATTTTTGGTCTTGGTCGTTCTGTGCTGTCATATACTGTGTGTAACTGTGACCTCCATCCCGGAGTGCAGATCCTGTGTGGGCCTGCACCGGCAAGGGACACAGCCCTCGTACCTTAGCCTTGGGACGAGGGGCAGGTTGTAGACCAGGAATGTCTCAACCCGGCCAATGACCAGGACCAAGAAGGCCCGGAGCTCAAGAGTGTGGCTCCACTGCAAATGGATCCCAGGCAGGATGCAGACGGAGCGGTGTACGCCACCCGTCCTCGCCATGCTGATATATTCAGAGGGACTCCGGCTGCAAAAGGGGTACCCTGAGGATCCCACCGGGTATCAGACAGAGCGGAGCTGCTACCCGTGCCCTTGTTCTGAGAGGAGCTCAGAGGGAGACCTGGCCTATTTGCACACACACGGACAGGAAAGGATTCGGTCTGTAGTTCAGGAACACTCTGGTGTAGGGTCCTGACTGAATGCTGGACTTACTCGGAGGTTGTCGGACCCCCGTCCCTGGTGACCGCAGGACTCCACGGGGAGCAGGGAGTCGCCTTCCTTCTGCCATCTCTAAAGTGAATAAAGCCTTGGAAGTTCACCCCTATGGCCTCCGGACTGTTTATTCTGCGCCACACTGCGAGACGCGGCGCCCGCCTCCCTCTACGACTACCCCCATCCTCCTGTCCCTCTGCCCTGAGGCCCTGCTCCACTTGTGGGGAGTAGTAAGAACTCTAGCCGCCATAACACCATGCCTCAGCGGACTGCGGCGGCGCTGGTGGCCTTCACCAGGTGCCACAGGTGGCGTAGTCGTTAATCAGCCACTCAACCCGGATGAGCCCACACCATCTCTTTTAATGTGACGGCCCTGAGCACGGGTCGGGTCCGGGCCACGGCTGCACCCCATCTCTCCATCTCAGGACCCGACTCCGAGTCCCCCATCACCCAGGGTAAACTAAAGGGCTTTTTCGAGCATGAGGCATCACAAAGGCATACGCTTTTCTTGCCTCCAACACTGACAGCGAGGATCTCACATTTTTTTATTTTTCCAACTCCCCGTTGTCTTCCTCCTCCTCCTCTTCTTCCTCCTCTTCCTCCTCAGGTGCTGCTGGACCGCCCGCAGTCGTCACAGGAGAGAAGATGATCCTGCGCTCCCCACTACTGATCCCATATGGACCTCGCTCCCCAAAAATTATGAGCCACTGATTTCTGATTTTGTGGCGGAATCAGGAATCAAGTTTGACACCACCGGCCTCACACAACTAGACTTTCTCTGAGGGTTTTGTAAACCTCATGGTGGGCCAAACTAATTTATACGCTCATCAATTTTTGGAACAAAAACCCTCTTCATCATTTTCTAACTGGTCTCCTGTAGACGCAGTAGAAATTATGAAGTTTTGGGGCCTGGTCCTTCTCATGGGGATCCTGAAGAAGCCAGATCTTCGGCAATACTGGAGTGTTGACGTTTTGTATAACACTCCAGTGTTCAGAATGGTCATGATCCGGAAACGTTTTCAGGCCATCCACAAGTTCTTGCATTACCAAGATAATGTGTAGCATCGGCGTCATTGCCTCCTGCCCGGCAGAGACGCAGTCCCCCTTACCGCCGCGGCCCTGCTCCGCCGTCTTCCGGCCTCCCTGCAGCTGCTGCTGGTACACGCAGCTTCCCCGGCTCTGTGCTTAGGGCGTACGCGCGCGCGCTCCCTCCCTCTTAAAGGGGCCGCGCACGTTGTATTAAAAAGTCGCCGGCCAATGGACGGAGGACTTCCCCTATAAAAGGCACCTCCTCAAATATGGAGGTGCTTGTGCAAGGTTGGTGCTTTGTGATTCTTACTTTGCTTCAGCCCTCAGGTCCTCTGCAAGTCAGTCCTGTCTGCCAGTCTGATCTTCAGTCCAGTCCGCCAGTCTGACTACTCTCCAGCCCGACAGTCTGTCTGCAGTCCAGTCCACCAGTCTGTCTATGGGCTCTGCCCGCCTGCTTACCTGGAAGTGACTCGCCCCCTGGGCCGTGGGGCACTCGGATCCGGGCAGTAGGGGAACGATGGGAGTAGTAGTGGCAACCCGGTTCCGTGGCTCAGGGTGGTCAGGCCAGTGGTAGTCTGTTATGTGCTGATGATTATGTCCGACTACGCCACCCGTGGATTGCGGTTATTAGGAACCGCCGCGGCATGCAGACCGCTGGGGCTGATGAGGTGTGCAGCTAGGGTAGTGTGACTCCCCACGGGAAGAGTGCGGCCCCAGGGCAGTATAATGGATGTTGGGAGTGATGGTAGTGAGAGTCCCAGTGCTGATAGTGCTGGAGGAGCAAGGAGCACGCAGACAACAGGTTGCAGTCCAGGGTCTTTACTAGAACAGGTAAATTGACCCACAAACAGTCCCAGCTAGGAGGGGACCTGGATGTCTGAGAGCAACGGGGAAATTGGCCCTGGTCAGGGTGAGGTGTAGGCCTACCATGCTTTCTGTGCTCCTTCTGGCTATCTCCTCGTTATAGGGTAACAGCCCACGTTTCCGAGCTTTCCGTGTATTCTCGCGTGTATGGCCTGCGACGTGGGTTCCTTTCTGCTCCCAGCCTTGTACGGCTTTACTGGTCCCTTCTGTTGTGGCAGAGCCTCCAGGTTTCTTAGGCCAAGGAACATACAGTCCCCTGCGGACTGGTTATCTGCTGGAGGATGTAGAATCCTCCCAGCCTCAGACACCAAAGTCTGGTAGATTAAGTCCTCTGTCTGCCAAGACAGGCTCACTTCGCCTCTTGTCTCTGGCTTGTGGCTCTCCTCCTGCCACACTTCCTCTTAGGTGCAGTGCAACTGTCTGTCCCTGCTCTGCTCTGGGACAAGTCTCAGTCCTGAGACAGGCCTTCAAGTTCTCTCTAACCCTGCCCCCAGTACCAGCTTTTATAGGGGCAGCCAGCTCCCCCTACTGGCCTGAGACAGGAGGCATTGCATGCTAATGTTCCCCTGACTAGAGAACCTCAGACACAGCTTTAATACATTTTGTGGCATTCAGGCCAGGGTGACACATTCCCCCCTAGTGAAATTTAGTACTCCGGGACTAAACAGTAAACAAAGACAATATGCATAACCATAAAACATTAATAGACAGACGACGCACAAATTGAGTTCTTAAGGTCACAGTGTGGCCTGTGACCGGGTGTCCATATCACCAACACAACGGGGAGCCGTAACCAGGTGGGGGTCTGTCCTACCCCAAGTCCTTTACAGTCTTAGTTCATTCCTTGGTTAAGCTCCGAACGCAGTCCCTACAAGGTCCCGGTTACAAAAAGTCCATAACCGTTGAGTCCTTACGGTAGCTGCAAGAAACTGAAACACAGAATTACCAAACATGCATGTAACTTGGCAAACATTTCAACATTTGGCAACAGGGTCATTTACAATCTTAGCGCGCTCTATATTCTCCAGCGAGCGGGTATCTGCCCCTTTGTGCTCCTGGTTGACCTACGTAGCCCACTGTCTGGTGGTGGACCAACCGGGCTTTCCCCACTAGCGTTAGGGGTACAGCTACCAGCTGGGTGTACAGGTAGGGCAGGCAGCTGTTTGCGGGTTCTTTGGCTTACCGCAGGCATGGCAGGCTCACTGTCAGCAGAGGGTTGACTCTCCTGGGCTGCTGGTATAGACTCTTCTGCCTCTGGAACCGCTTGCTCCTCTTCACCTTCCGGCTCTGGTGTTGGTTGTTGCTGTGCCGGTTGCAGGAAATGCAGGACGGGTACCACTATGGCATCATTTATGCGAGTCCAGGACTGAGGGAACTCTCCGAGAACGGTGCTGATCATTTCTTCCTTGTCCTCTTGCTCGGGGCATCTTTTGAGGTGGTCTCTGGAGACGACACTAGTGGTTTCTCCTCCGTCCTTGGTGATTACGCACACCTTTGGGTTGTCGTGGTCAGACTGCAGTACGGTGTAGGGTTCCCTTTCCCACTGGTCGTCCAACTTATGTAGCCTTCTTTTTTTCGCTTTAGGACTTGCTCACCAGGTTCTAGGGGACCAGCAGGGGCATGTTGATTGAAGAGTTTTTCTTGTCTCTCTCTCACCTGGGCCAGGCTCTTCTCCACACTCTCCTGTACCTTCTTGTACTGCAGTTGCCTTTCCGTATCCCAGTCCGCATCCGGGGAGGTGTCCTCAGGTATTAGGACTCCCATCTCCAGGTCTACGGGCAGCTTACCTGGTCTAGCTCGCATCAGGTAAGCCGGGGTGCAGTTTGTAGCATTCACCGGGATATTGTTGTATAGGTCTATCAGGTCCGGCAGTTTTTCTGGCCACAGGCTGCGTTCCTCCAGGGGCAATGTCTTCAGGAGATCAATGACTATATTGTTCATCTTCTCACACATCCCGTTGGTTTGGGGGTGGTAAGGCGTTGTACGAATCTTCTTACAGCCATAGAGGTTGCAGAACTCCTGGAAGATTTCAGCCTCGAACGCTGGACCCTGGTCTGTCAGGACCTGTTCCGGATACCCGTGTGGACGGCAGAAATATTGCTGGAAGGCTCTGACCGCTGTTTGGGCTGTCAAGTCTTTTACCGGGACCACCACTAGAAAACGGGAATAGTGGTCCTCGATTGTCAGGGCATAGATGTATCCTGACCGGCTGGGAGCCAATTTGACATGGTCCAGAGCTACCAGCTCAAGAGGCTGCGTGGTGACAATGGGCCTCAAGGGTGTCTTCTGGCTGGCACGGTCCTTCCTCCTTAGGTGACAAGGGCCACAGTCTCTGCACCATTTTTCTACAGCTCCTCTCATGCCGACCCAAAAGAACCTTCCTCTTAGAAGGAACTCCAGTTTCTTCCAACCGAAGTGTCCCGCTCTGTCATGGTAAGCCCCCAGGACCATAGCTGCATCCCGCCTTGGAACCACGACTTGCCAGGTCAGCTCGTGCGTCCGGTGGTTGACAATCCTTCTGCACAACTTGCCTTCGTAGAGGAACAGCTTGCTCTTCTCTTTCCATAGCTGCTTGGCTTCCTCTGGGGCATCTGGATCTAAGCGGGCGTCTTCCTGGGTCAACAGATCTTTCACCAGGCGGATGGCAGGGTCACTATCTTGGGTCTCGGCCCAGCTGTGGTGAGGTAGGGGATTGATCATCACGGTTGTTAGATCCTCCTCCTTCACGCGGTGGGAGTATTGAGCGGCTCCATACCGGTGAAACGCGGGGAGTTCTACCTCCTCCAGCTCTTCTGGGTTTTCGTCACCTTCAGGTAAGTGAGGCATCCTCGATAGGGCGTCAGCATTGGCATTGGTTTTGCCGGCCCGGTATTTGATCACGAAGTCATAGTTGGAGAGACGGGCCATCCACCGCTGTTTTAGGGCACCCAGTCTTGCATTGTCCAGGTGTGTCAATGGGTTGTTGTCCGTGTACACGGTGAACTTTGCGGAGGCCAGGTAATGCTTGAAGCGTTCCGTCACGGCCCACACCACCGCCAAGAATTCTAGCTTGAAGGAGCTGTAATTCTCTGGGTTCCTCTCGGTGGGCCTCAGCTTCCGGCTGGCGTATGCGATCACCCGTTCTCTGCCCTGTTGGTTTTGGGACAGTACGGCTCCCAGTCCCACATTACTGGCGTCTGTGTGGAGAATGAAAGGCTGGCCATAATCAGGGTAGGCCAGGATCTCGTCCCCTGTGAGGGCCATCTTTAGCTGGCGGAAGGACTCCTCTTCCGGTTTATCCCACTTGAAGGGTGGCTTTTGACTCCTGGACTTAGACTGTCCGATCAGGAGGTCCTGCATAGGAGCTGCCATCTTAGTGAACCCGGGGATGAATCTTCGGTAGTAGCCTACCAACCCGAGAAACTGTCTCACCTCTTTGATGTTCGAGGGGCTTGGCCAGCTCTTGATTGCCGTGACTTTGTCAGGGTCGGGGGCCACTCCTTACGCGCTTACCACATGCCCTAGGTACTGGACCTTTGGTTTCAACAGGTGACACTTCGATGGTTTCACCTTCAGGCCATAGCCTGCCAGGGCTTCGAACACCTCGGCCAGGTGCTTTAGGTGGTCCTCGTAGGTCTTCGAATAGACGATCACGTCGTCCAGGTAAAGGAGAACCCTCTCGAAGTTTCGGTGCCCTAGACAGCATTCCATCAGCCGCTGGAAGGTCCCTGGTGCGTTGCAGAGCCCGAAAGGCATACAGTTGAACTCGCTCAGTCCCATCGGGGTGGTTAAGGCGGTCTTTTCCTTGTCAGCCTCTGCCACAGGAA
Organism: Phyllobates terribilis; assembly: GCF_046119375.1. Taxonomy (NCBI): domain Eukaryota; kingdom Metazoa; phylum Chordata; class Amphibia; order Anura; family Dendrobatidae; genus Phyllobates; species Phyllobates terribilis. The sequence goes on along the minus strand of NW_027362765.1, from coordinate 513,173,390 downwards.
CCTGCCAGTACCTGCTAGTAAGGTCCAAAGTAGAAAAGAAGTTAGCTGATTTTAGTGCGGCTAAAGACTCCTCTATTCTAGGCAGCGGATATGCGTCTTTGTGGGTGATACGGTTGATTTGTCTATAGTCGACGCACATTCTCATGGTGCCGTCTTTCTTTTTCACCAGAACCAAGGGGGCTGCCCAGGGGCTACAGCTGTCTCTAATGACCCCAGCTTCTTTCATTTCTCTTAGCATGCCCTTGGCGTTCTGATAATGTGCAGGGGGTACAGGCCTGTGTCTTTCTTTTATCTGTCGGTGGCTCCCTGTGGGGAAGTGGTGTTCTATCCCCTTTACTCTGCCGAAGTCTAGCGGGTGCTTACTAAAGACTCTCTCGTACTCCTGTACCACCCGGTAGACTCCTTGTTTTTGGTGCAGGGGAGTGGAGTCAGCACCCACATGGAGTTTCTGGCACCAGTCCTCCTTTTGTTTCTGGGAGCCATTACCCTCCGCCTGAGGAGATGGAGGCAAGGGTTCCACGGCCCTGATAGCTTTGTGTTCGACAACAAACAGTTTGGCGAGTGTAGCGTACCTGGGTAAGTGTACTTCCCTCTCCCCAATGTTGAGGATGCGGACGGGCACCCTCCCATGACGGACATCAACCACCCCCCGGGCTGTCAAAATGGTGGGCCTGCTGTCTGAGTACACGGGTTCTACCAGGGCTTGGTAGTCTCTACCTCTCAACCCGATTGCAGTCCGACACCAGATCATCATTTCACTTTTGGGAGGCATGGAAATGGGGAATGGGTCACTCAGTCTTACGCTACCGATCTCACCACCAGACAGTTCTACCTGCTGCCGTCTCATCAGGGCTTTTATCTCCTTGTTGAGGACTCTCTGTTGGCTGGAACTAGCATTCACCGCCACCTGTTGTAAGATTACAATTACCTCTGAAAGACAATTTTCAATTACGTTAGTACCCACAGTTATTTTAGGGTGACTTTCACGACGGTCAATGTCCACAATAATCACTCCCTGTGCCGGCAGTTCAACTTTGCGAATTTTAATGGTCATCTCCTTGAACCCCATCCTCGGCATGGGTAAGCCATTACTGGCGATGATGCTCAAGTTACTGTCTGGATACCGTGTGATATCAGCATCAGTCCAATACTGCTTAAAAAGTACATAAGGGATAGTGGTTACTTGCGACCCAGTATCCAGCAAGGCGCTCATGGGGATACCGTCCAGCACCACGGGTAAAACCGGGCGCCCCCAACGTACTTATCACGCCAATTATAAGGGCCTGGTGATCTTATGCCTGGGGGTTGGCCCTCTGCCCCAGGTTGGACCCGTTTAAATTACAGTACCTGGAAATGTGTCCGGGCTGGTTGCATTGACGGCAAATGGGCTGTCCATCCTCTGCGTAGCGGTCTGTGGGCCTCCTTCAGAACGACGGGATCCTCCTCTGTCGATGCCATGGGACATCCTCCGGACTTGAAGCCAGCTCGATGGGTCTTGACGGGTCCACTTGCAACGCCTGGACGGTCCTGGTCAACGCCGCGACGCTCCTGGTCAGCTCCTGGACTTGGTGGTGCAGGTCTTTCGACGGGGCTTGGTTCAGGGCCTGTGCATCAGCCCCCACGGGGTCCATAGAGGAGGGCGCCGCCTCCTGGTGGTAGGTGAGAGCAGGGCGCCGGGGGTTTATAGCGCCACTGGTTGCAGATTCACGGAGCACCCTTATGGCCCTGTCCTTAAATTGGGCAAGGGTCAGGTCAGGGTTCTGAAAGAACATGAGGCGCAGTTGGGCCCTGTGGGCGCTAGACAGCAGACCTTCTATGAATTGTTCTGTTAGCAGCTTATCCGTTTCCTGCACACTGCCAGGGTCAGTTTGTTGAATAGCCCTCAAGGCTTCCTGCAGATTTAGGGCATAGTCTCTGATGCTGTCCTGTGTCCGCTGCTTACATCCATAGAACCTCATTTTAATCTCAGCGGAGGTACGTGTGTCAAAAGTACCCCGCAGCCGGGCCAGAATACCCTTCACAGTGCTTTTCTCCTCAGTGGGCCATGATTTTACCTCCCTTTGGGCTGCGCCAGTTAACTGCCCTGTTAATATGCTGACCTTCTGTTCCTCTGTCAGGGGATAAACGTGGAACAAACTGTATAGCCTTTCCTTGAAGTCAGTTAGGGCATGGGGCTCCCCTGAGTATTTGGGCAGCCAGGCTGCTCCAGGGATGTAGGGCAGGGAAAAGGGCATCACCGCTGCTGCAGCTGCGCTGGTGGTAGTGGGCGCTTCCGTGTCCGACATCTTCCTCCCCCCTAGTGAAGCGCGGCCTACCTTCCGACGATCCTCTTCTGTAGGCCGCGGCTCCGCTGCTGCTGCTCTGGATGAGGACCTTGCGTCGCGTCCTGATGACATCAGCGTCGCTCTCTCTCCCTTCCAGGACCTTGCGCAGCGTCGGTGCGTGGGGCGGAGCTTCGGATCTCGCGCGGTTTTCACGTCCACGCCCCTCTTCTTCCCGCGCTGCGTCCTGAAGATGGCGTCCGATGGCGAGAAGCAGCTGCGGATGGCGGGAAGATGGCAGAAGACGGCGGGAAACGGTCCAAGATGGCGTCTGATGGCGGGAATCGGCTCCGGATGGCGGGAAACGACTCCGGACGGCGGGAAACTTCGCCACAGGTAAGTTACAAAAGTCTTTTTCAGGCACGCAGTACCCGGTGGTTGCGGGCACGAAATCCTGCCGACTACGCCAAAAGCTGACTCGCCCCCTGGGCCGTGGGGCACTCGGATCCGGGCAGTAGGGGAACGATGGGAGTAGTAGTGGCAACCCGGTTCCGTGGCTCAGGGTGGTCAGGCCAGTGGTAGTCCGTTATGTGCTGATGATTATGTCCGACTACGCCACCCGTGGATTGCGGTTATTAGGAACCGCCGCGGCATGCAGACCGCTGGGGCTGATGAGGTGTGCAGCTAGGGTAGTGTGACTCCCCACGGGAAGAGTGCGGCCCCAGGGCAGTATAATGGATGTTGGGAGTGATGGTAGTGAGAGTCCCAGTGCTGATAGTGCTGGAGGAGCAAGGAGCACGCAGACAACAGGTTGCAGTCCAGGGTCTTTACTAGAACAGGTAAATTGACCCACAAACAGTCCCAGCTAGGAGGGGACCTGGATGTCTGAGAGCAACGGGGAAATTGGCCCTGGTCAGGGTGAGGTGTAGGCCTACCATGCTTTCTGTGCTCCTTCTGGCTATCTCCTCGTTATAGGGTAACAGCCCACGTTTCCGAGCTTTCCGTGTATTCTCGCGTGTATGGCCTGCGACGTGGGTTCCTTTCTGCTCCCAGCCTTGTACGGCTTTACTGGTCCCTTCTGTTGTGGCAGAGCCTCCAGGTTTCTTAGGCCAAGGAACATACAGTCCCCTGCGGACTGGTTATCTGCTGGAGGATGTAGAATCCTCCCAGCCTCAGACACCAAAGTCTGGTAGATTAAGTCCTCTGTCTGCCAAGACAGGCTCACTTCGCCTCTTGTCTCTGGCTTGTGGCTCTCCTCCTGCCACACTTCCTCTTAGGTGCAGTGCAACTGTCTGTCCCTGCTCTGCTCTGGGACAAGTCTCAGTCCTGAGACAGGCCTTCAAGTTCTCTCTAACCCTGCCCCCAGTACCAGCTTTTATAGGGGCAGCCAGCTCCCCCTACTGGCCTGAGACAGGAGGCATTGCATGCTAATGTTCCCCTGACTAGAGAACCTCAGACACAGCTTTAATACATTTTGTGGCATCCAGGCCAAGGTGACACAGAAGCACCTGCCTGTCACCTGCCGTGCCTGCCAGCCTGCTTTACCTGGAAGCACCTGCCTGCTACCTGCCATGCCCGCCAGCCTGCATTACCTGGAAGCACCTGCCTGTAACCTGTTGTGCCCGCCTGCCTGCTTACCTGGAAGCATCTGCCAGCTACCTGTCTACCTGTAGTGCCCGCCAGCCTGCCTATCCGGTACGCTTGCCTGGCTATCTGCCTAATCAGCCTGCTTGTTTACCCGGACCACCCGTCTGCCTGCCTGCCGAAGCTCATCCGCTGTTCCGGCCAGTTCCTGCCTTCTGACCCGTGGGAGTCACCTGCTCTCATACAAGGTCGGTCCCAGAGTGGCACTTGATCCCTCTGCTCAGTTCCTCCCTGGTTCACGGAGTCGACTGGGCCGCCGTGCGACCTTGGTAGGACCGAGTTGATACTTAGTCATGCCCCTCTGGCCCCTCCTTGCACCGCAGCACAGAGGTTCCACCACCCGGATCCGTAACATAATGCAAGGTGTCCTGCACGCGATGACCTGAACTTTGATCATCTTTTCAAAGTTCGGCCGATCATTGAACACTTCAACAACAAGTTTGCTGAAGTGTACGTGCCCCAAAGGGACATCTGTGTGGATGAGTCCTTAATCGCTTTTAAGGGGCGACTTGGATTCCGGTAACACCTGCCCAGTAAGAGGGCTAGGTACGGAATCAAGATGTATAAACTGTGTGAGAGTACCTCAGGGTACGCTCACAAGTTTAGAGTTTACGAAGGGAAGGACTCTCGGATTGAACCCCCTGAATGCCCCCCTGTTCTGGGAGTGAGTGGGAAAATTGTGTGGGACTTGGTGCACCCACTGCTGGATAAAGGTTATCACCTGTACTTGGATAACTTTTATACAAGTATCCCGCTCTTCAAGTCCCTCTCTGTGCGAGGTACCGCAGCCTGCTCTACGGACCGCAAAAATCAGAGAGGTCTCCCAAAGACGCTAATTGGGCAGCTGCTCAGAAGGGGTGAGAGCAGAACCCAATGTACCGACCACCTGTTGGTGGTCAAGTACAAGGACAAGAGGGATGTCCTTTTCTTGACCACCATACATGGTGATGGCAGCACCCTCAGCACTGTACGAGGTTCCACTACACAGGTCGACAAACCAGACTGTGTAGTGGGGTACAGCAAGTACATGGGGGGAGTTGATCTCTCTGATCAAGTCTTCCAGCTGTACAGTGCTTTGAGAAAGGCCAAGTTATGGTATAAGAAGCTGGCCATGCACATTGTACAGATGGCAATGCACAACGCTTTCCTTCTGTTACAATGTGCAGGCCAGACTTCTACGTCGTATCTTCACTTCCAGGAGACAGTTATCAAGGCCCTGATATTTGGCAGTGTGAAGCCCAGCTGTGCTTGGTATCACAGATCCTATAAGGGTGTATTGAAGGATTCCTCCACAAGAGGCCCCCATAACCATTCACACATCTCCACCTTCCACCTCAGACCACCAGAGGGAGCCCATTAGGGAGATATAAAAGGGAAGGTGGAGCCAGGCAGCAGTCAGTCAGTCCAGAGTCTATTCTGGTATAGCAGTGAGTCCAGTACAGCCTGAGAGGAGTTACCTCAGAGGACAAAAGCCTGTTCCAGCTCCTGCAATTGCTATCCTGCAGTGGAGCTTCCAGATCAAGACTCCGTGTAGCTCAGAGAGGTGAGCTTTAGGTGTGCCGGCGCCATAAGATCGGTGAAACGCGGCAAGCTGCCGTTAGTGTGAGTAGCCTATTGAGGGTCCGAGTAGGCCGAAGGCAAAAGAGTAGAGAGAGTTAGTTCATAGGGGGCAGAGGAGCTTAACTAGCTCACCCCAAAGAAGCAGTTACCGGGCACCGGGTCCGAAGCTTGCCGGGATCTCCACGACCCAGTAAGATAAACCGGAATCCCTGGAGAACTACAAGTCCCAGGATCGCTAAAGTGCTGATACGTACCAGAGCCAGGAGACACATAGGCCCCGTAGGTCGGGAGCGTGCACTCCAAGAGAAGGCCGGCCCTACCACAAGGTCAGCCAGCGCAGGACAGAGACAAAGTTAGGCCTAGCTCCAGGCAGGTCAGAAACTTGCTACGCAGCAGCAAGAACCAGGAGGCCCAAAACCTGCTCATTGGGGAGGATCCGGACATACACCCTTCACCCTACAGTGCTCCGGGGAGTGCCTGAATTTCCATCAGTAAAAGGTACTGAAGTGACTATTGTGTCCGTCCCTGTTCTTCCTCTGACCCGGCAGAGTCTCTTCGTCCTGCATACCCCGTCCGTACCCTGCCCTGAGGCCTAGCTCCACCTGTGGGGAGCCATACCATCTAGCTGCCTTATCACCGGCCTCAGTGGACTGCGCAGCGCTGGTGAATATCATCAGAAACCATAGGTGGCGTCACGAACTTTTATAAACTTAATATCTATCAACGTCTTTTTAAAGAGAGACCCCAGAGTACGGGCCCGGGAGCCGACCACCGCGACCTCCGTAAGGCTAAAGGCCCGGGTAACCAAGTCATCCCCCATCCCCTGGGCTTGTCATCTCTCTTCTGGCGTCACGAACAGGATTGCGTGCCTGCGGCAACTGAAGGAGTTGTGCCCGTTGCCACCGGGTACTGTGCGCCTTTATTTTGAACTGTGTACGTAAAGTTGTGGTGAAGATAGCCGCCATTGTTGGGCTGTTGAGCAAAAAGAAGGGCGTAACCGCGGGAAAATAAGGGGCGTACCTGCAAAAGAGCGCGAAGTCCCGGACACGCCCCACGCCTCAACGTCAAATCTGGAAGCGCCAGGTCCTGTACGGAGCATCGCTGAACGCTCTGATGTAGGACGCAAGCGACGCAAGGTCCTGAAGATAACCGTCACCTGCGGAGCTGCGGCCTACCGGAAGACAAATCAGAAGGTAGGCCACGGTTAACTAGGGGGGCGCTAAGATGTCTGTCGAGCAGCAGAACGCCGACCTACCGGTCCACGTCCCTGAAGTTCAGCCCGCGCCCGATAATGGGCAGGCAGAAGCCGCCGCTCCACCAGCAGCGCCTGTAACACCTGTAATTCCTATGACTTTACCGTACATTCTTGGAGCAAAGTGGCTCCCCCAGTACAACGGCAAACCAGATACCCTGTCTGGATTCAAGCGGAAGATATGTGGTATCTTAGACATGTACTCTATGACCGGCAAACAAAGAGCTGCCGTTGTATTAGGACAACTGACCGGTGCTGCGGAACGGGAAGTGGAAACATGGTCAGCCACAGACCAGGAGTCAGTGTCCGCAATATTCCAAAAACTACAGACTGTATTTGACGACCTTACTGAGGCGGACCTCCGGATGAGGTTCTACAGCTGCTCCCAACAACCAGAGGACAATGTTCGGGACTACGCCTGGCGTCTCCAAGGGGCCCTGCGGGCTCTGAACCAGGTTAGTCCAACCAGCATTGAGAATGAGAACAAAATGCTGAAGGAACAGTTTGTCCCGGGACTGAAGTCTCCAGAGGAGAGCAGGACTGTGCGTTGGTGGTCCCTGGATCATCCGGATGCCACCTTTGACAATCTCAAGGACATGGCTATAAAAGGACTGAAGTCCCTGGAAACAAATGCCATCCAACGTTACCAGGGTGGGGCTACTCCAGTGCCTGCTACACCCACCTTATCCCCAGTGGCTGCTGAAGTTAAAGTCCCAGCAACGTCCCCTAAAGAACTGGACAGTCTGCGCTCTGAGGTGCGTCAGTTGAGCAAAACTCTGACCACCGTGCTGAGTGCTCTGCAGCTGCGGATGGAGCCCGAGGAAGGAGGGAAGATCCTGTTAGCCGACAGCCCTGAGGATGTCCCCTGGATGCGGAGAAGGAGGAGGCCAAAACCACCCTCGCCAAGGACCAGTGACCAGCGCCACCCACCGAGGGAACCAACCTGCTACCGATGCCGCAAGACCGGACACCTCGCCCAGAAGTGTCCTTTAAACGAGAAAACCCTGGGTCCGAGGGCTGCCACCCAGGAGTAGACTCACCAGGCCCATCAGACTGGTACAACAGGTTCGTCGGAGGAAGACCTTTCCTGTCCATTGTACTGGACGGGATCCCGACGCATGCCCTGCTGGACACAGGATCTCAGGTAACCATCATGCCTGAAGTCCTCTACAAGAGGTTCTGGTCCATGGACGATCTACGTCCGCCAGCTCCAAATTTGTCTGTATATGCTTCAAATGGACTCCCCCTTAACCTACTCGGGGTTAAGAATGTGACTGTAAAGGTGGGGAGAGTGGAGCTGAAGGACCAGGGACTAATTGTAGTGGAGACTAACCCTGATGACAGCAACCCATATATGGTACTTGGCACTAACATTGTTGGTAACTGTTTGGGAGAGGTTGTGTTCTTACTCCAACAGATAGCTGACACTGCCAAACCAGGACAGAGGAGGGCGCTACAGAAGGAGATCCGCGTCCTGATGTATCAACAGCAAGTAAGGTTGACAGATGGTGAAATCGGTAATGTGAGGGTAACCGACCCCATACCCATTGTCATCCCCCCAATGAGTGAAATGCTCATCTGGTGTAGAGCTGCCATAGGTCTTAGAGGACAGAGCTACCAGGCGGTAGTAGAACCCCTTTGCTCCGAGCATAGACCCACGCTCTTAACCGCCAGGGGAGTGGTAGATGTACGTAATGGGAGAGTGTCCGTCCGTCTTCTTAACCTAGGGGAAGATGAGGTCAAACTGCCACGTTATGCCACTGTTGCCAAATTACATGCTGTCAATAATAACTGCATTCATGAGGCGGAGTCCTTAACCTCACCAGAGGAAGTAGAGGATAATGACCCTGCAACCCAGGTGGAGGATTGGTGTCAACATCTCCATGTTGGGACAGACACCACTCCTGCCCATCAAAAACAGGGTGTACACCGAGTGGTACAAGAATACTCGCAGGTGTTCAGTAAACATCCACTAGACTTCGGGAGGATTAAGGGGGTTCAACATCATATCCCCACAGGCAGCCATTCCCCAATCAAAGAACGCTATAGGCCTATACCCCCAGCTCACTACCAGAAGGCAAAAGAAATGCTGAGTGACATGAGGAAGGCGGGAGTAATTAGAGATAGTTGTAGTCCCTGGGCGGCTCCCCTAGTGCTGGTTAGGAAAAAGGACGGGAGCATGAGAATGTGTGTAGATTACCGTCAAGTAAATCGCATTACACATAAAGATGCATACCCTTTCCCACGCATAGAGGAGTCCCTAGCTGCCTTGAAGTCTGCAAATTACTTTTCCACCCTTGCCCTCACTAGTGGATACTGGCAAGTAGCTGTGGCTGGGGAGGATCGGGAGAAGACGGCCTTCACCACCCCGATGGGACTCTGCGAGTTCAACAGCATGCCGTTTGGACTCTGCAATGCCCCTGGAACGTTCCAGAGATTGATGGAGTGCTGCCTGGGACACCGCAACTTAGAGACTGTGTTACTTTACCTGGATGACGTAATTGTGTACTCCAGAACGTACGAGGACCACTTGAAACACCTGGCAGAGGTATTTGAGTCACTGTCCCGGTACGGGATGAAGTTGAAGCCCTAAAAGTGCCACCTGCTCAAGAGGAAAGTACAGTACCTGGGGCACATTGTCAGTCCGGAAGGCGTAGCACCAGACCCGGAGAAAGTCACAGCCATCCAGAAGTGGCTGGAGCCGAAGAACCTCAAGGAGGTGCGTCAGTTCTTGGGACTAGTAGGATACTACCAGAGGTTCGTAAAGGACTACACAAAGAAAGCAGCTCCTCTGCAAGACCTCCTGGTAGGGCAGTCCCCCAAAGGCAAAAACCCTCCATTCCACTGGGGTAAGGAGCAAGCCGAGTCGTTTCAGGAGACGAAGGCGATCCTGACAGGTGATGAGATCCTAGCCTACCCTGACTACAGCCAACCATTCCTGCTGTATACGGATGCCAGCAACGAAGGCCTGGGCGCTGTCTTAAGTCAGAAGCAGAATGGGCAAGAGAAAGTCATCGCATACGCAAGCAGGAAGCTCCGTCCGACTGAGAGGAACCCAGAGAACTATAGCAGCTTCAAGTTGGAGTTCCTGGCCTTGGTCTGGGCCATCACTGAAAGATTCAAGCACTATCTGGCTTCCAGCAAATTCACTGCCTTTACTGATAACAACCCCTTGGCCCATCTTGAAACAGCTAAGTTGGGGGCTCTGGAACAACGATGGATGGCTCGGCTGTCAAACTACCAATTTACAATTAAATACCGGGCGGGCCGCAAGAACGCCAACGCCAATGCTCTGTCTAGGATGCCTCACCAGTCAGACACAGAAGAAGAAGTGGATGACCAGGAAGAGATAGAGCTACCGGCCTTTCACCGGAGTGGGATGATCCATGAGCAACGAGCCTCCAGGAAGCCGAGTGAAAAGACGTTAAACCCCCTTCCTCACCACAGCTGGAAAGAGACCCAGGACAGCGACCCGGTTGTCAGCCGCATCAAACAGCTGATAACCCAAGAAGGTGCCTCCCTGGAGAAAGATGCGTCTCTGCAAGCAAAGCAGCTGTGGAACGAGAGAAGCCGGCTGTTTATCTACCGTGAAAAGCTGTGCCGGAGGTACGTTAATCCAAGAACCCACGAGATGGTATGGCAGATAGTGGTCCCGAAGACTGACATCCAGATGGTATTGGAAGCTTACCATGATCAGGCGGGGCACTTTAGCTGGAAAAAGCTAGAGACCCTGCTGAAATGTCGATTCTACTGGGTAGGAATGCGCAGCTCCATTGAAAGGTGTTGCCGAGACTGTGGACCCTGCGGCCTAAGAAGGAAGGACTTCAGCAGCCAGAAGGCACCCCTGCAACCCATCAAGACGACTCGGCCCCTGGAGATCGTGGCCCTGGACCATGTCAAGCTCTCCCCCAGCAGGTCAGGGTACTCCTATGCTCTGACTATGGTGGATCATTACTCACGTTTCCTGGTGGTCACCCCTGTCAAAGACCTGACAGCAGAGACAGCAGCAAAAACGTTCCAAGCGTATTTCTGCAGACCCCATGGATGCCCTGAGCAGGTGCTGACGGACCAAGGCCCGGCCTTTGAGGCTGAGTTGTTCAAGGAGTTCTGCAATCTCTACGGGTGTAAAAAGATAAGAACTACACTTTACCACCCACAAACAAACGGTCTCTGCAAAAAGATGAACAACATCATCATCGACCTGCTAAAGACCATACCACTTGAGGAGAGAAACCAGTGGCCAGACCTACTACCAGACCTAGTGGATCTGTACAATCATATACCAGTCAGTTCCACCAATTGCACTCCGGCATATCTCATGCGGGCAAGGCCAGGAAAGCTGCCCATGGATTTGGAGCTTGGTGTTGTTGAACCTGAAGCTGATATGACCACTGAGGACTGGGACACCACCAGACAAGAGCAGTACAGAAGGGTACAAGCTTGTGTCAAGGACAGTCTTACTCGGGTGAGAGAAAAGCAGGAAATGCACTACAACAAAAACGCACCAGCAGAACCTTTCACACCTGGTGAAACAGTACTAAAAATGAAAAGACGTAACCACAAACTTGATGACCAGTGGGAAAAAGAACCCTACACTGTGTTACCGTCAAGATTTGACAACAAAAAGACATGCATAATCAGTCGAGATGGAGGAAGAACATCTGCTACAGTGTCCAGGGACCACTTAAAGTTGTGTCCAGAATTACTGAAACCCCATGAAGAAGTGTCTCTCACAACCCAGGAAGAACCTAAAGAAACAGTGATACACACTGACCTTGGAGACTTCCCAGCGGATTGGCCTCAGATAGGAGGTGCAGTAATCATTCCAGTACTCCAATTCTATGAATAGCCAAAAACCCTCCACAGCAAGTTGTACCTGTAAGTGCTGCAGAAGAGCCAGCTCAAGAAGTATCCCCGGATGAAGGATCCCCGGCAGGAGCAGAGCAAGAGGGCCCATGCAATGGTAGACTTGCCAGTCCAAGAGAAAGGTTAAGGCAGTTTTACAACATGGTCACACGTAGAACTGATAGAGTAACTGAGGATACAGACACTAACACTCCACCAACCACAGCACTATGCAGATCAGTACGTAGCACGAGAGGTAAACCCCCTGCTAGGTACATGCAGTAGATGGTTAAAATTTCTGAAAGTGTAGATAGTTACCCCTGGGGTATTGTATATTAAATTGTAATGTACTGCATAATTGTGTATTTCCCATGCAAATGTACATTATTTTGTGTTCTGCTTATTTTTGAACAGTTTAAGTGATATCGACATTTTGCCTATTTACTTCTTTATTTACCAAAGAACTGCGTGGCTGAGGACTGTGTGCAGCCCAAAAACTTTTATTGTATATAATTGCGCTCCCTGGAGTGCCCTTTAGGTGACCTCAGAAGGAAAACCTGTCTGGAGTGGCACGTGTGGAGGTCCGATTCGGGATCTTCATGCCCTGCAGCCACCCCAGGGCCTACGTAGAGGGTTTAGGACAGGTCCCTCAAAACCACCAAAGTACTCTACCTTGTGAGATGGACATCCTTTTTGGGAACCTCACCACAAGAGACTTGGATTCTGAGGACACTCTGCTTTGTTATTGTTATGCAACGTTTAAGATTCGTGCCTCCCATAACGGGAAGAATGTTCTAGTATTGCTTATGTTTCTTATTGTTATTGTTTTTATAAAATGTACTTCAGCCCAGGAGTGCTGAGTTTAACTAGGGGGGAATGTGAAGCCCATCTGTGCTTGGTATCACAGATCCTAGAAGGGTGTATTGAAGGATTCCTCCACAAGAGGCCCCCATAACCATTCACACATCTCCACCTTCCACCTCAGACCACCAGAGGGTGCCCGTTAGGGAGATATAAAAGGGAAGGTGGAGCCAGGCAGCAGTCAATCAGTCCAGAGTCTATTCTGGTATAGCAGTGAGTCCAGTACAGCCTGAGAGGAGTTACCTCAGAGGACAAAAGCCTGTTCCAGCTCCTGCAATTGCTATCCTGCAGTGGAGCTTCCAGATCAAGACTCCTTGTAGCTTAGAGAGGTGAGCTTTAGGTGTGCCGGCGCCATAAGATCGGTGAAACGCGGCAAGCTGCCGTTAGTGTGAGTAGCCTATTGAGGGTCCGAGTAGGCCGAAGGCGAAAAAGTAGAGAGAGTTAGTTCATAGGAGGCAGAGGAGCTTAACTAGCTCACCCCGAAGAAGCAGTTACCGGGCACCGGGTCCGAAGCTTGCCGGGATCTCCACGACCCAGTAAGATAAACCGTAATCCCTGGAGAACTACAAGTCCCAGGATCGCTAAAGTGCTGATACGTACCAGAGCCAGGAGACACATAGGCCCCGTAGGTCGGGAACGTGCACTCCAAGAGAAGGCCCTACCACAAGGTCAGCCAGCGCAGGACAGAGACAAAGTTAGGCCTAGCTCCAGGCAGGTCAAAAACTTACTACGCAGCAGCAAGAACCAGGAGGCCCAAAACCTGCTCATTGGGGAGGATCCGGACATACACCCTTCACCCTACAGTGCTCCGGGGAGTGCCTGAATTTCCATCAGTAAAAGGTACTGAAGTGACTATTGTGTCCATCCCTGTTCTTGCTCTGACCCGACAGAGTCTCTTCGTCCTGCATACCCCGTCCGTACCCTGCCCTGAGGCCTAGCTCCACCTGTGGGGAGCCATACCATCTAGCTGCCTTATCACCGGCCTCAGTGGACTGCGCAGCGCTGGTGAATATCATCAGAAACCATAGGTGGCGTCACAAACTTTTATAAACTTAATATCTATCAACGCCTTTTTAAAGAGAGACCCCAGAGTACGGGCCCGGGAGCCGACCACCGCGACCTCCTTAAGGTTAAAGGCCAGGGCAACCGAATCATCCCCCATCCCCTGGGCTTGTCAGCAGCGGTGACGGAGCAGGCCCCAGTAGTTCCGGAACTGAAGGACCTCGAATTGTACCAGGCCAGCATTTCCCGGGGCAGATCCCTCACAAAAAAAGGTAAGTCACAAAAGAGGTGCCGAGTGTGTTATAAAAGGGGAATACGCAATCAATGTGACACCTGCCCCGACAAACCTGGCCTGTGCATCAAAGACTGCTTCAAAAGGTACCATACTTCCATGGACTATTAAATTAATTTCTGACATATGACAACCTGACGAACACTACACAGCTGACGTAGTGTTCGTCAGGTTGTCATACGTCAGTTGTGCAGTGTTCGTCAGGTTGTCCTACACAACTGACGTATGACACTACATTATAGAATTCAAAAATCAGCTATCACTTCCAAAAAGGGGGCACTTGTTGGGCATTTCCACTGTTTAGGCACATCAGGGGCTCTGAGAACGTGACATGACGCCGGCAGACTGTTCCATCAAAGTCTGCATTCAAAAGCATCACTCCTTCCCTTCCGAGCCCTGACATGCGCCCAAACAGTAGTTTTCTCCAACACATGGGGTATCTGCGTGCTCAGGAGAAATTGCACAACAACTTTTGGTGTCCAATTTCTCCTAGTACCCTTGTGAAAATAAAAATATTGCGCCTAAAACATTGTTTTTGTGGAAAAAATATTATTTTGGCTCTACGTCATAAACTTTTGCAAAACACTTGGGAGTTCAAAGTGCTCACCACACATCTAAATAAGTTCCTTAAGGGGTCTAGTTTCCAAAATGGGGTCACTTGTTGGGGGGTTCCACTGTTTAGGCACATCAGGGGGTCTCCAAACGCGACATGGGGTCCACTGTGAATTAGAGCGAGTTTTACATTGAAAACGACAATTGGCGCTCCTTCCCTTCCAAGCCCTACTGTGCGCCCAAACAATGGCTTTCCCCCACATATGAGATGTCAACGTACTCAGTAGAAATTACACAACAACTTTTGGGGTCCAATTTCTCCTGGTACCCTTGTGAAAATAAAAAATTTGGGGTCTAAAATAAAATTTTAGTGAAAAAAAGTTAAATGTTCATCTTTTCCTTTCAGGTTCAATTAATTGGTGTGAAGCACGTGAAGGGTTAATAAACTTGTTGAATGTGGTTTTGAGCACCTTGAGGGGTGCAGTTTTTAGAATGGTGTCACTTTTGGGTATTTTCTGTCATAAAGACCCCTCAAAGTGACTTCAAATGTGATATGGTCCCTAAAAAAAAATGGTTTTGTAAATTTTGTTGGTAAAATGAGAAATCGCTGGTCAACTTTTAACCCTTATAGCTCCCTAATAAAAAAAAATTGGTTTCAAAATTGTGCTGATTTCCATTTTTTTCACAAATAAACACAAGTGATATCGAAGAAATTTTACCACAATCATGAAGTACAATATGTCATGAAAAAACATTCTCAGAATCAGGGGGATCCATTCAAGCGTTCCAGAGTAATTACCTCATAAAGTGACAGTGGTCAGAATTGTAAAAATTGGCCTGGTCATTAACGTGCAAACCACCTTGGGTTGTAAAGGGGTTAATGAGAAAAAAAATGAACTTTTTAGAATTTACCAAATGGCTGCAATGAAACAAAGAGTGAAAAATTTAAAGGGGTCTGAATACTTTCCGTACCCACTGTATGTTGTGGAATACCTATACTAACTATAAACAAGCAAATCTCTCCCTGACTCAGCAGCAGCTCTCCCTACTCTGCCTGATTCCGGGGTAGACTGTGACGAGCATAGCGGCGCCAGGTCTTATATAGACCTGATGACGCTGTGTGCCCAGCCAATCACTGTAATGCCCACAACAAACATGGCTATGGCATTACAGTGCGCGGCAAGCAATGGCTGCATGTTCACTGGCTCTCTAAATTGCGCCAAATATGCAGGGCGGGGACCCGAGTTCCCGCCCGAGCAACTTGGAAATGCTCGCCGAGTGCCGAGCTTGTCGAGCTTGTCGAGCACCGTGATGCTTGGGCGAGTACCGAGCAGTGGCGAGCACATTCGCTCATCACTACTGGTGAGCCATGCACTTTTACCCCTTACCTGTGACTGATGACCTTACAGAGATGTAAATATAAACAGGGATGTTTGTAGTGCTGCAGGCAGAATCAAGGAGCATCAGAAAGACTTTACAAGGAGAATGAGAGACATCCTTCAGGAAAGTAGATGGATAGCATGGCATCCAAAGAGACACAGATTTGGATTCTATATGACTCCAGCCTAAGGGTATGGTCCTGACTGGAAAGATACGGATCTGCTCCATTGACCATCAGAGAGACATGGATACATCTCGGAGAGGCCAGGTTGGGACCAAGAAGTCAACCGGCCCATGGATATGTTGTTTGGGGTTGCCATTAGGGACCCACCCACCAGTCGCCTGCAACCCACAGAGACATTCGGAGAAGACAGATTGTGACCCACCGGTCATCTGGCCCCATGGAAACTCTAAGAGAGGTCAGGGTGGGAACCTTGAGTCTCCTGGCCTTGTACCTCTATGGACTGCTAGCTTCCTTAGCTTGCCGCTACCTTCTCTCTGTGGGGGCTGTTCTATCCCAGCCTGACAGAGAAGGAAGGGTGAGACTGTGTAATGTTGTACTATCTTGGGTATTTGCTGGGACTGTTCTATGTGTTTATTTCCGCTTTGTGGTTCAATAAAGTATTGCCACGCTGTTTTACCCTCACCCTGTGTTGTATGAGTATCTTTACGCACACAGAAGACCCTGGGTCTTCACATTTTGGTGGCAGCGCTGGGATACTACTCAGCCCAGCAGATCTGGGGGAGCTGCAGGAAACTGGTGTTGGCACACACCATCCAAAG
Source organism: Phyllobates terribilis (assembly GCF_046119375.1). Taxonomy (NCBI): domain Eukaryota; kingdom Metazoa; phylum Chordata; class Amphibia; order Anura; family Dendrobatidae; genus Phyllobates; species Phyllobates terribilis. The sequence goes on along the minus strand of NW_027362765.1, from coordinate 513,156,958 downwards.
AGCTTCACATCCAAGGAGGCACATAGACGGACCCAGCAGACAATAGGTGAGGCATACACAGCGGGTTTCGGATGCTACCATGTCCAACCCCACCAGCCACAGTTGGAGGCCCTTCAGCGAGATCTATTTCCTTTTTGTCCTTTTAATTTCATCTGAGACTGAACAACAGTTTTACCCCTATCCCGAACAGAAACAAACCCCGGCCGGGTAAGTGAGTGGCCTTAACACTCTGAGCATATTTCTCTCCGGGAAAGGTGGGGTCGATCTAGGTCAGTCTCCGGGATCTTGAACGGGAAACCCTCAGGTAGCAATTTTATTATTATTATTATTATTAATTTTTTTAATATATATTATTACTAACAATTTCACATAACTGGAAAATTACTCATTCAAATACTATATCATATATCTGTATTTTTGCATGCATTAACTATTTCATATAATATATATATAGTACTTCTACATCCCCAATCATTGCTGCTTCCAACTTAACTAACGTTCATGCTAAGTGTAACTGTGTTAAGTTCATGCTTATTATAGCAAAAATGTACGAGATATAAGTGATTAGATGACGTGTGCTGAATGCGTGTGTAGTACTCTGGTTAGCAAATACAACAATGGAGCTGTCACGCATTTTAGGAAGCTGCGAGATTAGTGTGGAATCTGAAGGTTGGGGGCTACGGGAGGAAAATAATACATTCCTTACGTTAGTATATGTGAATATTAACAGTCATTGTTTTGTTGAACCTTATACCATTTATGAATATTGTGATATTGATTCAGCTAGAGCAATAAATAGAATCCAGGATTCACAGGATATAAAGTTATTTTGCCCAGTTGCCCTAGAAAATTTTAATAGGAATTGGAGTACGAGAAGTGTTGTGGTGGAGAATGAGGAGGTGTTAATGATTGAAGTGGTGATTAAGAGAAATGAATAATTGATAGGCTGGAAAAGCATACATGACTTGTGAAAAGTGTTTGTGCTCGGTTACAGTAGTGAGAAAGCGAAAGCCTCATCGTAGGGATACTGCTTCATTTCTAGAAAGAATACATTTGTACCCTGTAAGTGCACACCAGTATAGGAGAAGTAACGTTACATACCGAGTTTTCCCTGCCATATTGTTCCACATCCACACACTATAGGTAAAGAGTGGCAGTATATTATAGAAAACAGATGGTATATGCCTGTGTGACAGGATATTATTACTCATGATAATTATCTTGCCAATATTGACACGGACTCAGGAATAGACGTAGGATATTTTTCAAGTGAGGACTCTGACCCAGATGTATGAAGAATATATAGCGATTGCTTTTGGAATGGTTTTGTTTATAATAGTCTACATTTATTTGTTTAGACGAACTTGTCTCAGCATCAGAGCAGAGCAAAGAGTTGAAGTTCAGCTTAAGGTCCTCGAATCAGAGGTAACTGGCTAACGTACTTGACCAGTTGATCCAGCTGATTGAATCAGGGGTAACCAGCTAACGTATCTGACTGGTTGACCCAGCTGATTATATAGCAGGATATTGAAGATAGGGATCGCAACCCTTGACAAATCCTGTTATGGGTGCTCGAGTCTCCAGATCAAGGAATAAGGATCCGAGGTGCACCATGTGTGATCTTGTGAGAAGGGAGCACAGCAGGGCAGCTGTAAAAGATGCAACAAAGATATTGAAAAGGGCTGGTATGCCAGCCAAGGGATGCCTAGATGCTGAGAGATGGAAACGGTTCAGTCAGGAACATTCACAATGGATTGATAAGCATGATTACGGAGCACAGGTTGCAGCCTGGTTGAGAACTAGTGAGAGACATCATCCCTTTTTAATTCCCGATGATGACGATGAAACTGATCAGGTAGTGATCAGAAGCAGATCTCATGCCATACAACCCCCGACACCTAGTCGGGAACAAGGTCCAATCCAGGCTGCGCCCTCCGCTCCGTCAGAGAATAGATTAGAGCCAAGTGATAGGTCAGAGTCAAGTGTAAGTGTTGAGAAAGAAAAATCATTGTCCGAGATTTTTACCTCCCCAGCAACCACGCATAGTGCTAGCACTATCCCGTATATGGATGAATCAACCGGCCAGGCTCTACACTCTCCACCACCACCCATGATGCAACCCTTTACACCATCACAGCCACAGCACTCACCTCATTACACATATGCCCAACAACCCGTTCTGATGCCGCAGTATCAGACACCCGTCCTGATGCCACAGCAACAGGGCTATCAGTATTCTCACATTTTGTATCCGTCACTCCCAGTCAGTCCAGGTACACCTGAGAACCCCCCCGCCTACGCTATAGGAAACCATTTTCCAGGGATCCCATCTGGGTCTACTGATAGTTTCTCCACCCCAACAAAGAGGAAACAAAGTCCTCCCGAGAACGACCCCTATCAATTTTCTCCCCGCATAGTACTGCATCTACTACAGATAGTGACAGATCCTTTCACTTGCATATGACACCATCCCCATCCATGACTCCACGTGAGACAATAATTTTAAAACTAAAAGTAGGCAAGGACGGGACTTGGGGGGTTGAGGATAAAGAGAGAGAAAGGGAAAATCTAGCTATCAGCTCAGTTGCCAGTGAGGAGGACGGTGGAGAGGAGAACGCAGGCACACACGTGCAGCCCACAGCCCCTTCCCGCACTCAGCAGCTAAGAGGAACAATAGCACTACGCTCTGAGGCTGGGTGCCCACGTAGCGTTTTTCAAGCGTTTATGCTGCGGAATTTAAGCGCTTGTGAAACGCTAGGTAATCCGCACCCCATGGTCCCCAAGGGGATTCCGCATGTTCTATGCACATGCTGCGGATTTTTCCGCAGCGTTTATGCTGCGTACAAAAATCCGCAGCATGTCATTTAATTTTGCGGTAGCGCAGCGGAACTCCCGCCATTGACTTGCATTGAAACGCATAGAAACCGCGACTGTACATTTCTACAAGCGGCTTCTATGCGTTTCTATGTGCGGATGGTACCCAGTTCTGGAGGAGAGGAGACTCTCATCCAGACCTGGGTACCATTGTACCTGTAAAAAAAGAATAAAATAACAAATAAAGTTATATTCACCTGTCCGGCGGCTTCTCTCTGAATGCCGGCATCGCTTGAGGACCTAAGGTGACGTCACAGTCATGTGACCGCAGGCCCTTCACCGCTCTGTCTCGCGATATGCCGGCAGCCGGGAACCAGACAGGAATGAGCGCTACTGCACACACCGGGGCCTCGGGGGTGAGTATAGCTTTATTTGTTTTAATTTTTACGGTTCACACTGTATAAATCCATGCTGTTTGCATGGATTTATATAGTGTGACCTAGTTGTCAAGCACTTTCCAAGTGATGCTATCGCCTGGAAAGCGCTTGTCAATCTGCATGCGGAAACGCATGTGAATCCGCATGTGGATCCGCATGTATTCTGCAGGAAAAACGCATGTGACGCGCCCCTGGGCCTGTGTCGCGCTGCGGCGCACGCGGGAGCTTACCCGGAGCCGGATCTCTTGAGGGTTGTAGTCTCGTGGCGGTGACCCGGTCCGTGCCCAGGGAGTCAAACTGAGCGGCGATGTAACAGCGGTAGATGTAGGACGACTACGCCACCCGTTGAATGCAGCTATGGAGCTGCCGCCGCAGGACAGTCCGCTGAGGCCGGTGGATGGATGGTGCAGCGTAGATGGTATAACCCCCAACGGGAGGGGTATGGCCTCAGGGCAGCAGATGTGGATGATGGGGGTAGCAGGAACCACTCAGAGACGGTGCGGTGTAATTCAGGGTCTTTACTGGTAACAACGATAGACCCTCCCGGAGTACTTGCTAGTGAACGGGGCCTGGTCAGTCCTTGAGCAGATGGGATCTCCCCTGGCCAGGCGGAGTTGTAGGCCTCCCAAACTGACTGTACTCTTCTGGCTACCTTGCTAGAAGCGGATATAAGTAGCCCACGTCCCTGAGTGTACCGTGTGGTGCTCACCCGTATGGCCGGTGACTCGGGGCCTTCTAATGGCTTCCGCTCCACGATGGCGGTGCTGGTCCCACGCGTGTGACCGTGCCTTCGGGTTTCTGGGCCAGAGGACCTGAAATCCCCTGCCGGTCGGCTTCTGCTGCTGGGTAAGAGTTAGTCCCCACAGCCTCGGACGCCGGGTCCGGTAAGAAAGCTTCTCAGTCAGGGCGAGCTCTGCAGCTGCCAGCCCCTGACTTGTAGTAGTATTGCTCCCACTGAGCTTCTGCTGTTTCTTCCTGTGACTGTTTCTTGTCTCTACTCTCCTTGACTGCTCACCCTGCTTCAGCCCCGGGTTTATATAGGGGAAGTTCTTCCCCTCCCAAGACTGGGCAGGAGGTGTGGCATGCACAGGATCCCTGACCAAAGGACCTCCCACCTGCTCTCAGACATAATATCTCTATCACTGTGGCAACCAGACCCCTGGGGTGTCACATTCCCCCCTAGTGAAATTTAGTACTCCGGGACTAAACATATTTTAGAAAAACATAACAAGATATAACAATAACAATACAATAAAGAAACACATAAAGGTGGTCACGGCATGTCCGTAACCGGGTGCAGTCTTTGAAGAAAGCAAGGTGTCCATTTCACCAAAACAGGGAGACGTAACCAGGTAGGGGTCTGTCCTACCCCGAGTCCTTAACAGTCTCTAGTCCATCCTGGGTTACGCTCCAACCATGTACAAGGATTCCCGGTAAATCCACCAAGGATTCCTAAAAATAACTGGAAACACAAAATTATACACAAGCAACAATACACAGATAAATATAAATAAAACAATTTATACACTTCAAATCCTCCAGCGTGCGGGTAACTGGCCTCTAGTGGCCCTAGTGGACCTACGGAGCTGACTGTCTGGCCCTGAACTACAGGGTGTAGGAGCTGTCAAGGGTAAACTGGGCAGCTGTCTACCGGCTCTTTGTCTCACTAGGGGTACGGCAGGCTCACTATAAACAGAGGGTTGATCCTCCTGTTCTGCTTGTGTGGAGTCTTCTGCCTCCTGGACCGGCTGCTCTTCCAGCTCTACCTGTTGCTCCGTAGGTGCTTGGGATGCTGGTTGGAGGAAGGTGAGTACGGGTACCACAACTGCACCATTGACTTGAGTCCAAGACCGAGGGAAGTCCCCGAGCACAGTACTAACCATATCTTCCCTTTCCTCTACGGGTCGATGGTCTTCTTGTTCCTCTTCAGGGTTCCTCAGTTGTTCGGGACACTTCTTCAGGTGGTCCCGGGATACAATAGCTGTGGTTTCCCCTCCGTCTTTACTGATGGTACAAACCTTCGGGTTCTCGTGGCTTGAGGGCAGTACGGTGTACGGGTCCTTTTTCCACTGGTCGTCCAACTTGTGGAGCCGTCTCTTCCTCTTCAAGACCTGCTCTCCGGGTACCAGGGGAACAGCGGGAGCATACTGGTTGTAAGTTTTCTCTTGTCTTTCCCTAGCCTGACAGAGACTTCGCTCCACGCTCTCCTGTACTCTCCGGTACTGCTGCTGCCTCTCTGTGTCCCAGTCTGTTTCTGGTGAAGTGTCCTCGGGTGTCAGGACTCCCATTTCCAGGTCAACAGGTAACTTACCAGGTCTTGCCCTCATTAGGTAAGCCGGGGTACAGTTGGTGGAACCTACCGGGATGTGGTTGTATAGGTCCACCAGATCGGGCAACTTCTCAGGCCACAGACTGCGTTCTTCCAGGGGCAACGTTTTTAAAAGATCCATTACCACCTGGTTCATTTTCTCACAAAGTCCATTAGTTTGCGGATGGTAGGGTGTCGTCCTTATCTTCCGGCAGCCATACAGATTGCAGAATTCCTGGAAGACCTCTGCTTCAAAGGCAGGTCCCTGGTCCGTCAGCACTTGGTCCGGGTACCCGTGTGGACGGCAAAAGTGCTGCTGGAAGGCTCTAGCTGCTGTTTGAGCCGTTAAGTCCTTGACGGGGACGACAACCAGAAACCGGGAGTAATGATCCACGATGGTTAACGCGTAGACGTAGCCACTTCTGCTTGGGGTCAGTTTTACATGATCCAAGGCTACCAGTTCCAACGGTTGCCGGGTGACGATGGACTGCAGGGGAGTCTTCTGGCTGGCACGGTCCTTCCTTCTCAGATTGCACGGGCCACAGTCTCTGCACCACTTCTCGATGGTTCCCCTCATGCCTACCCAGTGGAACCGCTCGCGCAGCAGGAACTCCAGCTTCTTCCACCCGAAGTGTCCAGCTCCGTCGTGGTATGCCTCCATCACCATGGCTGCGTCTCTTCGTGGCACCACTACTTGCCAGAGTAATTCATGCGTCCGGGAGTTAACCATTCTGCGGCACAACTTCCCTTTGTAAAGGAACAGTCGACTCTTCTCTGCCCATAGTTGTTTGGCTTCCTCCGGAGCGTCTGGTTCAAGGCGAGCCTCCGGCCGAGTCAGCATCTCCTTCACCAGTCGGACGGCAGGGTCGCTGTCTTGCGTTTCCGCCCAGTTGTAGTGGGGTAAGGGGTTCAACGTAGCAGTCTGCTTACTCCTTACCTGGTGGGAATACTGAATAGTCCCATGACGGTGGAACGCAGGGAGTTCAACTTCTTCCAGTCCCTCCGGATCTTCTCCTCCGTCCGGCAGGTTGGGCATCCTGGACAGGGCGTCCGCGTTGGTATTGGAGCGTCCTGCCCGGTATTTGATTGTGAACTCGTAGTTGGACAGACGGGCCATCCACCTCTGCTCCAGGGCACCGAGTCTTGCCGTGTCCAGGTGTGTCAACGGGTTGTTATCCGTGTACACGGTGAACTGGGAAGAAGCGAGGTAATGCTTAAAGCGCTCGGTGACTGCCCATACTACGGCCAGGAACTCTAGCTTAAATGAGCTGTAATTCTCGGGGTTCCTTTCGGTGGGTCGCAGCTTTCGGCTGGCGTAGGCGATTACTCGTTCCTTCCCCTGCTGGATCTGGGACAGTACGGCTCCTAGCCCGATGTTACTGGCGTCGGTGTAGAGGATAAAGGGCTGGCTATAATCCGGGTACGCCAGGATTTCATCCCCCGTGAGGGCCATCTTCAGCTGGCGGAAGGACTCTTCTTCCAGCTCCTCCCATTTGAAGGGCGGCTTCTGGTTCTTGGCCTTCCGGGACTGGCCTATCAGGAGGTCCTGCATAGGTGCTGCCTTTTTGGTGAAACCGGGAATAAACCTTCGGTAGTAGCCTACCAACCCGAGGAACTGCCGCACTTCTTTTACGCTGGAGGGGCTTGGCCATTCCTTAATTGCGGTGATCTTATCAGGGTCGGGAGCCACTCCGTCAGCGCTCACCACGTGTCCCAGGTACTGCACCTTTGGTTTCAGGAGGTGACACTTGGAGGGTTTCACCTTTAGGCCGTAACTCGCCAGAGCTTCGAACACTTCCGCCAGGTGTTTCAGGTGGTCCTCATACGTCTTGGAATATACGATGACATCGTCCAGGTACAACAGGACCGTCTCAAAGTTTCTGTGGCCCAGACAACACTCCATTAGTCGTTGGAAGGTTCCTGGTGCGTTGCAGAGTCCGAACGGCATGCAGGTGAACTCGCTAAGTCCCATCGGGGTGGTGAATGCGGTCTTCTCCCGGTCCGCCTCTGCTACAGGAACCTGCCAGTACCCGCTAGTGAGATCCAAGGTAGAGAAGAAGTTAGCAGATCTTAAAGCAGCCAATGACTCCTCTATCCTTGGTAAGGGGTACGCATCCTTGTGTGTGATACGGTTGATTTTCCGGTAATCTACACACATCCTCATGGTGTTGTCTTTTTTTCTGACTAAGACTAGTGGAGCTGCCCAGGGGCTACAGCTATCCCTGATCACCCCAGCCTCCTTCATGTCTCTAAGCATCCCCTTGGCGTGTTGGTAGTGGGCAGGGGGTACGGGTCGATACCTCTCTTTTATAGGAGGATGGTCTCCCGTGGGGATGTGGTGTTCTACCCCCTTGACTCGCCCGAAGTCTAACGGGTGTTTACTGAACACTCTCTCGTACTCCTGAACCACCCGATAGACTCCTTGTTTCTGGTGTGCGGGAGTGGAGTCAGTACCCAGATGTAGTTGCTGACACCAGTCCTCCATGTTTTTCTTAGAGCCGTTACCTTCCTCCGGGTGAGATGGAGGCAAGGGTTCCACAGATTGTATAGAATTTTGGTTAATGGTATATAATTTGGCTAGCGTGGCATACCGGGGCAGGTACACTTCCCTCTCCCCGATATTTATTATGCGAACGGGCACCCTCCCATGGCGTACATCAACCACCCCCCGTGCTGTCAAAATGGTGGGCCTACTGTCCGAGTAAACTGGTTCTACCATTGCCTGGTAATCTCTACCTCTCAGACCAATAGCTGCCCGGCACCAAATCATCATTTCACTTTTTGGGGGCATGGCAATAGGAAAAGGGTCACACATTCTTACGCTACCAATCTCACCGCCGGAGAGTTCCACCTGTTGCCGTCGCATCAGTGCCCGGATCTCTTTCTGGAGCACCCGCTGCTCGCCGGAGCTGGCGTTCTTGGCAACCTGCTGTAAAAGGAAAATCACCTCTGCAAGACAATTTTCAATTACATTAGTTCCTAGAGTTATTTTTGGGTGACTCTCATGTTTGTCAATATCTACAATGATCAGTCCCTGTGCTGCCAGTTCGACTCTACCGATTTTGATGGTCACCTCTTTAAATCCGATCTGTGGCACGGGCTGGCCATTGCTGGCGATGATACTCAAGTCGTCGTCAGGGTAGCGGGTAATATCCGAGTCATTCCAGTACTGCTTAAAGAGCACGTACGGGATGGTGGTGACCTGTGACCCGGTGTCCAGTAGGGCACTCATGGGAATGCCATCCAGTACCACAGGCAAGACTGGACGTCCTCCCACATATCTGTCGCGCCAGTTCGATGGACCTGGTGATCTTTTTCCTGGGGGTTGGCCCTCTACCCCAGGTTGTGCCCGTTTAAAGAACAGTACCTTGCCATATGTCCGGGTTGATTGCAGCGGCGGCAGATGGGTCGTCCGTCTTCGCTGTATCGGTCACTGGGTCTTCCTCTGGCCGGTGGGGTCCTCCTTGGTCGACGCCACGGGATGTCCTCCGGTCCGGATGCCAGCTGGATCTTCCCTGGGGTGGAAACCTGTAAAGACTGCACAGTTCGGGTTAGCGCAGCAACGCTCTTAGCTAGCTCTTGGACCTGATGGTGTAGGTCTGGAGCTGGGTCATTGTCCAAAGCCTGCGCATCAGCTCCCACAGGCCCTGCCGACAAGGGCGCCGCCTCCTGGTGGTAAGTGATAGCTGGGCGCCTGTGGGTCACAACGCCACCCGGTGCCGGTTCTCGGAGCACCCGGATGGCTCTGTCCTTGAACTGTGCAAAGGCCAGATGGGGATCCTGTAAGGCCATCGCCCGCAACTGGGTTCGGTGGGCATTACAATATAGTCCCTCTATAAATTGTTCGGTCAACAGCCTGTCCTCGTTTCCCACTCCATCAGGGTCGGTCTGTTTAATGGCCCTCAGGGCCTCTTGTAGGTTTAGTGCATAGTCCCTTATACTCTCATGCGCTCGCTGCTTGCACCCGTAGAATCTAAGCTTAATCTCGGCTGAGGTGCGGGTATCAAAGGTATCCTTCAGCCGGGTTAGTATCCCTGCGACAGTCTTCCTCCCAGGTGGCCAGGATTTTACTTCCCTTTTGGCTGCCCCGGTTAGTTGAGCCACCAGGATGCTCACTTTTTGCTCTTCTGTGAGGGGGTACACCTGGAAGAGGCTATCCAGCTTTTCTCTAAAGTCATGCAGGGTATGTGACTCCCCTGAGTACTGGGGTAGCCAAGCTGCTCCCGGAATATAGGGCATGGTGAAGGGCATAACTGCAGCAGCGGTGGCGCTGGCGGGGGTTGAGGCAGTGAAGCTCTCCTCCGCATCCGACATCTTCCTCCCCCCTAGTGGACCGTGGCCTACCTTGCGATGATCCTGTTCCGTAGGCCGCGGCTCCGTAGTAGATCGTCAGGGTTGAGGACTTTCCGTCGCGCTCCGGTGACGTCGGCGTCTGCTGGGCTCCTTCCAGGACCTTACGCAACGTCCGGACGTGAGGCGGGGCTTCAGTTCTCGCGCGCTTTCGGAGTCCACGCCCCTCTTCTTCCCGCGCGGCGTCCTCAAGATGGCGTCCAACGGCGGGAAAACTCCACGGATGGCGGGAAGAAGGCTGAAGATGGCGCCGGATGGCGGGAATCTTCACAGATGGCGGGAAGAAGGCTGAAAATGGCGCCGGATGGCGGGAATCTTCACCGATGGCGGGAAAACTTCACGGATGGTAAGTTTTAAAAGTCTCTTTTTCAGGCACGCAGTACCCGGTGGTTGCGGGCACGAAATCCTGCCGACTACGCCAAAGTTGACGCGCCCCTGGGCCTGTGTCGCGCTGCGGCGCACGCGGGAGCTTACCCGGAGCCGGATCTCTTGAGGGTTGTAGTCTCGTGGCGGTGACCCGGTCCGTGCCCAGGGAGTCAAACTGAGCGGCGATGTAACAGCGGTAGATGTAGGACGACTACGCCACCCGTTGAATGCAGCTATGGAGCTGCCGCCGCAGGACAGTCCGCTAAGGCCGGTGGATGGATGGTGCAGCGATGATGGTATAACCCCCAACGGGAGGGGTATGGCCTCAGGGCAGCAGATGTGGATGATGGGGGTAGCAGGAACCACTCAGAGACGGTGCGGTGTAATTCAGGGTCTTTACTGGTAACAACGATAGACCCTCCCGGAGTACTTGCTAGTGAACGGGGCCTGGTCAGTCCTTGAGCAGATGGGATCTCCCCTGGCCAGGCGGAGTTGTAGGCCTCCCAAACTGACTGTACTCTTCTGGCTACCTTGCTAGAAGCGGATATAAGTAGCCCACGTCCCTGAGTGTACCGTGTGGTGCTCACCCGTATGGCCGGTGACTCGGGGCCTTCTAATGGCTTCCGCTTCACGATGGCGGTGCTGGTCCCACGCGTGTGACCGTGCCTTCGGGTTTCTGGGCCAGAGGACCTGAAATCCCCTGCCGGTCGGCTTCTGCTGCTGGGTAAGAGTTAGTCCCCACAGCCTCGGACGCCGGGTCCGGTAAGAAAGCTTCTCAGTCAGGGCGAGCTCTGCAGCTGCCAGCCCCTGACTTGTAGTAGTATTGCTCCCACTGAGCTTCTGCTGTTTCTTCCTGTGACTGTTTCTTGTCTCTACTCTCCTTGACTGCTCACCCTGCTTCAGCCCCGGGTTTATATAGGGGAAGTTCTTCCCCTCCCAAGACTGGGCAGGAGGTGTGGCATGCACAGGATCCCTGACCAAAGGACCTCCCACCTGCTCTCAGACATAATATCTCTATCACTGTGGCAACCAGACCCCTGGGGTGTCACACATGCACAATCTGCATGCGTTTTTTCTGCCAGGGAGATGCAGAAATGCTGCAGAAATTTTCTGCTTCATTTCTGCATCGTGGGCACATAGCCTCAAACATGGATTTGCCCTGGATGTCAGGATAATAACAGCAATGCAGAATCAGAGTGTAAAACTTGTAACTTTGTTAGAGGACAACCAGAGACTGCTGCATTCCTAGTTATTACACAGACAACCACGGGCACACAGGGTGAACAACAGGTGAAAACTGATACCACTACTTGGTATAAACCGTGGTCTAGGTCAGAACAATTGTCCATGGCAAATAGTTTTCCAGACATGTATAAGAATCCGATAGGATATTATAAGGCGGTGAAAGGGGTAGCTGAGAACTATGATGCCACTTGGAGTGATCTGGTACCGCTCTGTAGTCTCAATGGTGGAGTACCACTTGTGGAAAAGGTTAAACAGGTCCATGTAGGAGACGGAATAGGAGCGCTACCGGGTGACACTAAGACCCTAGAATCGGGGAAACAGTTTATCCTCCGGTTAAATGCAGTCACTAAAATAATGCCAGAAAGGATGCCAGAGATATTCCAAGAACCTGAGGAAACGTTTGATAAATTTCATGCTAGGTGTGTAGCTGTGTTTACAGATCATGATTATAATTTGAATAATCCAAGGGAATTGGGGTTTCTGAGAAATATGTTTATCACTAGTCTCAGAGAAGACCTCAGGGCAGAGGTGTTTAAGCTGCACCCAGAATGCTTATATGCCCCTTGGAGCAGTCAATATCCACATTCAGAGGATTAGAACAGGCCATAAATAAGAGAAAAAGAAAGATAAGGTCACCTCAATTATGGTAAATATACACCCAGATGCCTTTCAGGACACTATTAAGGACACAGTGAAATCAGCCAGTCGAACTACTTTAGGCGGAAGAGTAGACAAGAAAAAAAAAATGGACCCAGAGGATTGTAAACAAAGAGTTTCTGTTTTGGGTATGGTGAGAAGGGTCACATCTAAAGGAAACTGAACCTGTAAATGTTAAAGATAGCACATGCTATTGACTTATGTACCCATCTACTTGTCTCAGATAAATATCCTAGAAATTTAATAGGTGCAGACATTCTTAATGCAATGAATGCGATCATTAAATTTGGAAAGAAAGGTGTTACCATTGCAGGTCCATTATCTGAAACAACAATATCAACAATGATGTCAATAATTCAACTTGAAAAGGAGGTGGATACAGGTCTCGATGACGACATACAGGAGATGCCTGGTAACGTACCAACCGTACTATGGGTACAAGATAAAACGGATGTTGGACTGTTAAAAATAACCCCAGTGACAATTAGGTTGAAGCCTCGTGTTGCACCGGTACGTATGAGACAATTTCCCCTGAGCAAGTAGCAAACAGAAGCAATTGCACTACAGGTGAATAAATACCTAGAAAAAGGTATAATCAAGGAATGTATGGTCCATGATTTGAGAGAGATTAATAAATTAATGGTTGTAGACACGCCCATAGTACCAAATCCACATACCCTATTAAATCAAATTCCATCTAATGCAAAATTTTTCACAGTGATTGACCTCAGTAATGCTTTCTTCTCAGTGCCAATAGATGCTGAGAGCCAGCTGCTGTTTGCCTTCATCCATGGAGGAAAGCAGTATTGCTGGACCCGGTTGCCTCAGGGGGGAGCAACTTTTCCCTCCATGTTCTCAGAGGCAATGGCAGGAGTACTTCTCTCTTGGCATCCTGAGAATCAAGACATTCAGCTACTTCAGTATGTGGATGATCTACTGTTGTGTACCCCAAGTAAGGATGTATGTTTAAAAGAGACATTATCTTTACTAATCTTCTTGTACCACGAAGGTTGCAAGGTATCCAAGGAAAAACTGCAAATTGCAAAGGAAAGAGTAGTGTTCTTAGGACATTGTATCTCCTTCCCACTCAAACATATCACTCCAGAATGGAAAAAAAAAACAACAACAATCAGTCAGGCTGTAGAACCAACAACTTCCAGCGCATTAAGAACGTTCCTGGGGCTGGTCAGCTACTGTAGAGAGTGGATTCCTACTGCATCTGCCATGATTCAGCCCCTATTTGACGTGCTCTCTGCATGCAATAAGGGTCAGCTTTATTTGCTGACCCTAGAAGAAAAACAGGGGTTTCAAATGCTCAAGGACGCCATTCTCTCAGCACCAGCACTAGAAATCCCCAACTACGGCCTACCATTTTTCCTTTACTGTCATAAATCAGGGGGGCATGCTAAAAGTGTGCTCACCCAAAAACATGGAGGTAGACATCGTCCTCTAGGATACTACTCTGCTCAGCTCAATGTTGTTGCAAAGGGGGCACCCTCATGCATCAGAGCAGTAGCCGCCTGTGCAATGTTGAAAGAAAAGGTGGCTGATATAGTGCTAGACAATGCACTAGAAATTCAAGCTCCCCATTCAGTACAGGAGCTTCTGCTCCAGGCCAGGACAAAACACCTGTCCATGAGCAGATTTACCAAGTACGAGGTGGCATTATTGACTCCCCCAAATGTCACTATCAGAAGGTGTACAACTCTTAACCCTGCCACACTAATACCTGAACCAATTGATGATGAAACATTACACCTTGAGCATAACTGCTTTGAGTTAATGGACGCAGAAACTAAACCATTAGCCAATGTACAAGAAACACCAATTTCCGAGGTGGATCTAGAGCTATATGTAGATGGCTCCCGATACTACCTAGATGGGAAGCCCCATACAGGCTATGCCATAGTCAGTCAAAATGAAGTATTAAAGGATGAGGCACTGTCCCCTAGAATGTCTGCCCAGGAAGCTGAGTTAAAAGCACTCGCTGAAGCATGTATAATTGCAGAAAACAGAATTGCGAATGTTTTTACAGACAGTCGCTACGCATTTGGCATTTGCCATGATTATGGTCCCATATGGAAAAGCAGAAAGTTTATTGGTTCTTCTGGTAAACCAATAAAGAATGCAGAAGCAGTAGCACAACTCCACAGAGCATTGGAGTTCACACCAAAGAGTGCACAAAAGAGGCTGAGGGAAACAGGAGGGCGGATGCAGCTGCAAAAGCTGCAGCCCTGTTGCCCCTCCCAGTAGAAACATATGACGCGCCCCCTGGGCCTGTGCTGTGCAGGGGGATACCCGGAGCCGGATCGCTGGGGGTTGTAGTTCTCCGTGGCGGTGACCCGGTCCGTGCCCAGGGCGGTCAAACCAGTGGCGGCCTTAAGTAAGAACAATGTCCGACTACGCCACCCGTGGATTGCAGTCAGTGGGGACCGCCGCTGCGCTGCCGACCGCTGAGGCTGATGTTGTTTGCGCAGCCGAGTATGGGATAACTCCCCACGGGAGAAGTATTGCCTCAGGGCAGCTAAGGTGGATGATGGGAGTGATGGTGTGAGCGTCCCAGTAGTAATGGTGCTGGTGCGGCAAGGAATCACAGAGACGTGTGGTGCAGTTCAGGGTCTTTACTGATGGTATAAAGCAGACCCTCCCGGGAGTACTGGTTAGCAGTAGGGGCCTGGTCAGTCTGTGAGCAAGCAGGATCTCCCCTGGCCAGGTGGAGTTGTAGGCCTCCCCGACTATCTGCACTCTTTCCTGGCTACCTTGCTCTATGCGGGTAGAAGTAGCCGACGTCCCTGAGTATACCGTGTGGTGCTCACCCGTATGGCCGGTGACTTGGGGCCTTCCGTTAGCCTTCGCTTCACGATGGCGGTGCTGGTCCCTTGCTTGTGACCGTGCCTTCGGGTTTCTAAGGCCAGAGGACATGGAATCCCCTGCTAGTTGGATTCTGCTGCTGGACCTGGATGTCCCCACAGCCTCGGACTCCGTGTCCGGTGTTAGTGTCTTCAGCCAAGGCGAGCTCTCTAGCTTCCAGCCTCTGGCATTCACTCCTGCTCCTACAGAGCTCCTGTTGTCACTTTCCCTGTGTCTGGAACTTCACTCCAGGCTCTGACTGACCTAATCCCGCCCCAGACCCAGTTTATAAGGGCAGATTCCTCCCCTCCCAGGTCTGGGTGGGCCGTGTTGCATGCTTAGGGCTCCTGACCAGAGAAACCTCCCACTTGCTCTCAGACATAATATCTCTATTACTGTGGCAACCAGACCCCTGGGGTGTCACACATACACTGTGCAAGTGTCTGGGAGTGTGAGTAGAAGCATACACTGTGCAAGTGTCTGGGAGTGTGGACCTGGATCTCTTGCAGAGCCTACAGGATCAGGCCTCTGCACCAGAAAAGGAAGAATGGACTAAACGCTAAGCTAAACAGGGAAAGGATGGACTGTGGAGAGCAGATGGAAAACACTGTCTGCCAAGATCCCTGTACTCTATGATGTGCACTCTTTCTCATGGACCAACCCATCAGTCCAAGGATGCAATGGTAAGTCAGGTAAAGATTTATTGGGTAGCACCAGGATTCCATTATGCTGCTGTTAAATTCATACAGGGATGCATCATCTGTGCATGTCACAATGTGGGAAAAACGGTGAAAGTGCCACCAAAGTGCACTGTGAGACCATTATACCCGTTTCAGCGACTTCAGATAGATTTCATTCAGCTCCCGAAGGTAGGCATTTATGAATATGTGCTTGTCTGTGACGCGCCCCCTGGGCCATATTCTTTAGGGGAATACCCGGAGCCGGATCAGATGGGGGTTGTAGTCTTCCGAGTGGCTGTGACCCGGTCCGTGCCCAGGGTGTCAAGCTCAGAGTATGTGGCAGTCCTACAGATGTTATAAAGTTCTTAATGTCGACTACGCCACCCGTTGTATTGCGGTCACTATGGCCGCCGCTGCAGCAGGGTCCGCTGAGGCTGATGGTGTTGGTGCAGCTTTTGGTAGTATAACCCCCAACGGGTGGGGTATAGCCTCAGGGGGTCAGGTGCAGAGGATGGGGGTTGTGGTGGTGCAGCATAGATGTTAAATGAAGACAGAGTCGGGTTGTGCAGTTTAGGGTATTTACTCACTGCTGATGTTCCGGTCACTCCAGCTTCAAGTGACCACCCGAGCCGTGCTGCGTCCACCAGGTCCTGGATTCAGCAAACCCCCAAACAAGTCCGTTGCGTGACCCTGAGCTCTCCTTCTGTCCTTTCCTCTGGCCGTCCCCACTAGTGATCCACCTAGGTCCAGCTCCCTCGGGCCTTCTGTTGGGAGACCCTTGGCCTTGGGTTCCCTGACCCTACATGTGGTTTGCCTTCGGGGTGGATGTGGTGGGTGGCCGTGGCAGATCCTGCCCACGGCCTCCGGTCTCTGGCTAGGGTGTGCTTTTGCCCCCACCAGTTTGGGATCCGGTACCCTATTGCCGACTCTTCACCCGGGGATTGAATTTGGGTTCTCAGAGTCCTCTCTTTGTCCCCTCTGGGTCTTTCTTGCTTTCTCCTCTCTCTCTCTCTCTGGGGCTGCTCTGCTCCTCTTCCTCTGACTTCTCTGCAAAGGCTGACAGACTGACCGCCTTCTCACAGACTGACCCTGATCTTAGATGGTGCCCACCTTATATACTCCCTCTATGTGTGAGCTCAGGTGACCAGCACCCAATGAGCTCCTATCTTTACCCAGGCTGCTCCCCCTATCTGCCCCTACACTACTTGGGATGTACCACCCCCCTCCCACTCCAGCCAGGAACAGACTCGGTCGTACCTGCACATTTCTAAGTGGGAGTACCGTTGGTCTATTCCTCGGAAATGGGATGTGTGTAGTGCATGCAGCCTACCGAGCTCAGTTCCACACTCCATCCTTACCCGGGAGTGGAATATCACACCTCTGGGTTGAGGTGCAATACCCCTGTAGCAGCCGAATCCTCAGGGTGCTACATTCCCCCCTGGTAAATCACAGCACGTCCTCGGGCTGTAAGACAAAAACAACACCAAACATACATTTTTTTTCATAAACATAAACATAACAAAACATCATATAAAACTTTTCATATAAACATTCTTTCTTCTTTTTCTGGTTCCTCCTCCGGACACTGTGCAACGTGTGTCCGGGAAAAGTGCGACAGTCTCTTAGAAAAATGGTTTTCCTATAAAACCGGTAGGGGGCGCTTTAGGAAGCGCAACTATTTACAGGGATATGGCCGCTCTCAGTCCTCGGCCAGGTAATGGGAATTGGGATGACCGCTCTCAGTCCTCGGTCAGTGGGAATTAAGGGAAATACGGGTAAACAGTTCACACATGCTGGTCCCAACGGGGACTATATTAGCAACAGTTCACTGTGCCCCGACGGGCAACTATATACAGCTTGTACTCTGCTGTACTTAACGACGGCGTCCTCCTGCTCTTTCTTGGTGGTTACCTTTAGCTTCAGACCCGTCCGGGTCCTCTTGTTCTTCCTCCTCACACCGCAGCTCTTCCTCCGTCAGGCGATGCACATGGAGGGCGTAGGGTCCTTTGGCACACTTGTGCCGGGTGAAGGTGACCTCGTCCCCGATGTAAAGGTCACGACCTCTGTGTCCCTCCGGTAGGTGGGACTCAACGTCTCTCCTGGTCACGAAGACGTCGCCTAGGGTGCGGTGGTCTCGGATGAAGCCCCACCCATGCTGCATGTTAAACTTGATCACAGTCCCGATGGTGCGGGGACTATGCGCTGCACGGGGGTCTCTCCTGGCCCGGCTCTTCTGCTCCGCGCTCCTTACTTGAGCTTGCTGTTCCCGGACCCGCCTCTCTCTCCGCTCCCTCTCGAAGACCTCGAGCTGTTGGCGGCAGCACTCAGCACGCTCCGCTGCAGCTGCCCGAGTCTCCTGAGTGAACCCCATGAGATCTTCTCCGGTGGGGTCCCACTCAAACTGTGCTTCCTCTAGCGGGGGCGAGATCCTCTTTACGGGCTTTGGAGCCGGGATCAGGGGTGCACACATGGCCCCAGCCTTCCTCTGCCGTTCCAGTTCACGATATTCCTGGGGCCAGATGAAAGGCTGCCCATCCGGGCACGTGTGTTGGGTAAACAGGTCCTCTCCCAGATGCGGCACTCTTGGTCTTATGGGTGCGGTGGTGTTAGCGCCCGGGTTGCCCGGGCCTTGCGGCCAGGCCTGGGGTATCTGGAAGGTGAAGGGCACCGTAAGGACGGTGGCGCCCTGGGCTACTTGGCCCTGCGACCAGGCCGGGGGCTCCGCGGAGGTAGGGGGCGCTGTTGGTATTGCGGCGCCCGGGGGTACTAGGCCTTGCGACCAGGCTGGTGGTACTTCCTGCTTGGTCACGCTCGGGGTCGAGGCGTGTGACGTCACAGGGGTCGCGGCTCCCGTTTGAGGCCTAGTCTGCGGCGGTGACGTTGCAGCGACGGGCACGGCAGGATAGACTTCGGGCTCTGCGACGGGGAGCTGGGGCAGGTACGCGGTTTCCCGGTTTGGGGTATAGACGTCCCCTTTACCTGCCTCCACTCGTTCGGCTCCCTTCTCGGCGCCGTCTCCGGCCTTGAGTCCTCCCGCGCCATCCTCAGAGGCGGTCTGTCTCCTCGTCTTGGGTGGCGTGCTCCGCTGACGGGTCTCGGTCCGCTGGGCCATCTCACGGCTCCACTCCGCCAACGTCTCTCGCTGCACCCGGGCCATCCTCCTTGCGAGGCCCTCCAGAGCGGTCTGCGCACACTCTCGATCTCGGGGGAGCTGTGCTAGGACCTCCACTAGGCCTAGGGGGGTCGTTGTTTCCAGCAGGCTCCTGACCAACGGGTCGGTGCTGCTCTGCTCTCCTTCTGTTGTTTCCAGCAGGCTCCTGGCCAGCGGGCCGGTGCTGCTCTGCTCTTCTTCTTCTGTTTCTAGCAGGCTCCTGGCCAACGGGCCGGTGCTGCTCTGCTTTCTCGCCATCTCCGGGTAAGCTCCTCCGAAACTCTTCTCCAGGCTTCTTGCCTCCGGGTGCGCTCGCTCCAGACTGCTCCAGGCGACACCCATCTTTGCTCTCTCCTTCTCAGTCCTCCCACTTCGAGGGCGGTCCCGGGGCCACTTGGTCATTGTCAGCTCCAGGGGCAGTTCTTTCACGCTGACAGACACCTCTAGCATCACAGTCTCTGTTGGTGGGGGCGGTTTCCACTTTTGGCGCCATTTTCGGTCCTGGCCCACGATGGGAGGTGGCCTCTTGCCACCCTCTGGCACGCCCATAATGGCGTCCGCTCTTCCAAGGCGGGAAACCTTTGGAAATGGCGGGAATCGTCTCCCAGTGGCGGGAAACTCTGCAGATGGCGGGAAAAAGCTGTTAATGGCGGACAACCGGCGGGAATCGATCTGTGACGGAGTCCGATGGCGGGGACCCTCCGGAACCGGCAGGAGACTTCTTTTTGAGGTAAACTTGTTCTTTTCTTCAGGCACGCAGTACCCGGGTGTTGCGGGCACGTGATCCTGCCGACTACGCCAAAGTTGACGCGCCCCCTGGGCCATATTCTTTAGGGGAATACCCGGAGCCGGATCAGATGGGGGTTGTAGTCTTCCGAGTGGCTGTGACCCGGTCCGTGCCCAGGGTGTCAAGCTCAGAGTATGTGGCAGTCCTACAGATGTTATAAAGTTCTTAATGTCGACTACGCCACCCGTTGTATTGCGGTCACTATGGCCGCCGCTGCAGCAGGGTCCGCTGAGGCTGATGGTGTTGGTGCAGCTTTTGGTAGTATAACCCCCAACGGGTGGGGTATAGCCTCAGGGGGTCAGGTGCAGAGGATGGGGGTTGTGGTGGTGCAGCATAGATGTTAAATGAAGACAGAGTCGGGTTGTGCAGTTTAGGGTATTTACTCACTGCTGATGTTCCGGTCACTCCAGCTTCAAGTGACCACCCGAGCCGTGCTGCGTCCACCAGGTCCTGGATTCAGCAAACCCCCAAACAAGTCCGGAGCGTGACCCTGAGCTCTCCTTCTGTCCTTTCCTCTGGCCGTCCCCACTAGTGATCCACCTAGGTCCAGCTCCCTCGGGCCTTCTGTTGGGAGACCCTTGGCCTTGGGTTCCCTGACCCTACATGTGGTTTGCCTTCGGGGTGGATGTGGTGGGTGGCCGTGGCAGATCCTGCCCACGGCCTCCGGTCTCTGGCTAGGGTGTGCTTTTGCCCCCACCAGTTTGGGATCCGGTACCCTATTGCCGACTCTTCACCCGGGGATTGAATTTGGGTTCTCAGAGTCCTCTCTTTGTCCCCTCTGGGTCTTTCTTGCTTTCTCCTCTCTCTCTCTCTCTGGGGCTGCTCTGCTCCTCTTCCTCTGACTTCTCTGCAAAGGCTGACAGACTGACCGCCTTCTCACAGACTGACCCTGATCTTAGATGGTGCCCACCTTATATACTCCCTCTATGTGTGAGCTCAGGTGACCAGCACCCAATGAGCTCCTATCTTTACCCAGGCTGCTCCCCCTATCTGCCCCTACACTACTTGGGATGTACCACCCCCCTCCCACTCCAGCCAGGAACAGACTCGGTCGTACCTGCACATTTCTAAGTGGGAGTACCGTTGGTCTGTTCCTCGGAAATGGGATGTGTGTAGTGCATGCAGCCTACCGAGCTCAGTTCCACACTCCATCCTTACCCGGGAGTGGAATATCACACCTCTGGGTTGAGGTGCAATACCCCTGTAGCAGCCGAATCCTCAGGGTGCTACATCTGTATCGACTTATTCTCATCATGGCCAGAGGCCTGGCCAGTTGCAAAAGCTAAAGCTAAAACAGTAGCCAAGAATCTGCTCTCTGAAGTGGTGTGCAGATATGGAGTCCCTGAGGTGATAGAAAGTGACAGAGGTAGCCATTTCACTTCTCAAGTTTGTCAGGAAATTTTGGACGCCTTAGGGATCCAACAGTCTTTCCATACTCCCTACCACCCACAGAGCAGTGGTAGGGTGGAAAGACTGAATGGTACACTCAAATCAAAAATACAAAAGGCAATGGCAGAAACAGGAAAGCCCTGGACTGAGTGCCTCCCCATAGCGTTGTACTCTGTTAGAGTAACCCCAATGAGGAAAACTAGTCTCAGTCCGTATGAGATATTGTTTGGGCGACCACCAAAGACTGGGCTTTATTTCCCTCAACAGTTGCAGGCCTTACATTCAAATATGACATCATATGTGGGAGCTTTGCAAACTGTGTTACAACAGATTCATGACCGTGTTTTCAGTTCCATTCCAGATCCTACCTCTTTGCAAGGCACGCACAGCCTCAACCCTGGGGACTGGGTGACGATACGAAAACACATAAGCAAAAGCTTGGATCCACGATTTGAAGGACCTTACCAAATCCAATTGACAAACCTACGTCAGTAAAGGTGGAGGGAAAACCCACCTGGATCCACGCTTCACATTGCAAGAAGTTCTACAAGAATTAAACCAAAAGAATGGGCTTTGGGAAGTATTACTTTCTCCATGTGGTTATATTACTTGTGTCATTCCAAGGAAAAAGGGGTGCCCAGATACCAATAGAGTGGGATGATGATCAAACAAAACAGTGGAGTAATAAGTTTGTAAAATATCATGATTATGTAGCCCGGGCTAGGAATCTTTCAAATTGTTGGATTTGCACACATGCCCCCATAGCTGCAAAAACTATGCCCTATTTTGCAACCCCCATCCCTGAAGATGAGATCCTTAGGGAAAGATGTTGGGACATGTATGCATTAAATTTACCGTCCCCAGAGAGTAAAACTTTAGCAGCTCTGCCAATTACGGGATGGACCAAACAGCCCTGGTTTCAGGTCAATTTGACCGAGCCACTAACTAACAAAGACAAAAATAATATATATGAATTTGCGGAATTTGATGGTACCTGGAGAAACAAGGAAAGTAATAGACATTACTTGGGAAAAATACCTGATCAACAATTGAAGCTCAGCTTCGCAGCAAAAAACCCTGCCCCTTATGTTGTCAGTAAAGGTGGCCAGCAATGTAAACCAACTTGCCTGGAAAGGCATATCCATAGGAATTGGACAAAGGAACACCTCTTTACCTTAGGAGATACCCACCAATGTACAGAAAGAGGAGCTATATATATAGATGAAGAAACAAGGGAAGGCCAATTGGGAGATGGTGCATCCGAAATGTCCATAAGTATTAACACCCAATCCCAATGTTTGGTTCTCCAATACTATAGAGCAGTCACTACCGATTTAGAGGATTCTTGGTGTTTATACCCAAAAACAGTACGTTTAGTAACTATCGTTATGGCATTTTTAAATGAATTTCAATTTCAGTTGCCAAAGGGCGTATATATAGTATTTGGGGACAAGGCCTACCGATGGATACCCAAAGGTGCAGAAGGCACCTGTACATTGGCTAGATTAGAGCCTGCCACATGGGTTTGGAAAGATGAAGACTTCCCCTATAAGAATGTGCCCAGCCATATGCTTGCAAAAAGGAGTATAACTCCCCCCCCCCCCCCGAGAAAACATCTCATGGTAACACCCTGGTATCTCAAGGCAGGAATGGTGTTAACTGGTCCCTTGGGGGTAAACTTTGGCACAATGAGAAATGCCCAGATGATAGAGAAGCTGGGGGACGTTTTTGATAATATAACTGATTATTTATTTGATGCAATTAATGTGGAATCCGCCTACATGAAACAACTGATAATGATCACTAATCAACACTCTATGGTGCTAGACTAGCTTACTGCCTCGTAACGAGGTTTTTGCCAGGTTGTAGGTCCAGCATGTTGCCATTTTATAAATCCCACTGGTTTAATGCAAGTCACACATGATATAGAACAAGCACAACGGATCAAAGAAGGTGTGTGGAAGGCAAATGCCTTAGGCCTTAGATAATTTACCACTACCCGAGTGGCTCGCTTGGATGAATCCTTTAAACTTATTTAGGGGAGTTGGAGGGTGGATAAGTGGTGTCATACATTTCTTGATCCAGGCTGTGTTTATAATAGTGGTGGTTGCAATAATCATAAAACTTTTTGTGATGATGATAAAGAAAATTCTTGCTTCTAATTGTAAATGTTTTCCAGGTAAATCCCAACATAAAATTGATACAGACACTGAAATGAAACAAACCCAAGTACAATAATAACCACAGCACAGCGAGAATGCATCTTCTGCAACAAGATGACTGCAGCAGACTGAGGCTGAGTGCCCACGTAGCGTTTTTCAAGCGTTTATGCTGCGGAATTTCCGCAGCGGAAAAGCTTGTGAAACGCTAGGTAATCCGCACCCCATGGTCCCCAAGGGGATTCCGCATGTTCTATGCACATGCTGCGGATTTTTCCTCAGCATTTATGCTGCGTACAAAAATCAGCAGC
Source organism: Phyllobates terribilis (assembly GCF_046119375.1). NCBI lineage: Eukaryota > Metazoa > Chordata > Amphibia > Anura > Dendrobatidae > Phyllobates > Phyllobates terribilis. Next base: position 513,133,454 of record NW_027362765.1, on the reverse strand, counting down.
ATGTCATTTAATTTTGCGGAAGCGCAGCGGAACTCCCGCCATTGACTTGCATTGAGACGCATAGAAACCGCGACTGTACATTTTTACAAGCGGCTTCTATGCGTCTCTATGTGCGGATGGTACCCAGTTCTGGAGGAGAGAAGACTCTCATCCAGACCTGGGTACCATTGTACCTGTAAAAAAAGAATAAAATAACAAATAAAGTTTATATTCACCTGTCCGGCGGCTTCTCTCTGAATGCCGGCATCGCTTGAGGACCTGCGGTGACGTCACAGTCATGTGACCGCAGACCCTTCTCCGCTCTGTCTCGCGATGTGCCGGCAACCCGGAAGAAGCCAGGACGACCGCTGCAGCATACGCCGGGGCCTCGGGGGTGAGTATAGCTTTATTTGTTTTAATTTTTACGGTTCACACTGTATAAATCCATGCTGTTTGCATGGATTTATACAGTGTGACCTAGTTGTCAAGCGCTTTCCAAGTGATGCTATCGCATGGAAAGCGCTTGTCAATCTGCATGCGGAAACGCAAGTGAATCCGCATGTGGATCCGCATGTATTCTGCAGGAAAAACCCATGCACAGTCTGCATGCGTTTTTTCTGCCAGGGAGATGCAGAAATGCTGCAGAAATTTTCTGCTTCATTTCTGCATCGTGGACACATAGCCTTATCGGATTGTATGTTCTGCGCAAAGCCATTGGTCTGAAAAGCAAATCCTACTAGCAGAGGATGGAACCTGATAGATGCTAAACTCTCAGCTACTATTTACTCAAAGATACCGAACATATAACTTGTAGTTGTATATACACAGCAGTCTATTATATTAAAGTAGACATATACCTGACAATCCCTCTATACATATAGCAACTATACTCAGAAAATGGTAGGGAAAGTAAGGGACAGTGGGTCTGATAACAAATTAATTTGAACGGATGCGCAGTAGGACTGGCATCCCACTACATACGGAGGGTAAGCCCCGTGATGGCGTGAAGTAGGGTTAATTTGCAGGCCTAGAATTTAGGTAGGGACATGAGGGACAGACAGTATGACAAGATGATAAAAAGAGGGGAATTGTTAAAATAATGGTTCAGCTTCAAATCATTGCCTTTAAGAAGACTTGTTTTTCAGTCAGATAATCCTTATTTAGCAATACTTTTGTTTGTTCTGTTTTCTTGTAGTGTTCTCATGACCTTTATAAGAATTGGCTCATTGGTTTATAATTATCATACTTGTCCTATGTCTGTACACAAAATAAAGTCCCAATATATCACCACCAGGAAACTCCCTAAGTTCACCATGACCTGGACTGTATTCAGTATTATCAGTGAGAAAGGATGTTGGGAGTATCATACATCATGAATATCCTGCAGATGTATTGACAAGCACCTGTTATTTAATTATTTTACGCCAAGGATAACATATTATTTACATAATCTCATAGCATGTATCAAAGCACAACCCACGTTGATTGGGGTATATAATTACATTACATCTTAAAATAAACAGAATCATTCTCTTGAGACAGTCTATAGTGAGTGTCTTATTTGAAGCGTCATACCTATAGGAAATCCTTATTTCTAATTCGTCTACCTGAGAAGAAGCGAGATCCCCTCCCGTCTTTAACACCTTGGGAGGAGGACTGGACAGGATATACAGCAGCAATAAGAAACTGCAACTACAGGAGCTGTGCCAGCTTTAACGGATTGAATACCAAGCGACCGACACTCATCGGATTTAATTCAGGAACCACAGGATGCAGAGGACGGTATGTGTGGATGCAATGAATACCAGTCTGTTCGTGTCAATTGCGCGTGGAGTTTATTTGCAAGGAGGACATGGAATATACTCTGAGGAAACTGGATGATGCAAAGTTTTGTTCTCATGAAGGTGAGACCTCTTACATTCGTGTCTGTGCTTAAAGACATGCTGATGGACTGTCTCCAATAAGTGGAGAAGGATGATTGGGATCCTATCATGTCTGGCTAATTAAGATTGGGGGAGCAATGTGACTACACAGCGTAAAATCTTAATTATGCCAGACATACTTTCTGATGGCAAAAGCAGTATACCTTTATTTTTATGTTGACTTTTTAACCTGTGTTCTTCTTTAGTTGATTAACACAGACCAGTATTTGTATAACGCTGAATGTTGAATTCTATTCGTTTGGAAACAATCATATTTACTATGCTAATGACAAATTGTACTAAAAGTCAGCTAGATGTTTATTTACCATAGCCCCTGTGATACCAACTATGTAAATTAATTACCTGTGACTGATGACCTTACACAGATGTAAATATAAACAGGGATGTCTATAGTGCTGCAGGCAGAATCAAGGAGCATCAAAAAGACTTTACAAGGAGAATGAGAGACATCCTTTAGGAAAGTAGATGTTTAGCATGGCATCCAAAGAGACACAGATTTGGATTTTACATGATTCTAGCCTAAGGGTATCGGCCCTGACTGGAAAGATTCGGATCTGCTCCATTGACCATCAGAGAGACATGGATATATTTTGGGGAGACCAGTGTGGGACAAGGAAGTCACCTGGCCCCATGGATATGTTGTTTGGGGTTTCCAGGAGGGACCCACCAGTTGCCTGCAACCCATGGAGACATTCGGAGAAGCCAGATTGTGACCCGCCGGTCATCTGGCCCCATGGAAACTTTCGGAGAGGTGAGGGTGGGAACCTTGAGTCTCCTGGCCTTGTACCTCGATGGACTGCTAGATTCCTAAACTTGCCACTACCTTGTCTCTGTGGGGGCTTGCCAGAAGCTGGGGGCCACTGGTTGAGGTAGTCGGCCCTGGAAGTCTCCAAATTCGCAGATGTTCTATCCCAGGTGGGCGGAGAAGGAAGGTAAGACTGTGTAATGTTGTACCATCTTGGGTATTTGCTGGGACTGTTCTTTGTGTTTATTGTCCACTTTGTGGTTCAATAAAGTATTGCCACACTGTGTTATCCTCACTCTGCCTTGTCTGAGTAGCATTACGCCCACGGAAGACCCCGGGTATTCACAAGTATAATGCACCCCCATAGTCCATACAGTATAATACATCACCACCTACTGTGTGGTACTGTGTGCCCTATAATTTTCTCTCCTACTAAAGCCCTACATTCCCCTTTCATTGCATTCGTAAAGTATGAAGGCCCCACTGTACCCCACTCCTCAACTGCCCTGGAAAAGTATTGTGACCCCAACACTTTATAATCCCACAACTGTGACACCCACACAGCCCTCCATGCAGTATAATGGGAATACATGCAATATATTGGTCCCACATCTTTCCACACTGTGCCCCCACACAGCATGATGGACCCTACACAAACCTTCACACTGTAAAATTGCTTGCATATAGTTTAAAGGCCTCCATGTAGTCCTCCAGGTTTCTCAGGATGAGAGGTGTGGAACAAACTAACTAGCCTAGGGGCATTCACCTCTTATGCCGAAACCCACATCCTTTCCCTCCAGTGCACCAAGTACTGTAGGGAACGACGCTGGAGACGAGAATCCACAGCACTCGAAATTTGAAACTTCAAATTACCATCAACCATGATTGGGGCGGCGGCAGGGGAGAGGACTCAAGAGGTTCTTCATATTTCTTGAGTAGAGACCTGTAAAACACATTGTGGGTCTTAAGGGCCTGAGGTAGCTCAAGACGAAACGCTGCTGAATTAATGACGGTTAATTTATAGGGACCAATAAATCTTGGCCCCAGCTTCCAGAAAGGAACCTTCAACTTGATATTCCTGGTAGACAACCACACAAAGTCATGCCTGTGTCTATAGAAGGATGGAAGACTGCGGAGAGAACAGTAATCCTCATGTGCGAGATTTCCTCTCGAGCAGCCGACGTCACAGGTACTGAGTGACTCTGATGGGAAGTGAGAAACATGGACATAAAGTGCGGAGGCAGCATTTTCTTCCAGGCAGGCAGCATCCTCCCCATAGCCTGGAAGAACTCATTTATATATAGTAATAAAAGATGATTTATCAACAGCAAGGCATCTGATATGAGACATACAGGTATCACTCTCCTCAGCAGTCTATAATCAGTATGCCCATATTAATAGTTTAGAAAGGTCAAATATGGAACAGATTCCCTTTAAAGGGGTATTCCCATCTCCAAGATCCTATCCCAATATGTAGTATTTGTAATAATTATAGTATGAGCAAATACCTCTAATTAGAAATATAGTATAGTTTTTCTGATTTGCTATGTCCTTTCTTCAAGTGTAGGCATTGCAGGACCTTAGGTATTAATGGCTACGACCACTGACATAGTGACAGCTTGCCGCTAGCGGTCATAACCGTGGATACCTAAGGTCCTGCAATGCCCTGCACATGAGGAAAGATTGGGATAGGGTCTTGGAAATGGGAATACCCCTTTCAGCTTACTTAAATATCATTGTTCTCGGCAGCAGATCATCCAGTGTAAACGAGCTGCCAAGTACATTTTTATTCTATGTGCACAGAGATATCATATTAAGGATGGCTTTCTGCGCATGAAGGTGCAGTTGGTCAGTCTGAACAGGTTAATAAATGACTGCCAATCGGCTTCATAAAACCGGTCAGTGGTCATTTAAGTGCTGCGATTGACCAGTGTAAATGCCTCCTTAGATCCCGGTACATCATAGGTGAAATCTCCTCTGATTGTCATTCTTCTCCTCTTCTTCTTCATCTGGCCACGTCACTATAGCTCGTCTCCGCGGACGTCCCTCTTCTACAGAATTTGGCAGCACATCCTGACACAGAGCCCTTAAAAATAAAAAGTGTCATTATAATGCCAACAAAATAAAAATAGCTGCCCATGCTGTGCCCTAAATAAATAATTGCTCCTCACTGTGCTTTCTGCCCCAAAAAGTGACACCCGCACTGTCCCTCTTATGATACATGACCTCCTCTCCTATAAAATATTGCCTCCCCACCGTTCCCCCTTATATATTATGCCACCCCATCCCTTCCCCATGAACTATGCCTGCCACACTGGCTTTCTTTATGAACAAAACAGTCAAACCACCCCCCCTTAACAATTATGGTCTATACACTGTCCACCCTCCACACTGTACCTGCGTTATAAACTGTAGCCTCCAAATTGTCCCCATCTGCAGTATCCCTCCCCACACTATATTCCCTCCATACTGTGCCCATAAATACCTCTCCCCCTCACTGTCTACAGTAAAAATTCCATGTATCTTCAATTCCACTAAGGAGTGCTTACCTTCCCCTTACCTTCCCCTCCTTTGTGGCGCTCTATCACGTACAGTCCGCACCCCATGTACCGCACCCCATGTACCGCACCAGGGCTGTGGAGTCGAGTCGGTGTCCATTTTGGTGGAGTCAAACTTGGAGTCGGTATAAAATAGTCTGACTCCATCTCCTAAAATGTACATTAAATTGGGCACAGTAGTTTAATGCAGTTTGTGGGGAATATTTTTTTCATAAGAATTTGGGAAAGTTATGAAATGTCCTATAAATGTCTGTCCTATTCCTGATCTAAGGGTATAGACTTTTAGCTGAGATGAATCTGTGCTACAGTAAATTTATCACTTAAACATGAGCCGTGTATGAGGGAGTCAGAGTCAGAGTTGTTGTCATGGAAATTGAGGAGTCGGAGGTTTGGCTTACTGACTCCACAGCCCTGATGACGCCTCTCCTGAATATATGTTGTATAACTATCTAAAGAAGCTGTCTAAAGTTCTTAAATGGTTAAAGTTGCAAATTGTTTGTAACAACAAGCTACTTTGCAATGTAACTCTTTTTAAATGTCTTTTAAATTCTCAAATATGGAAGGATTTTTACTTTTACAGATTACAGCTCGTTGCCTCGGTTACCTGCCACCCGAGTAACAGTCAAACAGACCGAGATCAGAACACAGTGCACGGACTGGCCAGCGGACGCCCGAGCCAAGCGTGACAGCTTCATGCGTTTCTAAGGAGCTGTCATGTTCGGGTCGGAGAGTCTCCTGCCAGTCTGTGCTCTGCTTTCCAATCTCTGTTCGATTTATATTTCCGTCTACCTGCGCCCTAAGAATTACTTAGGTAAGGAGTGTGAGGCCACAAGCAGGCTCTATGCTATAAAGCTGTAGGATCTGGGCCCTGTGCTACTCCCAAGAAAAAGCTATGAGATTTCAGTAATCGCATGCAGACACTTGCTTTTCTTCCTGATTGAATTGGAAAACTGCTTCTTTTGAAATCTGCAGCATGTCAATTCTTTCAGCATTTTTGCTGCGTTTTTTCATCACAGAAAGCAATGAGTAAATGCAAAAATGCTGGAAAAAAACACAACCCTGCGTGTTTCTTGCACTTTTGCTACCTTTTTGGTGAAAAAAATAACTTTATTGAACATGTCCTGTAGACAAGTGATATACAGGTGCATCTCACTAAATTAGAATATCATTAAAAAGTTAATTTATTTTAGTTCTTCAATACAAAAAGTTAAACTCATATATTATATAGAGGCATTACAAACAGTGATCTATAAGTGTTTATTTCTGTTAATGTTGATGATTATGGCTTAGACAATGAAAACACAAAAGTCATTATCTCAGTAAATTAGAATACTTTATAACACCAGCTTGAAAAATTATTTTAAAATCCAAAATGTTGTCATACTGAAACATATACTCAGTAAATGCACTCAATACTTGGTCGGGTCTCCTTTTGCATCAATTACTGCATCAATGTGACGTGGCATGGAGGCGATCAGTATGTGGCACTGCTGAGGTGTTATGGAAGCCCAGGTTGCTTTGATAGCAATCAAGCATTGTTGGGTCTGGCATCTCATCTTCGTCTTGACAATAGAGCATGTCAGCGTTTTTTCACCCATATGAATTAATGGGTGGTGAAAAAAACACCGAAAAAATGCACCAAAAATTGCATCAGCATTTTTTCAGCATTTTTGATGGCAACATAGAATGATTTTTTTTACAGAACTTTATGTACATGCATAAATAGTGACAGGACAGTGAAAAAAACATTGCAAAAAACACAGCAAAACCTGCGTTTTTGACGCAGCTGATTTCCTGCCAGAGATTAGATTTTCCTGCAGATTTGTGACGCTGAAAAACCCAACAAAAGCTATAAGCTGGGTCTCACAGGCACAGTCAATGAGACACTGACAGTGTCATACACTGCAGTGCATGAGTACTGCAGTGTATGAAACCAGTGATCAAACTGAAATTATACACGTCCCACAGTGGGACTTGGAGACAAAAAGTAAAATAAAGTATGTAAAAAAAAACAAACGCTAGAGTGCACACAAATCACAAAAATGTGTTTCGCCACTCAAAACGCAGTGTTTGCGATAAAACAAAAATAAACAAAAAAACACACATAATTGGTATTGCTGCATCTGGAATGGCCCGCTCTATAAAACTGGCATGTTATTTATTCCATATGGTGAACACCGTAAAAAATAATAATTAAAAACATGCCAAAAATGTCGCTTTTTCATCATACCGACAAAAAAGTGAATAAAAAGCGATCAAAAAGTGATATGTAAAAAAAAAAAAATGTATAAATGAAAACGCCAAACCATCCGGCAAAAAATAAGCTATAATATGGCTCATTCGGGAAAAAAATAAAAAAAGTTACAGCTCTCAGAATATAGCGATGCAAAAACAAATTCATTTTTGTAAAATAATGTTTCTAGTGTGTAAAAAAATAGCAAATCGTAAAAAAAAACAATATAAATCTGTTATAGCTGAAATTGCATCGATTCAAAGAATAAATCTGCCTTATCACAGCGAATGGCGCAAAAATAAAAATAACTATTTTAGAACTGCTGTCTATTTCTTCATTCTGCTTCCCAAAAATCAGAATAAGGCTCGGCTTACATTTGTTCTGCGCTCTCAGCTGAGCACTGACATTGGAGTTTCCTTGTAAATTCCCCAAAACTGCGATTCAGACAAAACACCAGATGAAGCCACTCACTTATGAAGTAGATGGAGACACTTTGGACTGGTCTCTGTTTCGGCGAGGTCCCATCATTTTAGGCATCTATTTAGCGCACAAGTGTGGGCAACCACAGATCTGTGCATGCCTAAAAAGATGGATACCACTGGAGCCAACGCCAAACGGACTCCAAACTGTCTCCTTCTGCCTCTTTATGGTGGGTGGTTCCGTTGGGGGTTTTATCTGAATTGCATTTTTGTGGGATTTAAACGGAAACCCGACGCAAGTGCTCAGTGTAGAACACAAGAATGTGATCCCAGCCTTATCCTGGAAGCGATAGAAAAATATAATGTACCCAAAATGTTACCAATAAAAACGCTAAATTATCCCGCATAAAACCAGCACCCACTCAGGTCTGTCATCTGTCACTGGAACTATAGGGGGTTCCCACGTTACTGATTAAACAAAGGCTCTGAAAAAGCGATTGCTCCCATCCCCTCAAATAAAATCCAGTGAATTCTGCACTCCCAAATCCAAGTGCCTCCTCCTGAGCCCTACTGTGCCAAAACAGCAGTAAACGTCTATATGTTTGACATTACTTTAGTAGAGAGTGCTCACTTAAGCTGGGCACAATGTATGGGAGCACAATGTATGGGCACTAAACTGGCATATTTGCAATTCTCCAGAAAAGAGCCTGGCGTGGATGTTACAAAATAATTACTGCAGCCATAGATTAATTAATTGAGAGGTATAATTTCTACAATGGGGTCACTTTTGTGGTTTTTCTGCTGTTCTGGCACCTTTGGGACTCTGCAAATGTCGCCCGCAAACTATTCTACCAAAATCTGTGTGCCAAAAGTCAAATAGCGCTCCTTCCTGCTCACTCCTGACGTGTGGCCTAACATTAATTTCTGATGACATATGGGGCATCACCGCATTCGGGAGAAATTGCACAATAAATTATGGGGTCCAGTTTCACCTATTAACCCTTATATACCTTAAAATTTGCAACAAATACAAAAACTACTTTTTTACCACAAAAATGTCATATTTTCACATCTCAATGTTATAACTCTGTGAGGCACCTATGAGTTCAACTACTCACTACACTCCTAGATGAATTCCTTGAGGGGACTAGTTTCCAAAATGGGGTCACTTGTGGAGGGGTTTCTGCTGTTTTTGCAAGTTAGAGGCTCTCCAAATGCGACAGGGCATTGATAACCTATTACAGACAAATGGTGCTTTTTCCTTTCCTAGACCTGCCATGTACCCAAACAGAAGTTTTTGACCACATATGGCATTCAGGAGAAATTGCATAACAAATCATGGTGTCTGTTTTCTCCTATTATCCATTGTAAAAATTAAACATTTTCTGGCTAAATGTATGTTTTCATGAAAAAAACATTTTTTGAATATGACGACCTAATGTTATCAAGTTCTGTGTAGTAGCTGTGGGTTCAAAAAACTCACTATAACCTTGGATCAATACCTTGAAGAGTTTAGTTTCCAAAATGTGGTAAATTGGGGTGAGGTGGGGGGTTTCACTGTTTAGGCACATCAGGGGTTCTCCAAATGCGACATGACGCCCGCAGACCATTCCTTCAAAGTCTGCTTTCCAAAACATCACAGCTTCCTTTCCGAGCCCTGCTGTGCAAGCAAACAATAGTTTTCCTATACATATGAAGTATCGGCATACTCAGAAGCAATTTCACAAAAAATTTTGGAGTCCATTTTCTCCTGTTACCTTTGTGAAAATAAAAAATTTAGGGCACATCACTGGCTCTCCAAATGGAACATGGTGTCCTCTCTTGATTCCAGCTATTTTTGCATTCAAAAAGTCAAATGGTGCTCCTTCCCTTCCGAACCCTGCCATGTGCCCAAACAGTAGTTTTACCCCATATATGGGGTATCGGTGTACTCAAGAGAAATTATGCAACAAATGTTGGAGTTTATTTTCTGCTGTTACCCTTGTGAAAATAAAAAAAACTGGGGCTAAAATAATTTTTTTTGTGAAAAAAAGTAAAATGTCCCTTTTTTTTCTCTTCCACATTTCTTTCGTTCCCGTGAAGCACCTGAAGGATTAATAAACTTTGTGAATGTGGTTTTGAGGACTTTGAGGGGTGCAGCTTTTTATAATGGTGTTACTTTTCGGTATTTTCTGTCATATAGGCCCCCAAAAGTCACTTCAAATGTGATGTGGTCCCAAAACAAATGGTTTTGTACATTTTGGTGGAAAAATGAGAAATTGCTGGTCAACTTTTAACCCTTACAACTTCTTAAGAAAAAATATTAAGTTTAAAAAATTATGCAGATGTATAGTAGACATGTAGGAAATATTATTTGTTAATTATTTTGTGTGACATAACTTTCTGATTTAAGGGTATAAGAATTAAATGTTTGAAAATTGCGAAATATTCGCCAGATTTCCATTATTTTCACAAATAAACACAAGTCATATCGAATTAATTTTACCACTGTTATGAAGTGCAATATGTTATGAAAAAACATTCTCAGAATCAGTGGGATCCGTTTAAGCGTTCCAGAGTTATTACCTCATAAAGTGACACTTGTCGGAATTGTAAAATTAGGCTTGGTCATTAAGGACATAATTGGCTTGGTCACTAAGTGTTTAAAGGGATTTTCTATTAGTCAAAAAATGCTAAACCTGAAAAGTTTTTGTGTTGAAGCTTATTTCAATACATTTTTGTTTTCTTGTTTTGGTGGGTTTTTTTCAAGTCCTATTATCCTGAGCGCTTGCCATTCATTTGCTTTCAGGTTTATGGTCGTGGTACCAGTTCAGCATCTTTATTCTGCCACTATACCTCCTTGTTATGTAAGGCCAATGACACCTCCTTTTCCATCTATATCCACCCAATACATCCTTTGCTGCACTAATGTATTATATTCCCATTACATCCTCTTGCACCAGGTCTACATTTCCATATGTCATGGGCTTGAGGCTACTGAAATGGTGCACAGTTTGGTGCTACTGTGGGGTTAGTACAGTGACTATAAAATCTGATCATCCTCTACATGATTTGTGATATGCAGAGACTTTAGTGTAGAGAGATTGCACTTGGGGTAAAGAGCAGTAGCTAATGATGTTAGCACTAACCCATGTACAACATGTGATTGATGATCTGGTGCATACTGGGGCAGTGACATTAGTCTGGGAAAACCATATGACAGATGGCCATAATATCATTGTCATGATGGGAAAAATCGACAGCGAGATCATGTGACCCAACTCCCAGCAAAAAAACAAAATACGATTAACTCTTAATTCTTTGCCATTTGTAATATTCACTACGGCAGTCCAAAATTAAAATATTAGTCTCAGCAGAATGAACAGCATACAAAAAAGACACAGACACAAGGAATAGAGATTAATCATTTTTATTCTTATCTATTATCAAATTTATTTTATTTTAATCATCCAGTGCCATTTATAAGATTTACTGCATAAAAAGGATGTGAACCAGAGGAAGGCAAAACAACCCCAATTACAGGGGAAAAATTCCTTCCTGACCCCAAGTACTGGCGATCGGCTAATCCCTGGTTCACTGCTGCATCAGCACTGGATGGGGCCCTGTCAAACCTTTTACATTAAAAATTTAATACATATCTAATGCATATATTCCTATCTTATCTCTATATCTATTTAGGATTTTTTTACTGAATTTTAAATATACTTATTCATTCTTACATATATTTACCTACATTTTACTTTCTTACCTATATTTACCTATACTTATACTTCATTCCTATACTTACCTACACTTATTCTTTCATACCTATACTTAACCTATCTTTCCTACACTTATCCTTACTTAAACTTATCCTTTCTTTTTATATTTACGTATATTTATACCTGCTTACCAATACTTACCAATACTTTTTCTTTCTTACTTATGCTTATTATTTTTTTCTATATTTAGCTATACTTATCCTTTATTACCTATAATTATAAATTTTTTGCTTTTTTATTGAATTTTAAATATAATCCTTTCTTACCTACATTTAACTAAATCTATCCTACTTTACCTATATTTATTCTTTTCTATCTATACTTATCTTTTTTTTAAAAAAAATTTCTGTATACTTATCCTTACTTACCTATACTTTATTCTTTTTTTCTTATTTTTACTAAATTTTAAATATACTTATCCAATATGTAGAAAATACCTTATTAATTATTTACAACCAAGGTAGATAGAGAAAACACTAAGGGCCAATACACATTTTTAAACCAGAAAAAGTGCACATAGCAGTGAACCCAGTCATAAAAACTCACCAAATATTATTAAACAAATGTAGAAATAATGTAAGCTTCTAAACTATAAAAGAGGCGGGTATATATGATGATAGACTCCCCCACCTGTGTAGATGTACCTAGAAACAGCCTATATAATATATCATGAACAACCCCCCACATACATATGTTGAATGAGAGTCCGAATCCAAACCTATGTATTACCTCAAGGAGCCACAGACCGGGACCACCACCCTGCAAATGTCCCCTGACGCACGTTTCGGTGTTTCTCAAGGGATACTAAATATTACCACATGCCAGCTATAAACAAGGAACACCGCTAATAGCACACCAATAGTATCGCGTGCGCCTCCTCTACCACCACGCCCATTCAGGAGATTGTATTGTCATAGGTACTACGGGCGTCTACCCATAGTGCTACATGCACTACCTTATATGACGTAAACTGTCTCACCCAAAGTTCCGGCTAGTATGCCCGAGAAGTGTAGTGCGCATGCCTGATATGACGCAGAGCGCGTCACTGTAACCAAGATACATGACGATGTCGGCATCAAAGTCACTCACAGACGAGGACCTCATGATGCCAAAGGCCGGCATGCATATCAGGACCGTGACACCTCTGCGTACAAGCACCGCACACAGAAATCATCAATAGAATCAGGCCAGGGACACACATATATCTCAGGGACAGGGGAAGGAGGAAAAAAATAAAACAATAATAAACATACAGTCTCCATATAATACAACATAATATGTTAATTACAACACATTAAGATAATGTATCAGATAAAACCATAATGTCTGATACCCACAGATCACAACTTGCAAGAAAAGGAAAACGCATAGAAATAATACAAAGCCAATGAACACATACATGCAGCACAATAAAGTACCCACATATAAAGCACATCCCGATATATATTCATATTGCACCTAGAAGGATAATAAAAGAATCAAAAATACCCCAACATGACATAACTGGCAACCAATCACACCATATAAATAGACGGTATCCCATCACAACCATATTATATTATAATTCATGTATAATCCTAGTCAGATTGCCTTATATGTCATATAGGGGGATTCACGATACATTATCCTCAAAAATATATCCATAGGCTGGATCACCTACCCACAAAGAATAACTATTACTACAGCTACAATTACTAAAACATACGAGATTGTCCCGTATAGATCCATCCATGACACAGAATTCTTGAATCGTCAAGGATCAATTGTAGCAGGAGCGATCCAAAGCCGATAGATGTGTATCAGAACAGATGTAGCCCATTTCTTGCAATATTCACCATATGGTGGAAGCAGATATCATCATGGAGACTATGTTCATAAAGGTGTTCCATCCACAGCAATTAAGTGTAGTATAATTAGCATAAGACCTAAAACAATATATGAAAACAAGAAGGAATTAAAATCATATAAAAATATATACCATAAAATGTGTAAACCCAGATGACAAATAGGTAAAACAGCAAGCCACGAATCACAAAAATAGGACAAACTAAGGTTTTTGTTAAGTCCAGAAATATGCAATGTTTTCAGGATCCAAATCCATCAGGATTCCAATTGCTCGAAACATTGTGAAATGGGGCCTCCATGTATCTTCGCCTCAATTGCATCAATGCCTCTAACCCTCAAAAGACTCGCATTGCTTTGATGATAGAGTTTAAAATGGTGCAGGATGGTCTTCAACATGGATGCATCCGTGTGGTCAGCTGCAGCAATTATACCCAAAACATGTTCACAAACTCTTACTTTGAATTGGCGAGTTCAAAGTAAGAGTTTGTGAGCATGTTTTGGGTATAATGGCCGCACACGGACGCATCCATGTTGAAGACCATCCCGCACCATTTTAAACTCTATCATCAAAGCAATGCAAGGCTTTTGAGGGTTAGAGACATTGAAGCTATTGAGGCAAACATACGTGGAGGTCCCATATTACAACGTTTCGAGCAATTGGAATCCTGATGGATTTGGATCCTGAAAACATTGCATATTTCTGGGCTTAACAAAAACCTTAGTTTGTCCTATTTTTGTGATCCGTGGCTTGCTGTTTTACCTATTTGTCATCTGGGTTTACACATTTTATGGTATATATTTTTATATGATTTTAATTTCTTCTTGTTGTCATATATTGTTTTAGGTCTTATGCTAATTATATTACACTTACCTGCTGTGGATGGAACACCTTTATGAATATAGTCTCCATGATGATATCTGCTTCCACCATATGGTGAATATTGCAGGAAATGGGCTACATCTGTTCTGATACACATCTATCGGCTTTGGATCTCTCCTGCTACAATTGATCCTTGACTATTCAAGAATTCTGTGTCGTGGATGGATCTATAAGGGACAATCTCCTATGTTAAAGTAATTGTAGCTGTAGTAATAGTTATTCTTTGTGGGTAGGTGATCCAGCCTATGGATATATTTTTGAGGGTAATGTATCGTGAATCCATATGACACATGTGGCAATGTGATTAGGATTATACATGAATTATAATATAATATGGTTACGATGGGATAACGTCTATTTATATGGTGTGATTGGTTGCCAGTTATGTCATGTTGGGGTATTTTTAATTTTTTTATTATCCTTCTAGGTGCAATATGAATATATATCGAGATGTGCTTTATATATGGGTACTTTATTGTGCTTCATGTATGTGTTTTCATTTTCTTGCAAGTTGTGATCTGTGGGTATCAAACATTATGTTTTTATGTGAAAAATTGTCTTAATGTGTTGTAATTAACATATTATGTTGTATTATGTGGAGACTGTATGTTTTTTATTGTTTTGATTTTTTTCCTCCTCCCCCTGTCCCTGAGATATATATCTGTGTCCCTGGCCTGATCCCATTGATGATTTTTGTGCGTGGTGCCCGTACGCAGAGGTGTCAGGGTCCCAAAATGCATGCCGGCCTTTGGCATCATGAGGTCCACGCCATCATGTATCTTCGTTACAGTGACGCGCTCTGCGTCATATCAGGCATGAACACTACACTTCTCGAGCATACTAGCCAAAACTTTGGGTGAGGTGGTTTACGTCATATTTGGTACTGCGTGGAGCACTATGGGCAGACGCCCATAGTACCCATGACAATACAATCTCCAGAATGGGCGTGGTGGAGGAGGGAGGCGCACGCGATACTATTGGCTTGCTATTAGCGGTGCTTCCCTATTTATAGCTAGCATGTAGTAGTATTTAGTATCCCTTGAGAAAGGCTCCACACCGAAACATGCATCGGGGGACGTGTGCAGCGCTTTGGTCCCGGCCTGTGGCTCCTTGAGGTAATACATGGGTTTGGATTCTGACATATGTATGTGGGGCGTTGTTCATTATATACCCGCCTGTGCCTTTTTCATTATATAGGCTGTGTCTAGGTACATCTACTCAGGTGGGGGAGTCTATCATCATATATACCCGCCCCTTACTTTTATAGTAAAGGAGCTTGCATTATTTCTACATTTGTTTGATAATATTTGGTGAGTCTTTACGACTGGGTTCGACTGCTATGTGCACTTTTTCTGGTTTTAATGTGTATTGGCCCTTAGTGTTTTCTGTATTTACCTTGGTTGTATATAATCAATAGAGGAAAATGTAGCACTCACCAACTTCCTTAAAAACAGTCTTTTAATGCAAATAGCGGCACATGGGAGCTTCGTGCAGTGGGTGCGGGGGATCAGAGGACGACGGCCGTTTCGCTTCTTAGCCGACATTTCCTCGGGTTCAGAGTGAGGGATGATGTATAACTGCTTCCTTTTTAGGGCTGTGCAAGAGTACACTTCAATACATATACATTGTAAAAAAGATAAGTTAAAATTCAGTTATAAAGATTAAATCACAGAAACACTGATAGAATAGACCTAATGGGCCCTGTGCTGATGCATTTATGATCCACTTAGCCTCTCTCCTTAATAGATATTTGTTATGGTCCCCATCTTGCGGTGGATGTCTTACTTGTTCAAGACCTGCGAATCACAATATTTTGGGATCTGCTCTATGACATTCCTGTATATGTTTGATCAAAGTAAGGGAGCCTTTATTAGTATATATACAGTAAAGTGAAAATGTTCACGGATGCAGATAAACAAGCGTCGAATGGTTTTATCAATATAATAATGACAGGGACAGAAAATTACATAAATCACATTACTTTGCCAAATGTGGCAAAGAACAATGGCCACATTTAACATTGCCTCTTAAATTGTGCCTATCTAACCAGTTGCTATTATTTGCGGACATCCTATCTCTAACTAAAATGTCACCCAAATTATGACATCTCCTATAGTCATTTTTTTATTGCTATCCCCTTTAAATCCTTATCAGTTTCTATTATATGCCAATTCCTTTTGATTGCGGTGTGTATAATGTCATCCATAGAAGCGGGTTTAAATGTGAATACAAATCTGCGATTCTCTGTGTTAGGAGTTTTGAATTTGGGTTTTTTCCCTTGGAGTAATTCCTGTTCAGTGATGACATTCACTTTGTTAAGAGCTGAATTCAGAGCTACAGAAGGATACTCTCTTCTTATAAATCGGTGTGTGAGCTCTTTAGCTTGTTTTTTAAAATTCCTTTGGTCATTATTTATCTTCCACAGACGTAAATATTGGCTATATGGTAACCCTAATTTGGTGTGCTGTGGATGTATACTGTATGGTGTAACAGGGTATTTGTAGGTTTTTTATATGCATGTGCAGATTTTTTTTACTTGTAATTTTACGTTGAGGAATTCCAAAGAATCCCCGCCATACATTGATGACGTTCTCAGAATTAGTGTCATTTAAGTAATCAACACAAGATAAAAAATCTTCTTTTTTACCAGCCAATACTATTAAAATATCATCCACATATCTTAAATACGTTTTTATGTATTACAATCGAGTTTACGATTGTGGTTATTTATTTGCTCTCATAATGGGCTAAAAATAAATTTGCAAAAATGTATGTTGTAGGCGTGCCCATCGCTGTACCTGTTTTTTGAACATACCATTTTTCCATCAACTTAAATGCATGACATCAAGAGTTTCTGATATAAAATTAATATAGGTTTGGTTTGTATTGGTATTTTGAAGAATATTTTGAATTTCCTCTATAATTTTTGTGGGATTCTTGTATGCAAACTTTCAACATCGATAGAGGTGAGGGTGAAGTCCTCTTGCCATTCAATATCATTAATGGCTCTCAAGAATTCCACTGTTCCCCAGGCTACCCATAGTGTTTGGGGTAGGGTTGATCACAGAACCCCTCTTCAAATATTTGGATTGGCTCTTAAAACCTCTCTTTACCAAATATACCATCGTATATAAAGGATACAGGGTAGGTCTTAAGAGCCATTAATGATGCTGAATGGCAGGAGGACTTCACCCTCAACTCTATCGATGTTAAAAATTTGTATACAAATATCCTCCAAAAATTGGGTATAGAGGTAATTCAAAATATTCTTAAAAATATGAATAAGAGCCAAACCTTTATTTATTTTATATCAGAAGCTCTTGACCTCATGCTTTCACACAATGCATTTAAGTTTATGGAAAAATGGTATGTTCAAAAACCAGGTACAGCGATGGGCACGCCTTCAGCATGCATTTTTGCAAATTTATTTTTAGCCCATTATGAGAGCAAATACATAAGCACAATCGAAACCCCTATTTGAAATACATAAAAGCAATTTAAGATATGTGGATGACATTTTTAATAGTATTGGCAGGTACAAAAGAGGATTTTTAGGTTTGTGGATTACTTAAATTACATTAATTCTGAGAATATGCGTTTTACATCAATGTATGGTGGGGATTCTTTGGAATTCCTTGACGTAAAATTACAAGTAGAAAATGGGCAAATCTGCACAGGGGCATATAAAAAACCTACAAGTACCCTGTTACACTATAACAGTGCACATCAGTAGCACATCAAATTAGGGTTACCATATAGCCAATATTTGCAGAAGATAAATAATGACAAAGGGAATTTTTAAAAACAAGCTAAAGAGCTCACACACCGATTTATAAGAAGAGGATATCCTTCTGTAGCTCTGAATCTGCTCTTCACAAAGTGAATGCCATCAATGAACAAGAATTACTCCAAGGGAAAAAAACAAATTCAAAACACCTAACACAGATAATCGCAGATTTATATTCCCATTTAAACAGGGTTTTATGGATGACATTATACACACCGCAATCAAAAGGAATTGGCATATAATAGAGGAGGATAAGGATTAAAAGGAGACGGCAACAAGAAAACCACTATTCTCCTATAGGAGATGTCATAATTTGGGTGATATTTTAGTTAGACATAGGATGTCCGCAAATAATAACAACTGGCTGGATAGGCAAAATTTAAGAGGCAAAGTTAAATGTGGCCATTGTTCTTTTTGTCAATATCATGTAACTGAAAATCCGCTGAGAATAGGACCTATTACCCATAAAGCCATAAAGTATCTGATTTTATTTCCTGTACAACAAACAATGTAATTTATGTAATTTTCTGTCCCTGTCATTTTTATAATAATGGTAAAACCATTCGACTCTTGCTTATCTGCATCCGTGAACATTTTCGTTCTATATATACTAATAAAGACTCTCCTAATTTGATCAAACATATATAAAGGAATGCCATGGAGCAGATCCCAAAATATTGCGATTCGCAGGTCTTGAACAAGTAAGATATTCACCGCAAGGTGGGAACCATAACAAATATCTATTAAGGAGAGAGGCTAAATGGATCATAAATGCATCAGCCCAGGGCCTATTAGGTCTAAACGATAGAATAGATCTATCAGTGTTTCTGTGATTTAAATTTTAGAACTGAATTTTAATGTATTTTTTTACATTGTGTATGTATTGACATGTACTGTTGCACAGCCCTAAAAAGGAAGAAGTTACACAACATCCCTCACTCTGGACCCGTGGAAGTGTCAGCTAAGACACGAAACGGCCGTCGTCCTCTGATCCCCCACACCCACTGCACGCCGCTCCTATGTCCTGCTATTTGCATTAAAAGGCTGTTCTTAAGGAAGTTGGTGAGCGCTACATTTTCTTCTTTTCTGCATATTGGATACTCAATTACTTTATAAAGCACTGCACCGCCTGAATCCTATTGCTTAATGGTTAGGTGCTGAAGACCACTTCTTATTTGATTAATTAAACTTATCGTTTCCTACCTATGTATATCCTTTTCTATCTATTTTTATCCTTTTTTAATTAATTTATCCTTTTTTTACCTATGCTTATACTAGCTTACCTATACTTATACTTTTTTTCTTATTTTTAAATTTTTTTGAATAATATACTTATAATTTCTTACCTATATTTAACCTATACTTAGCCTTATCTCAACAGATTGTTTATGAAGGAGGCAATCCTGGCCCTTGCTGTTCTCATCATCCTTCTTGATGGAATGTAGGGCCAGGCGCAGCAGGTTGTTTCCTCCCCCTCCTCCTCCTCCTCTGTAATTGTGCTGCTTTCTCCTGAGACAGGTTCTTCCTCTACTGTCGTAGTGACGTCTTCTGGTGGAATATGCTCTGTCTCTTGCTCCTATGAACACAATAAAGATAATAAATAACTAATAATAATAAACTAAATGCCTTTTTGGTGTCAAGTATGTCAGAATGGTGAACAAGATACATGAATTTGGTATAAAGTTAAAAATGGGTTTTCTCTTTGTCTTGAACTTTTTTTTGTCACTTTTGGCGCTAAAAATTGCACTCAATACTGGCTTACTTAAAATACAACAATGGTTGGACTGAAGTAAAGTTGTAGCAAATTTTGAAAAGGTTTCAATTGATGAATCAGGATAAAACATCTGGAATTACCAGACTCTCGCCACAAAGCGGAAAACAAAAACAGAGAAGCACATAAAAAATAGACTTCAAAAAAGGCTCAAAGAAAATAACGAATAATATGCAAAATAAAAAAGAAGCTAAACACACAAAAGTAGTCAAAAAACAGGCGCAAAGGCAATGATGAATCAGGGCCTGTGACCTGGAGCCGTTCTGTATGTGTAATAATCCGAGGGGCTAAGAAGTGCATCAGCTGAGAGATGGGGGAGATACTGATATATAACCAGCTGTGTGTAGGTATAAATACTATGTGTAGTGATGGGGATCTGTATATAACTACTATAACCAAATATAAGGGCATTTCCAGTTTTTTTCCTCTACATGATGCTAATGTAAATCATGTCCTTTCAGTTCAGTATGAAGATACACGCTGTATAATCACTTACGTCTTCCTCTGGGATCCTGATGCCTTGATCCAGCTTCATGTAGATAGGCTGCAATACAACAGGTAAGAATTAGTTTGTTTGTATTTTTTTTTGATACTGTAAAGGGCTTGTGTAGCCTTGGTGGAATTTTCATAAAGCATTGTATCCTAACACACTGTCAGGATTCAGCTACGCGTGCCGGATCAAGCAGTTGTCATGTGACCAAAACTATGTGATTTGCATATAATTGGTCATGTCAGTAGAACATTACATACTGTTCGGATTCTGCATTCTGCTGAAAATTACACCTGGGCTTAACAACCCCTTTAATTTCAACCATTTTATTAATTCCTGATATTATTGCATACTAGGAGGTATAGCTTAGAGATGCCTGCAGGGCCATAGGTAAGGAAGCACTTGTGTAGACTATGGTGCCAATGGGGCTCTTACCCCGTCATCGTCGTCATATCCTTCCGCATCCTGATCCTTATAGAAGAAAATAATAAAATTAGAAATTGTATTGGGTGAATGTTTGGGCGCTCTCAGATCTGCACTATGATATTATTGGTGTTTTTCTCTGTGTATTTGTGATTTTTTTTTATATTCTAGCTTTGATGCAGTTGGTTTATGCTTCATGTACCATAAATTGTAGACACACAAATATATATATATATAATGTTGTGCCCTTTCCATCAATTGCCTAATATGTTGCAATTTAGATTTTTCAGAACATTACTTTTTGTACATAACACAGAGCGGAGTGACCTAAGTGAATAATCTTTGATGCGGGGTGTGGTGCTGAGCCCGCATCTTTTCAGGCATATGATCGCTGATTTGATCATCTGTCAAGTGCTCCTAACAGCCACGGGTGGGATTACGATCAAACCGCGGCTGTTAATATGTTAAATGCCACTGTCAATCGCTGACAGCGGCATTTAACATGCCCGTGCCATAAGCGCCCATCAGCTCCACCCATCAGAGCCTCTGTCATATGACCACGGGGCGCCAATGAGTTGGCATGACACCGGGGTCTGCAGGAGACCCTTGTGGTTGGTCATTGCCCGTCTGCTATGAGCGCCGCTCAGTGGCCAGTGCTCATAGCAGATGATCATTTTTGCTACACATAGCAGGGCTGCAGCTCTGTTATGTGTAGCACAAGCAATCAGATGATCGCAGCTTCAAGTCTCCTAGGGAGTTTATAAAAGCAAATGAAAAGTAAAAAAAATGGTTTTAGAAATATTAAAAAAGTTTAAAAAAAGATAAAAATTCAAATCACCCCCTTTAGCCCCATTCAAAATAATACAATAAAAAAATCAAAAATACACATATTTGGCATAGGCGATGAAAGATGAATTTGATACATCTTACTCCAGCACTGGATCACGACTGGTGCGTAAACCACTCATTTTGATACATTTTCCCCTGTGTACTTATATCTCTGCTGTACAGTTGGAATACACTTTAATGATATGAATTGCTCATATCACTTACGTGGTGTTCGGTGATCCGTAATCCATAGTGTCTTATCTATTGCAATGAGGAAATAAAAACATAAATTACTAATAATCTGTTTTCTGGTAACAGATCTGAAAGAACTCGACTCATGTGGTTTCTGTTACAAACATTTTTATTAATAGCCAAATCGGGTCTCATTCTTTATATGTATCTGCCCTCCCACTGCACATTATACATTATCATATACAGTGGGGAAATAAGTATTTGATGCACTGCCGAATTTGCAAGTTTTCCCACTTACAAAGAATGGAGAGGTCTGTAATTTTTATCGTAGATACACTTCACCTGTGAGAGACAGAATCTAAAATTAAAAACCAGAAAATCACATTGTATGATTTTCAAAAAACTGAATTGTATTTTATTGCATGAAAATAAGTATTTAATCACCTACCAACCAGCAAGAATTCTGGCTCTCACAGACCTGTTAGTTTTTCTTTAAGAAGCCCTCCTACTCTGCACTCATTACCTGTATTAATTGAACATTTTTGAACTTGTTACGTGTATAAAAGACACCTGTCCACACAATCAATCACACCCCAACCTCTCCACCATGGCCATGACCAAAGAGCTGGCTAAGGACACCAGGGGCAAAATTAAATTTTAGACCTGCACAAGGCTGGGACGGGCTATAAGACAATAGGCAAGCAGCTTGTTGAGAAGGCAACAACTGTTGGCACAATTATTAGAAAATGGAAGAAACACAAGATGACTGTCAATCTTCCTCGGTCTAGGGCTCAATGCAAGATTTCGCCTTGTGGGGTAAAGATGATTCTGAAAAAGGTCAGAAATCAGCCCAGAACTACAGGGGAGGACCTGGTAAATAACCTGAAGAGAGCTGGGACCACAGTCTCAAACATTACCGTTAGTAACACACTACACCGTCATGGATTAAAATCCTGCAGATCACACAAGGTCCTTCTGCTCACGCCAGCACTTGTCTAGACTTGTTTGAAGTTCACCAATGACCATCTAGATGATCCAGAGGAGGCATGGGAGAAGGTCATGTGGTCAGATGAGACCAAAATAAAACTTTTTGATATCAACTCCACGCGCCGCGCTTAGAGGAGGAAGTATGATTATAACCCCAATAACACTGTCCCAATCATGAAGAATGGTGGAGGAAACATCATACTTTGGGACAGTTTTGCAAAGGGTATAGGACGCCTGCACCATATTGATGATTGAAGGGAGGACGGATGGGGTCATGTATCGCAAAATTTTGGACCACAACCTCCTTCCCTCAGTAAGAGCATCGAAGATGGGTCATTCCTGGATCTTCCAGCATGACAAGGACATGAAATACACAGCCCAGGCAACTAAACAGTGGCTCCGTAAGAAGCATTTCAAGGTCCTGGAGTGGCCTAGCCAGTCTACAGGCCTGAACCCAATAGAAAATCTTTGTAGGGAGCTGAAACTCAATGTTATTCAGCGACAGAGCTAAAACCTGAAAGATCTGGAGAAGATCTGTATGGAGGAGTGGGCCAAAATCCCTGCTGCAGTGTCTGCAAACTTGGTCAAGAACTACAGGAAACGTCTGACCTTTGTAATTGCAAACAAAGGTTTCTGTACCAAATATTAAGTTCTGTTTTTCTATTTCATAAAATACTTATTTCATGCAATAAAATGCAAATTAATTATGTAAAAATCATAGAACGTGATTTTCTGGATTTTTTAAGATTCTGTCTCTCACAGTTGAAGTGTACCTACAATAAAAATTACAGACCTCTCCATTTTTTGTAGGTGGGAAACCTTACAAAATCAGCAGTGTATCAAATACTTATTTTCCCCTCTGTATCTGTGCCAAATTCCTCATCAAATATTGGTGGGATCTGGAAAATTACTGCTTTTGTTACTGAGGTTAAGGATTTCTTCAGATCTGCATCGTTTCTGCCAGCAAAAATAGCAGAGCGCTGTGACAAAACAGACACAGCCCCTGAACGTCAGGCCGAGTCCACACAACTTTATTATCGGTCTGAGTGCTGTCCATGAAAAAACTGACGTCACACGGACGGCACGAGGACCAATGTGATTCCACTAGTTCATAGGAGCGTTTATTTTGTTTCATTGTTTTTTTCATGGACTGAATCTCCACTTGTAAAACATCTCAGCGTCCATTAGTTTCTTCCATAGGTCGGATGAGACTCGCCTATTCAAGTCTATGGCTGTGCAAAAAAATTGGATCCCATATGGGTCATCCATATAGCGTAAGATTTTTATGGATACAAACAATTCTTTAACATAAGAAACTGGATTTCATCTTGTAAATTTTCAAAACTGAAGTATAAATATCGATGCCGCACGGAAGAAAATTGAGATAAAAAGTATCTGCTTTTCAGGATGAAAATCGGACGATATTTTTGCATATTCTTGTGTGAACTTAGTCTTGCAAAACTAATAGCATACAGACAGCACAAGGACCAGTTCAAGTCTACGAGGTTGTTGACTTGAACATTTTTACTCACGGACTGATGGTCCCAGCATGCACTACTGTGATTGCTATTCTGGATCAGCCTCACCCATTATAGGGCAATGAGTGTAACAGATCGATCACATACGAGTTATCATCCTTATGTCATGTGATTTCACAGATATGTTACAATAATAAAGATAGGAAACTGTATTTGATCTTTATTATGTATTAAATTCCGCTTATGTGTGTGAGAATGAACTTATGGATTGCATATGGATGTGAATAAAAATGGACATATAGATGACAATACAGATGAAAAATCATCATATTTTTTTGGGTGTAACCGGATGATTTGCATACACTTCTGTGCACCCGACCTCAGTGTGAGCTGATGTTCCCCTGCTCCTGTGAGGAATGTCTTATCATGTAGATGTGAGGCTCTTACCTCCTCCAGGGTGATCTCTGTCCTGAACAGGTTCCTGAAGAGCTAGAAAGATCAGACATCACGTAGATGACATGAGCAATATATGCTGGGGTAGGAGAGAGGGCACTTCCACTTATTCTGGGGGTAGGAGAGGGGGCACTTCCACTTATTCTGGGAGTAGGAGAGGGGGCACTTCCACTTATTCTGGGGGTAGGTGAGGGGGCACTTCCACTTATTCTGGGGGTAGGAGAGGGGGCACTTCCACTTATTCTGGGGGTAGGTGAGGGGGCACTTCCACTTATTCTGGGGGTAGGAGAGGGGGCACTTCCACTTATTCTGGAGGTAGGTGAGGGGGCACTTCCACTTATTCTGGAGGTAGGTGAGGGGGCACTTCCACTTATTCTGGGGGTAGGAGAGGGGGCACTTCCACTTATTCTGGTGGTAGGGCAGGGGGCACTTCCACTTATTCTGGGAGTAGGAGAGGGGGCACTTCCACTTATTCTGGTGGTAAGAGAGGGGGCACTTCCACTTATTCTGGTGGTAGGGCAGGGGGCACTTCCACTTATTCTGGGAGTAGGAGAGGGGGCACTTCCACTTATTCTGGTGGTAAGAGAGGGGGCACTTCCACTTATTCTGGGAGTAGGAGAGGGGACACTTCCACTTATACTGGTGGTAGGGCAGGGGGCACTTCCACTTATTCTGGGGGTAGGAGAGGGGGCACTTCCACTTATTCTGGGGGTAGGTGAGGGGCACTTCCACTTATTCTGGGGGTAGGAGAGGGGGCACTTCCACTTATTCTGGGGGTAGCTGAGGGGGCACTTCCACTTATTCTGGGGGTAGGAGAGGAGGCACTTCCATTTATTCTGGGGGTAGGAGAGGGGGCACTTCCACTTATTCTGGAGGTAGGTGAGGGGGCACTTCCACTTATTCTTGGTGTAGGAGAGGGGGCACTTACATTTATTCTGGGGGTAGGAGAGGGGGCACTTCCACTTATTCTGGGGGTAGGTGAGGGGGCACTTCCACTTATTCTGGGGGTAGGTGAGGGGGCACTTCCACTTATTCTGGGGGCAGGTGAGGGGGCACTTCCACTTATTCTGGGGGTAGGAGAGGGGACACTTCCACTTATACTGGGGGTAGGAGAGGGGGCACTTCCACTTATTCTGGGGGTAGGTGAGGGGGCACTTCCACTTATTCTGGGGGTAGGAGAGGGGGCACTTCCACTTATTCTGGGGGTAGGAGAGGGGGCACTTCCACTTATTCTGGGGGTAGGTGAGGGGGCACTTCCACTTATTCTGGGGGTAGGAGAGGGGGTACTTCCACTTATTCTGGGGGTAGGTGAGGGGGCACTTCCACTTATTCTGGGGGTAGGTGAGGGGGCACTTCCACTTATTCTGGGGGTAGGTGAGGGGGCACTTCCACTTATTCTGGGGGTAAGTGAGGGGGCACTTCCACTTATTCTGGGGGTAGATGAGGGGGAACTTCCACTTATTCTGGGGGTAGGTGAGGGGGCACTTCCACTTATTCGGGGGGTAGGTGAGGGGGTACTTCCACTTATTCTGGTGGTATGAGAGAGGGCACTATCACTTATTCTGGTGGTAGATGAGGGGGCACTTCCATTTATTCTGGGAGTAGGTGAGGGGGCACGTTTACTTATTCTGGGGGTAGGTGAGGGGGCACTTCTACTTATTCTGGGGGTAGGTGAGGGGGCACTTCCACTTATTCTGGGGGTAGGTGAGGGGGCACTTCCATTTATTCTGGGAGTAGGTGAGAGGGCACTTTTACTTATTCTGGGGGTAGGTGAGGGGGCACTTTTACTTATTCTGGGGGTAGGTGAGGGGGCACTTCTACTTATTCTGGGGGTAGGTGAGGGGGCACTTCCACTTATTCTGGGGGTAGGTGAGGGGGCACTTCCACTTATTCTGGGGCTAAGTGAGGGGGTACTTCCACTTATTCTGAGGCAGGTAAGGGGGCACTTCCACTTATTCTGGGGTCAGGCTGGGGTTCTGGTTCTATATATGTTTGGTTTTGGTTCTGTGTAGATTAGTGATAATGCCAAATAAACTGATGCATGTTTTGTGCCTGATAAATATGGGCGTCTGGATTCATAGATACGTCACGGTGTGTTATCTGTTGCTGTCACTTACACGGTCCTCAGCGGTCCTCAGGATACGCTCCATAGTGTGCAGTGGTGGAGGCTACAGTATAACAGGAGATACTCATATTTTAGGACATTTCATAAAGAAATCAAGTTTATACATTACACAGCCAATTTAATGGATGAAAGAGCCTGGCACTGACAGTATTCTTGTAGCAGTCCAGCAATGCTGACGCCATCATGGTGGTCACGTTACTCCATCCATCGTCCTGTGGCTGGAGGTCCATCTCTAAATGGAAGGAGGTGGATCCCAGGTTCCTGGGAAGAGATAAAAATATGTTTAAATGTGTAAGAATATGTCATATTCCAGAGCCACCAGTGTAAAGTGAAAATGTGACATCATAACATAAGGTTAGAAATGTGCTGAGTAAATGGATATAATAGAGAGAATACAATATCTGATGCCCGATCACATAAGTACAAGATAAAGGATGACTGTACAAATCTATATTCCCCTGCGCCATGAAGTCAGAGGTACGGACTTAGTTCACTTTCTGAACATGAAGCATTTATTACTCTTCTGATCCCAGCATTTTACACCAGTTATGGCCTTTATTCAGTCCAGTGGGTTTTCTGTTTAATCCTTTATGAACAGGGCGAATTTTCATTTTTGCAATTATGTGTTTTCCTCATTTTCTTCCAAGAGCCAAAAGATTTCTTTATTTTTCCACTGACATGGCCATCTGAGGTTGTATTTTTTGCAGGATGAGTTGTACTTTTGAATGACAGCCTTCATTTTACCTTGGGATGTACTGGAAAATTCAGCAATAGTGTTTTGGGTTTCGTTTTTATGGCATCCATTGTGCAGTAAAATGTCCTAGCAGTTTGATTCTCCTGGTCAGTGCGATTACAACAAAACCAAACTTACATATTTTTTTATTTAATGAAATGAAATTTGGAAGTTGGAAAAAAAATATCAGAAAATGGGGGATTTGGTTTGTTGGAAATAGCGCTGCCAAGGATTTTTAAAACGCAATACCACTAAGGTAATGACTTTTTAAAAGTTTATTATTTGCTATGCGTTTCAGAGTTGTTCTAGCCCCTTCTTCAGGCAAATATTAAAGATTTTTGCCATTTCCTGACTATATCCCTGGATTCCCAGCGGGATCCAGTGGGTGGAGGAGCGGCCAACTGGAGTATACATGCTACCTGGCTCAGTGTTGTGCCTGAGATGAACTCACTCTGGTGAGTAATACCACCATTGAGTCTTTACTTGTCCTGTTTGATCTGCACAAGGTGCGCTTCTCTTTCTTCTTCTTTATGTAAAAAAAAAAGTGATATTGCCATTTTCCAAGAGCTGTTTAGTTTAATTTTTCAGTGAATGGAGCGGTGTAAGGGATTGTTTTTTGCCTGGCGAGCTGACGTGTTTATTGATATTATTTTGGGGTAGATATCATGTTCTGTTCACTTATCGCATTTTTTACGGAGTTGCTGCAGCTGAAAAATCACAAATGTTTTTCAATTTCTACATTTTTTTTATAATTCTTTAAAAAAAATTAAATTTTTTTTTTACTTTATTTTTTTTTCTTTTTGAGGGACTTGGGGTCTGATTGTCTAGTGTTAATACTGTAATACAACTGTAAAATCAAGAGTTTTCACAAGCCTCCTTGATGAGGAAATGTTTAGAAAAATCGTGGCCCATCATCTTGGCAGATTGTGCTCTATCCAAATACTCACCTAATAAATCTAGTATCACCTTTCAGAGGAGTAAAAACCTCCGTGATAGTGTTGTACATACAGTTATATGAAAAAGTTTGGGCACCCCTATTAATCTTAAGCTTAATGTTTTATAAAAATTGGTGTTTTTGCAACAGCTATTTCAGTTTGATATATGTAATAACTGTTGGACACAGTAATGTTTCTGCCTTGAAATGAGGTTTATTGTGGTAATTAGAATTAGCAACTGTGCGCCTGCAAGAGGAGATGAGTGGTGATACAGCCCTTGTGTCTGCTCCTCAGGGTCCCCGTGTGCCTGCAGCAGACACTGGGGTGAAGAAGCAGGTACACATGGGGACTCAGAGGAAGCGGCAAGGAGCTGCTGCTGCTGGGGGTGTTTGTTTTCACTTGGTCAGTTATTTGGAGAGATTAGGGGATGACATGGTTGCCTGCTTGGCAGAGCTACTGGGTTCTAGCACACCCAGTTTAGCTCTGCTTGTAACTTGGGAAATATGCAAAACCACCAAAGATATTTTTTATGATGTTTCTGCTGACAAATCCTGTGAAAAAAATGTATGTATGTGTATATATACAGTGTATATGTATATATATATATAAATATATATATACAGTACAGACCAACAGTTTGGACACACCTTCTCATTTAAAGATTTTTCTGTATTTTCATGACTATGAAAATTGTACATTCACACTGAAGGCATCAAAACTATGAATTATCACATGTGGAATTACAGTGGTGGCCAAAAGTATTGGCACCCCTGCAATTCTGTCAGATAATACTCAGTTTCTTCCTGAAAATGATGGCAATCACAAATTCTTTGGTATTATTATCTTCATTTAATTTGCTTGCAAGGAAAAAACACAAAAGAGAATGAAGAAAAAATCAAATCATTGATCATTTCACACAAAACTCCAAAAATGGGCCAGACAAAAGTATTGGCACCCTCAGCTTAATACTTGGTTGCACAACCTTTAGCCAAAATAACTGCGAACAACCGCTTCCGATAACCATCAATGAGTTTCTTACAATGCTCTGCTGGAATTGTAGACCATTCTTCTTTGGCAAACTGCTCCAGGTCCCTGATATTTGAAGGGTGCCTTCTCCAAACTGCCATTTTGAGATCTCTCCACAGGTGTTCTATGGGATTCAGGTCTGGACTCATGGCTGGCCACCTTAGAAGTCTCCAGTGCTTTCTCTCAAACCATTTTATAGTGCTTTTGGAAGTGTGTTTTGGGTCATTGTCCTGCTGGAAAACCCATGACCTCTGAGGGAGTCCCAGCTTTCTCACACTGGGCCCTACATTATGCTGCAAAATTTGTTGGTAGTCTTCAGACTTCATAATGCCATGCACACGGTCAAGCAGTCCAGTGCCAGAGGCAGCAAAGCAACCCCAAAACATCAGGGAACTTCCGCCATGTTTGACTGTAGGGACCGTGTTCTTTTCTTTGAATGCCTCTTTTTTTTTCCTGTACACTCTATGTTGATGCTTTTTCCCAAAAAGCTCTACTTTTGTCTCATCTGACCAGAGAACATTCTTCCAAAACGTTTTAGGCTTTCTCAGGTAAGTTTTGGCAAACTCCAGCCTGGCTTTTTTATGTCTCGGGGTAAGAAGTAGGGTCTTCCTGGGTATCCTACCATACAGTCCCTTTTCATTCAGACGCCGACGGATAGTACGGGTTGACACTGTTGTACCCTCGGACTGCAGGGCAGCTTGAACTTGTTTGGATGTTAGTCGAGGTTCTTTATCCACCATCCACACAATCTTGCGTTGAAATCTCTCGTCAATTTTTCTTTTCTGTCCACATCTAGGGAGGTTAGCCACAGTGCCATGGGCTTTAAACTTCTTGATGACACTGCGCACAGAAGACACAGAAACATTCAGGTCTTTGGAGATGGACTTGTAGCCTTGAGATTGCTCATGCTTCCTCACAATTTGGTTTCTCAAGTCCTCAGACAGTTCTTTGGTCTTCTTTCTTTTCTCCATGCTCAATGTGGTACACACAAGGACACAGGACAGAGGTTGAGTCAACTTTAATCCATGTTAACTGGCTGCAAGTGTGATTTAGTTATTGCCAACACCTGTTAGGTGCCACAGGTAAGTTACAGGTGCTGTTAATTACACGAATTAGAGAAGCATCACATGATTTTTCAAACAGTGCCAATACTTTTGTCCACCCCCTTTTTTAGGTTTGGTGTGGAATTATATCCAATTTGGCTTTAGGACAATTCTTTTTGTGTTTTTTCATTGAAGACAAATTAAATGAAGATAATAATACCAAAGAATTTGTGATTTCAATCATTTTCAGGAAGAAACTGAAGACAGGAAGACACGGTGGTTGGAACCAAAGATCTCAAATTTGAACTCATCAAACCAAAGCACAGATTTCCACTGGTCTAATGTCCATTCCTTGTGTTCTTTAGCCCAAACAAGTCTCTTATGTTTGTTGCCTGTCCTTAGCAGTGGTTTCCTAGCAGCTATTTTACCATGAAGGCCTGCTGCACAAAGTCTCCTCTTAACAGTTGTTGTAGAGATGTGTCTGCTGCTAGAACTCTGTGTGGCATTGACCTGGTCTCTAATCTGAGCTGCTGTTAACCTGCGATTTCTGAGGCTGGTGACTCGGATAAACTTATCCTCAGAAGCAGAGGTGACTCTTGGTCTTACTTTCCTGGGACGGTCCTCATGTGAGCCAGTTTCTTTGTAGCGCTTGATGGTTTTTGCAACTGCACTTGGGGACACTTTCAAAGTTTGACCAACTTTTCGCACTGACTGACCTTAATTTCTTAAAGTAATGATGGGCACTCGTTTTTCTTTACTTAGCTGCTTTTTTCTTGCCATAATACAAATTCTAACAGTCTATTCAGTAGGACTATCAGCTGTGAATCCACCAGACTTCTGCACAACACAACTGATGGTTCCAACCCCATTTATAAGGCAAGAAATCCCACTTATTAAACCTGAGAGGGCACTCCTGTGAAGTGAAAACCATTTCCGGTGACTACCTCTTGATGCTCATCAAGAGAATGCCAAGAGTGTGCAAAGCAGTCATCAAAGAAAAAGGTGGCTACTTTGAAGAACCTAGCATATAAGACATATTTTCAGTTGTTTCACACTTTCTTGTTAAGTATATAATTCCACATGTGTTAATTCATAGTTTTGATGCCTTCAGTGTGAATGTACAATTTTCAAAGTAATGAAAATACAGAAAAATCTTTAAATGAGAAGGTGTGTCCAAACTTTTGGTCTGTACTCTACATATATATATATATTTTTTTTTCCCCATAGTTTATTAAAGGGGCTGTCCAGGCTTGAGGTTACTGTCATACTTTTGAATCCTCACAGCGCCCACACTGGTGTTGGGAGCGTTTGTGTACTCCCAGCCACATTCCAACTAGACGTGTCCAGTCTCGCTCAATACAATTGCAATGAGTGAGGCAGCACTCATCCATTCAGCATGTGCCTGCTTGCATGCAAATCACATACTTGTGGTCACATGGGCGTCCGCTACTGGCACTGGAGAATCCTCACAGGGCGCAATGCAGGCGCTGTGAGGATTCAAAAGTCTGATATTAACCTCAAGCCTGGACAACCCCTTCTTGATCTAAATGTTTGGCACTGATAAAATAAGAAAGCTTCTACTTGCCTCCTGTGCTTGGGGTTCTCGTGCGGTTGTTGTGACACATTACCCCGGCACCCAATCAGCGTTGGCGTCTCTGTCTCAGCCTTCGTACAGACTGAACATGAAGAGGAAGGGAGCAAACAGCCGCAGCCCTGGCCTCCTCTTCGTGTTCAATTTGTATGAAGGCGGGGACAGTGACACCAGCGATGATTGGGTGCCAGGGTCACGTGTCACAGCAACAGCACGGGACCTCCAACACCGCTGGAACGGTGCCAGCACGGGAGGCAAGTATAAGCTTTTAAAAAAATACATTTTATTATATATTAAAGGGATTGTCACTATTTTGGCAACCCCTTTTAAAATAAAGTAGTCCACCTTGTAAAATAAAAATACAGTTCCAGTGACGTCGGCGCTAGGTTTCTTGGGGCTCACAAGGCATAACGCCAATCAGTGGCTGCTATCACGCTGCTGCACTCTCACTATTTCAATTTATCCAAGGTTCAGGCAAAGAAAGTGAGAGTGCAGCGGTCTAATAGCAGACGCTGATTGACTGCAAGGCTCACGTGGCATAACGTCACATGACACCTGGCGCCAACAATGCCAGCACTGGAAGGGAGTACGGATTGCTTTTATTTTACAAGGTGGAATATAGTAATTAAGAAGGTTTGTCTGAGTACTGGACAATTCCTTTAGCTCTACTGCCAGTATTCAGTTGTGTCTCCACACCCAATGTCATATCAGACAGTAGAGTGTACCTCAACATTAGGGCTGCGTTCACACATGCGTATGTTCTCTCATGCGAGAGAATCAAGCTGATTATGCTATTGACACTGAGATCAAATTCTGATCCTAGTGTTATTGCAGCACAGGTACAGAGAATATACAGTAATTTCTCCATCTTCTCATTGCCAGCGTCCACGGCAATAAGACTGCACTCGGGTGACATCCAAGTGCAGTCTGATGTTTCACTTGAACCCATAGACTTGTGTGGCTGCTCATAATCCGAATATCGGAGCCACCTGCAGCATGCCCTGAATCAGCATGAGAAAAAAATTGCAGACCTGCACCGACCCAAAGTATAACATTGGGCAGAGTGCTATCTGATAAAACATTGCATAGCAGTCGGCCATGTTATCCGCCAGTGTGAGCGAGCCCTTATATTTATAAAAAGGCTTGCTTGATTTGCGCTTGGTTAGACACTTTGTGCTCTGTCCAGCCTCAGCTTCGGCAGCGTCCACCTTTCTGAGGAGGACACAAGTGCTATCGACCATGCTTTTGTGCACGCCTCAGTAAGACGGACACTGCTAAAAGTGAGGTCAGGTAAAACACAAAGTGACCCCGTCTGCTTCATTAAGGTCAACAGCCCCCTCATGAGTTGTGCTATTATCCTGTATTTCAGGGATTCAGACAGAAGCCCAGATGGAGCAACAGACGAGCGGCAAAAGCACAATATGAACACAGCCCTAACATGACAGGTCCACGCTCCTTGAAGGCCAAAATCGCACAGATAATAATTATGTGCTGTTGATTAATTGGGGCAATGAAAGGGGTTATCCAGGACTTTTGTATATTTTTTCTTAAGGGGCTAAGAATTTGCAGGCAGGAAGTTGCTAACTACCTGCCTGTTCTGCCCAGCACCGATCTCTGCCGACAGAGTGGTCATGGACGCTCCTGTCGGTGATTCTGCGGCTTCATTTGACCTCACTGTTAAGAGAGGTGAGGGGAACGCTTCTCAAGAGTTCAGCAGACATGCAGAACAATAAGTTGACTGTATTCTCTAATTGCTCCTATTAACCAAAAGCACAATATTTTGACCTATCATGTAATGTGCAGCTTTTATATTTTATTCATTATTTTTTGAAAATATTTTTTTTTCTGTTTTTAATTGTGTAGAAAACAATCTGATCGGAAATGCTGAATGGGTGTGGTTGGGGCTTGGATATGGGTGTAGTTAAGGGCATGGTTTAGAAATTGCCACGGTGCACTGTGTGCGTTGCAAACTTTGTCTCTCTTTCTCTTCTTTAAAAGTTGGGAGGTATGGCTGTATGGGAGGTATGGCTGTATGGGAGGTATGGCTGTATGGGAGGTATGGCTGTATGGGAGGTATGGCTATATGGGAGGTATGGCTGTATGAGAGGTATGGCTGTATGGGGGGTATGGCTGTATGAGAGGTATGGCTGTATGGGAGGTATGGCTATATGGGAGGTATGGCTGTACGGGAGGTATGGCTGTATGGGAGGTATGGCTGTATGGAAGGTATGGCTGTATGGGAGGTATGGCTGTATGGGAGGTATGGCTGTATGGGAGGTATGGCTGTATAGGAGGTATGGCTGTACGGGAGGTATGGCTGTATGGGAGGTGTGGCTGTATGGAAGGTGTGGCTGTATGGGAGGTATGGTTGTATGGAAGGTATGGCTGTATAGGAGGTATGGCTGTATGGGAGGTATGGCTGTAAGGGAGGTATGGCTGTATGGGAGGTATGGCTGTATGGGAGGTATGGCTGTATGGGAGGTATGGCTGTATGGGAGGTATGGGAGGTATGGCTGTATGGGGGGTATGGCTGTATGGGAGGTATGGCTGTATGGGAGGTATGGCTGTAAGGGAGGTATGGCTGTATGGGAGGTATGGCTGTATGGGAGGTATGGCTGTATGGGAGGTATGGCTGTATGGGGGGTATGGCTGTATGGGAGGTATGGCTGTATGGGAGGTATGGCTGTACGGGAGGTATGGCTGTATAGGAGGTATGGCTGTATGGGAGGTATGGCTGTACGGGAGGTATGGCTGTACGGGAGGTTTGGCTGTATGGGAGGTATGGCTGTATGGGAGGTTTGGCTGTATGGGAGGTATGGCTGTATGGGAGGTATGGCTGTTTGGGAGGTATGGCTGTATGGGAGGTATGGCTGTATGGAAGGTATGGCTGTATGGGAGGTATGGCTGTATGGGAGGTATGGCTGTATGGGAGGTTTGGCTGTATGGGAGGTATGGCTGTATGAGAGGTATGGCTGTATGGGAGGTATGGCTGTATGGGAGGTATGGCTGTATGGGAGGTATGGCTGTATGGAAGGTATGGCTGTATGGGAGGTATGGCTGTATGGGAGGTATGGCTGTATGGGAAGTATGGCTGTATGGGAGGTATGGCTGTATGGGAGGTATGGCTGTAAGGGAGGTATGGCTGTATGGGAGGTATGGCTGTATGGGAGGTATGGCTGTAAGGGAGGTATGGCTGTATGGGAGGTATGGCTGTATGGGAGGTATGGCTGTATGGGAGGTATGGTGGTATGGGAGGTATGGCTGTATGGGAGGTATGGCTGTATGGGAGGTATGGCTGTATGGGAGGTATGGCTGTATGGGAGGTTTGGCTGTATGGGAGGTATGGCTGTATGGGAGGTATGGCTGTATGGGAGGTATGGCTGTATGAGAGGTTTGGCTGTATGGGAGGTATGGCTGTAAGGGAGGTATGGCTGTATGGGAGGTATGGCTGTATGGGAGGTATGGCTGTATGGGAGGTATGGCTGTAAGGGTGGTATGGCTGTATGGGAGGTATGGCTGTATGGGAGGTATGGCGGTATGGGAGGTATGGCGGTATGGGAGGTATGGCGGTATGGCAGGTATGGCTGTATGGGAGGTATGGCGGTATGGGAGGTATGGCGGTATGGGAGGTATGGCGGTATGGGAGGTGTGGCTGTATGGGAGGTGTGGCTGTATGGGAGGTGTGGCTGTATGGGAGGTATGGCTGTATGGGAGGTATGGCTGTAAGTATATCAGTGACTTCATGGATGGAGCATAATATAAAATATTTAACATCAAACCTATTTTCAACCAAACAGTAATCTGATTTCAGGAGACCCCTCAGGTTTACAAATAAAGCCACATTATCTGGTGAATACATTAGAGAATATAACGGGCACTTTCCATTTCATTTCTTACGCAGAAGATCAAATGATTCTTAGGCTCCTCATGCTTCATCTCCTACACAAGATATAAAATATTTAAAGGGGTTGTCTGGTTCAAATCCATAAGTCTGTAGTCACTCTGTTTGACTGCTGACTTATGAATTCCCCCAGAGCCCGCACTGTGCGCTGTGAGGATCCGCTGGTTTCTGATCCGGGACCTGACGGTATATACAGTACAGACCAAAAGTTTGGACACACCTTCTCATTTAAAGATTTTTCTGTATTTTCATGACTATGAAAATTGTACATTCACACTGAAGGCATCAAAACTATGAATTAACACATGTAGAATTATATACTTAACAAAAAAGTGTGAAACAACTGAAAATATGTCTTATATTCTAGGTTCTTCAAAGTAGCCACAATTTGCTTTGATGACTGCTTTGCACACTCTTGGCATTCTCTTGATGAGCTTCAAGAGGTAGTCACCGGAAATGGTTTTCACTTCCCAGGTCTGCCCTGTCAGGTTTAATAAGTGGGATTTCTTGCCTTATAAATGGGGTTGGGACCATCAGTTGTGTTGTGCAGAAGTCTGGTGGATACACAGCTGATAGTCCTACTGAATAGACTGTTAGAAATTGTATTATGGCAAGAAAAAAGCAGCGAAGTAAAGAAAAACGAGTGGCCATCATTACTTTAAGAAATGAAGGTCAGTCAGTCTGAAAAATTGGGCAAACTTTGAAATTGTCCCCAAGTGCAGTTGCAAAAACCATCAAGCGCTACAAAGAAACTGGCTCACATGAGGACCGCCCCAGGAAAGGAAGACCAAGAGTCACCTCTGCTTCTAAGGATAAGTTTATCCGAGTCACCAGCCTCAGAAATCGCAGGTTAACAGCAGCTCAGATTAGAGACCAGGTCAATGCCACACAGAGTTCTAGCAGCAGACACATCTCTACAACAACTGTTAAAAGGAGACTTTGTGCAGCAGGCCTTCATGGTAAAATAGCTGCTAGGAAACCACTGCTAAGGACAGGCAACAAGCAGAAGAGACTTGTTTGGGCTAAAGAACAAAAGGAATGTACATTAGACCAGTGGAAATCTGAGCTTTGGTCTGATGAGTCCAAATTTGAGATCTTTGGTTCCAACCACCGTGTCTTTGTGCGACGCAGAAAAGGTGAACGGATGGACTCTACATGCCTGGTTCCCACCGTGAAGCATGGAGGAGGAGGTGTGATGGTGTGGGGGTGCTTTGCTGGTGACACTGTTGGGGATTTATTCAAAATTGAAGGCATACTGAACCAGCATGGCTACCACAGCATCTTGCAACGGCATGCTATTCCATCAGGTTTGCATTTAGTTGGACCATCATTTATTTTTCAACAGGACAATGACCCCAAACACACCTCTAGGCTGTGTAAGGGCTATTTGACCAAGAGGGAGAGTGATGGGGTGCTACGCCAGATGATCTGGCCTTTACAGTCACCAGACCTGAACCCAATCGAGACGGTTTGGGGTGAGCTGGACCGCAGAGTGAAGGCAAAAGGGCCAACAAGTGCTAAGCATCTCTGGGAACTCCTTCAAGATTGTTGGAAGACCATTTCCGGTGACTACCTCTTGAAGCTCATCAAGAGAATGCCAAGAGTGTGCAAAGCAGTCATCAAAGCAAAAGGTGGCTATTTTGAAGAACCTAGAATATAAGACATATTTTCAGTTGTTTCACACTTTTTTGTTAAGTATATAATTCCACATGTGTTAATTCATAGTTGTGATGCCTTCAGTGTGAATGTACAATTTTCATAGTCATGAAAATACAGAAAAATCTTTAAATGAGAAGGTGTGTCCAAACTTTTTTGTCTGTACTGTATGTGTAATACATACTCCTGGCCAGGGTCCATCTTGTGGGCATGACCTAGCTCCCTACACTTGCATAGAGCAAGGCCGTGCTACGACAGTGGTTGTGGTCATCTAGAGGGTGTGGCCTCGCTCCATACACTTGCATAGAGCAAGGCCGTGCTATGACAGTGGTTGTGGTCATCTAGAGGATGTGGCCTCGCTCCATACACTTGCATAGAGCAAGGCCGTGCTACGACAGTGGTTGTGGTCATCTAGAGGGTGTGGCCTCGCTCCATACACTTGCATAGAGCAAGGCCGTGCTACGACAGTGGTTGTGGTCATCTAGAGGGTGTGGCCTCGCTCCATACACTTGCATAGAGCAAGGCCATGCTACGACAGTGGTTGTGGTCATCTAGAGCAGGGGTCCTCAAACTACGGCCCGCGGAGGACTTTTATCCGGCCCGCCGGGCTATGGGCGGAGGAGAGGGGAGCGGTGTCATCGCCCGCCCTTTTCCCCCGCTTGCTCAGGGCCCCGGCAGGCGGATACTTACCTGTCCCCGTGCCTCTGCAGATCTGCTGTCTTCCTGCTCTGCGCTTCCTGTGACGTCTCAGGTCTCAGGTCAGAGGGTGCGGTGACGTCTTTACACTGCGCCCTCCCGAGTGTCGTCACAGGCAGCGCAGAGCGGGGCGACGCTGGAGTCCAGACCAGAGTAGAGCAGCGGCAGCAAGTGAGAAGTGAGGTGAGTATTGGATATATATTTTTTTTTTAATGTATGGAGGCATAGGTCATTATATGGAGGGGTGACATCCTGCAAGGGGTATAATATGGGGGGGTGACATCCTGCATGGGGCATGATATGGGGGGTGACATCCTGCATGGGGCATTATATGGGGGGGGTGACATGCTGCATGGGGCATTATATGGGGGGGTGACATGCTGCATGGGGCATTATATGGGGGGGTGACATGCTGCATGGGGCATTATATGGGGGGGTGACATGCTGCATGGGGCATTATACGGGGGTGTGTGACATGCTGCATGGGGCATTATAAAGACAGGGGAGTGATATCCTGCATGGGGCATTATATGGGGGGTGACATCCTGCATGGGGCATTATATGGGGGGTGACATCCTGCATGGGGCATTCTATGGGGGGTGACATCCTGCATGGGGCATTATATGGGGGGTGACATCCTGCATGGGGCTTTATATGGGGGGAAAGGGACATCCTGCATGGGGCATAATATGGGGGGAAAGGGACATCCTGCATGGGGCATAATATGGGGGGGAGGTGACATGCTGCATGGGGCATAATATGGGGGGGTGACATGCTGTATGGGGCATAATATGGGGGGGTGACATGCTGCATGGGGCATTATATGGGGGGGTGACATGCTGCATGGGGCATTATATGGGGGGTGGCATCCAGCATGGGGCATTATAAGGGGGGAACAGCCTGCATGGGGCATTATAAGGGGTGGAACAGCCTGCATATTGCATTATAAGGGGGAAACAGCCTGCCTATTGGGAACATTTACCTGCCCATTGAGGACCTATGCTGCCTATTGGGGATATTTACCTGCCTATTGGGGATATTTACCTGCCTATTGGGGACATTTACCTGCCTATTAGGGACCTATGCTGCCTATTGGGTACATTTACCTGCCTATTGGGGACCTATGGTGCCTATTGGGTACATTTACCTGCCTATTGAGGACCTATGCTGCCTATTGGGGATATTTATCTGCCTATTGGGGATATTTACCTGCCTACTGAGGACCTATGCTGCCTATTGGGGATATTTACCTGCCTATTGGGGATATTTACCTGCCTATTGGGGATATTTACCTGCCTATTGAGGACCTATGCTGCCTACTGGGGATATTTACCTGCCTATTGAGGACATATGCTGCCTATTGGGGATATTTACCTGCCTATTGGGGATATTTACCTGCCTATTGAGGACCTATGCTGCCTATTGGGGATATTTACCTGCCTATTGGGGATATTTACCTGCCTATTGAGGACCTATGCTGCCTATTGGGGATATTTACCTGCCTATTGGGGATATTTACCTGCCTATTGAGGACCTATGCTGCCTATTGGGGATATTTACCTGCCAATTGAGGACATATGCTGCCTATTGGGTACAGTTACCTACCTATTGAAATACCGGTTGATTTAACTTTACTTGTTCTTCATTTTAAATATTGTATTTGTTCCTGTATTGTTTTTTTTACTACAATATAAGATATGTGCAGTGTGCATAGGAATGTGTTCATAGTTTTTTTTAAAAACTATATTTCGGCCCTCCAATGGTCTGAGGGACCGTGAACTGGCCCCCTGTTTAAAAAGTTTGAGGACCCCTGATCTAGAGGGTGTGGCCTCGCTCCATACACTTGCATAGAGCAAGGCCGTGCTATGACAGTGGTTGTGGTCATCTAGAGGGTGTGGCCTCGCTCCATACACTTGCATAGAACAAGGCCGTGCTACGACAGTGGTTGTGGTCATCTAGAGGGTGTGGCCTCGCTCCATACACTTGCATAGAGCGAGGCCGTGCTACGACAGTGGTTGTGGTCATCTAGAGGGTGTGGCCTCGCTCCATACACTTGCATAGAGCAAGGCCGTGCTACGACAGTGGTTGTGGTCATCTAGAGGGTGTGGCCTCGCTCCATACACTTGCATAGAACAAGGCCGTGTTACGACAGTGGTTGTGGTCATCTAGAGGGTGTGGCCTCGCTCCATACACTTGCATAGAGCGAGGCCGTGCTACGACAGTGGTTGTGGTCATCTAGAGGGCGTGGCCTCGCTCCATACAATTGTATGGAAGTGAGGCCACGCCCACTGGCCAGGCCATAGCCATGAGTATATATAACACATGCGTACCCTCCTTTGCTGCCATATAAGGTGTCACCATGACTTCAGGTAAAATTTATGTGTCCTGATATAGTGTAAAGGGTACACGTTGATTATAGAGGTTTTTTTTTCCCCCAGAGTAATTTAGGTGGCCCCCTTCTCTTGTTACCTATGACCTTTTGTGCTGGAAGGTGAAATAGTACCTATAGAAATAGTACCTACAGCATAGCACTTTAGTTGGGCTAAACTGTACAGCATAGTAATTTAATGGTGATAACATTGGGCATTA
This sequence comes from Phyllobates terribilis, assembly GCF_046119375.1. Lineage (NCBI taxonomy): Eukaryota > Metazoa > Chordata > Amphibia > Anura > Dendrobatidae > Phyllobates > Phyllobates terribilis. Next base: position 513,092,387 of record NW_027362765.1, on the reverse strand, counting down.
GTCCATTATTTTAAATTTGGCTGCTTGGAGTTGACCCTTCAAAGCTAAATAGGTAGTTTGTATTCTGTCTTTTTATGGGGTGTTATGTTTGTATGTTTTAAGACTTGTATCAATAAAATTATGCTTTTTTTACCCTCCGGTCGTGGCTCAGAAACCAGCGAATCCCCACAGCGCACAGTACGGACTATGGGGGGTGCATTATACTATATGGAGGACTATGAATAACAAAATAAAAAATGAATTTGGCACTCCAAGTATATGTGAAAATAATGTGTTTCTTATACAGGTTCCTCTGTGTGCATAAATTAACATTTCGACCTATATCTGGCCTTCTTCAGTACAATCTGGAGTTCAGCAACATGTCTATGTGGGATGGAAACATATGACCAGGGAGACAAGATGCGCTGTATGCAGATGGTGTTAAAGGGCGCAGGAGTATCGATGGCGCTCACTGACATATTAATAGCAATAGATTCACTAGGTACATTTTAGGAAAAAATGCACCTGCACCATATTATGGCCCAAAAATGGGGGTGAATGTTTAATTCCACTCCAAATAATCAATGTATAGCAATCAGACAAATAGGAATTTTTGGCAAAAAAGTTAAACACTTTATTAGACGATCATATAAAATACACACACATGATTAATAAAGGATGACAACCACACACCCATAACTTAGTGACATATGCATGAAATATCATTAATGTAAACCATATACAGTGCTCAAAAGTTTACATCACTCGGCAGAATTTTTCCTTTCTTGGCCTTGTTTCAGAGAATATGAATGATAACAAAAAACTTTTTCTCTACTCATGATTATTGGTTGGGTGAAGCCATTTAGTGTCAAACTACTGTGATTTTTCTTTTTAAATCTTAATGACAACCAAAAACATCCAAATGACCCTGATCAAAAGTTCACATATCCCAGTTCTTAATACCGTGTATTGCCCCCTCTAACATCAATGACAGCTTGAAGTCTTTTGTGGTAGTTGTTGATGAGGTTCTTTTTTTTCTCAGATGGTAAAAAGCCTCCAGTTCCTGTAAATTCCTGGGCTGTCTAGCATGAACTGCACGCTTGAGATCTCCCCAGAGTGGCTCAATGATATTGAGGTCAGGAGACTGAGATGGCCACTCCAGAACCTTCACTTTGTTCTGCTGTAGACAATGACAGGTCGACTTGGCCTTGTGTTTTGGATCGTTGTCATGTTGGAATTTCCAAGTAGGTCCCATGCGCAGCTTCCAGGCTGATGAGTGCAAATTTGCCTCCAGCTTTTGCTGATAACGTGCTGCATTCATCTTTCCTTCAACTTTTACCAAGTTTCCTGTGCCTTTGTAGCTCACACATCCCCAAGACATCAGCGATCCACCTCTGTGCTTTATTGTAGGAATGGTGTTCTTTTCATCATAGGCCTTGTTGACCTCTCTCCAAATGTAACGTTTATGGTTGTGGCCAAAAAGTTCAATTTTGGTCTCATCACTCCAAATTACCTTGTTCCAGAAGTTTTGAGGCTTCTCGCTGTGCTGTTTGGCGTATTGTAGGCCAGATACTTTGTGGCATTTGCGCAGTAATGGCTTTCTCCTGGCGACTCGACCATGCAGCCTATTCTTCTTCAAGAACCTCCTTATTGTGCATTTTGAAACAGCCACACCGCTAGTTTTCAGAGAGTGCTGAATTTCAGTTGATGTTATTTGTGGGTTTTTCTTTGCATCCTGAACAATTTTCCTGGCAGTTGTGGCCGCATTTTTTGTTGGTCTAGATGACCGTCTACCTACGCTTTTACAGAGCCCCTGATTTTCCATTTGTTAATTAAAATTTGAACGCTGCTGACTGGCATTATCAATTCCTTGGATATCTTTTTGTATCCCTTTCCTGTGTTATACAGTTCAACTACCTTTTCCCGTAGATCCATTGACAATTCTTTTGCTTTCCCCATGACTCCAGAAACGTCAGTGGCTGGATGAAAGATGCAAGGGTCTGTCTGGATCCCAGAAACTCACTCAGCTTTTATGCACACTCACTGATTATAAGCAAACAAGTCACATGTGAGGATGTTACCTTTAGTAGCCATTCAAACCCATTTGTGTCAAATTCTGTGCATGTTATCAGGCCAAAATCACCAGGGTATGTGAACTTATGATCAGCGTCATTTGGATGTTTTTGGTTGTCATTAAGATTTAAAAAGAGAAAACACATTCGTTTGACAATAAATGGCTTCACCCAACCAATAACCATGAGTGAAGAAATAGTTTTTTGTTCTCATTCATATTCTCAGAAACAAGGCCAAGAAAGGAAAAATTCTGCCAGGGTATGTAAACTTTTGAGCACAACTGTTGGTCTCAATGGAAGAAAGTACAACAATAATTCTGTGGCGGTGAAGATATGTAGTGGGTGTGATCTATAGCATAATTGTAGATATCACTATGGACATATAGATTCCACACCCAGGAACACCCTTAATTGTAGTTATCAATTAGTCATACCCCTAATATTGCACTCTTACCCATATAGAGCCATGTATATTTCTGTATTTGTCACTATAGATATTATCATTAATATGCCATAAATAAGAAACAATCTTAATATCCTTCTAATATCGCATAATGTGGTCTCTCCACTGTGCTGTATACAGTTAATACAATGCTCCTGTGCACCATCTTGTGGCCTTTTTTGAGTATTACGCTCCCACTATGCACAGTGTTCATTTCTCTCAACTATGAATGCTAGACTACTTTTGCAGATCGACCCGGCAGCACGCATGCACATCTGGTTCTTCGTCTCAACCCAGTTTGTGACACGGCCGGTCACGTGACACCAGTGTTGGCAAGCTCCTGGATGTCACCAGTTTGCGCATGCACCAATACACGCCGCGTCCCTCTCCTATTTGCTAGTGCTGCATTGTTATACTCCCTCTTCCTATAATGATGCCACCCCCTGATGAAGACATTGTCAAAATGCGTGTTCTGGTCAGCGCATCGCAAGGGAGCTCCTGCTGTGAACCAAGTATGTGCTAAACTAATTTTTTCCCATCCATCCTGAGTGTATGCTGACTATTTGACCATGCAATATATGGGAATATCTTTACCTTTTACTCCAATCTTGTATACTTGACCATTATTTAGTCACCATACACACTGTATCTTATGATTGCATCATTAATATTATATATGTATTTTTATACATATTTCCTTATATATATTTCTGATGATGGTTACGTTCAATATACTATATTTGTGATTTTCTACTAAGCACAGAGTCTCCTTTACATTTTCATATACACTATTTTTATTTATGATGTTTTCTGTTTTTTGTATGTCCACTACACCTTTCTACTTGATCAATACAGTTAATCTTTTATGACATTTATTTATGACTCGCTATATTGACTTAATTATTGTTTTTTTGTGTCCCTTCTATCCATTGCAAAAAATAGTATACAATTTATTAATTTTACTCACTTATATAGTGCCAGTAATTCCAAAGCGCTTTACAGATATTATCATCACTGTCCCCATTGGGGCTCACAATCTAAACTCTCTATTGGTCTGTCTTTGAAGTGTGGGAGGAAATCAACGCACCCACGGGGAGAATATACAAACTGCTTGCAGATGTTGTCTTTTTAAGATATTTTACAATACTATTAAGATATTTTATTTTTTAATTTATTAATAGTAATTTTATTTGTTATAAAATCGCTTTGTAGAAACATGTACATTTTACAACACTTGTGTATCATTTTTCCAGCCCACCCTCAATAAACAGGAAAAGGTGGAGAAAGAAAGCAGAAAAGGGAATGGGTTAAAAAAAAACTAGGGAGGGGAGAGGGCAGGAAGATTTGATGACTTTAATAGACTTATTATATACCAGTCAGGCGCATCCTTTTAGCATAAAAACATAAATAATGTGTACGTTAACAAATGTCTATATATGATGTGAACATTGTCTTACTGGTCAGGTCCCATAGAAACATCAAACATGAGGGGTATACCTGCCATAGAAGGAGCCTGTCTGCAGACAGACGGCAATAGCCTGCAGGCAGAGGAGTCATTTGTAGATAAATACTATATTAAACATGTGCAGCAATCTAATTGGAAGAGCGGCTGCAGGGAGAAAATAAAGTTACACTCTCCCTGCAGCCGCTCCCTTCCAGTCATCAGGGCTCGAACAGTGAAGAGTCAGTGATCTCTACACACTGAGTGCTCTGTAATCACATCCACCGCTCCGACATCCATAGAGCAGGATGTCAATGAGAAAGAAGGGAGAGATTACAGCTCGCTCACAGTGTAGTGATCGCTGACTGCTCACTGCCCGGTGCTGCCCAAGAACAGGAAACAAGCGGCTGCAGGGAGAATACAACTTCATTTTTCCCCACTTCCAATTAGATGACCCACATTGTATAAAACAGCTTTTATCTGCAGATTTATATTTTTGCAGAGAGGTTTCTTTTAAGACTCTAAAGTTATAAATCTGTTATACAGCTCGTCCCAATCATATAATGTGAGCAGTTCTGTTCCCATCTCTGTGTATACACTGTGTAATGTGAATGTATTGTGCTCTGTGAACTGTATATGGGGCACAGAGAATGATACTTGCCACATGATGACCAGTAACGGATGATGTAATCCAGTCAATCCAGCAAAAATGATAAAAGGGGAAATGGGGGAGGGTACAAATGTGAAGGAAAGGGAAAAATATGACAAAACACTGCGCTTCTAAGGCTGAAAACTCTGCGGATGCTCCTTGTAGACAAGTCGCTGCGTCGCTCTCTCCCAACTGTCACCTGAGATACAAATGATAACATTACAGATGTCAGGAGCGACCAGTAACTGCCAATCACCTGCAGTCACATGACCTCCTCACTGCAGCCAGCACATTCCTCTTACATGGGAAACCTTCCAGTAAAGATTTAGCCGCGATTCACCAAGACCGGCCGTTCTCATGTCGGAACGTGCTGGTTTCTGGCCCTTAGTCTGACATTTATTGGTTAGACATTGTGCCTGCATGAGCTCCTGAGTCTGTTTTGGGCATTTGCAGTAACTGGGGCTAATACTGAGGTGATGGAGGTTTCCCTTTTGTCAAAGAATTATAGCAGAGTCTGGAGATTCATTAAATACAAACACTGTGGCCCGATTCATCATTTGTGATTTATTCAAGTCACTTTTCTTTTTTGTTTTGTGGCATTTACTAGTGTTTTTTTCATAAAATTCTTCAATATGGCATACGCGGTCAAGCACTGTCAGGAGGGGGGCTTATTGCAGAAGGGTCAGCAATTATAGACAGGGGCATAACTACAATAGGTGCAGGGGTTGCAATCACATCTGGACTCTAGAGCCTAGAGGGCCCAAAACGTCCCTTTGGTCTGTATGAAAAGACCAATACTATTAAAGACTTGCAATAATTGGGGGCCCTGTTGGAGCTTTTACATTGGGGCCCATGAGCTTCAAGTTACTCCACTGATTATAGGAAGTATTGAGAAAGTGCAAGTTCAGCGAAGGTTCCTGAGTGAGTTAAAAAAAGGCCGAGCCTTGAGGATCAGTCAGATTGTTTGCAGAGGTAACAGCTCTTATCTAGTGAGAAAGCAGGCGGCAGGGAAGCTCTTAAAGGAAATCTGTGAGGTTGAAGAACACTATTGACCTGCAGATAGATGGTTGATCTGTTTTTGGATTGCTTTACTAATGAATCAGAATTTTTTCTGAAACTCTGAGTGCCGGATTTTTTCTTCTTTGAGTACATGGAGTGTTATCATATTCTGGCACCATATTTTTATAAAGAGTGACGTACATCCTACTTACATATTATAGGTTTCAGGTATATGATGATGACATTGATCACGTTACTGTACTTGGACCGCATGACCCCTCACATGGGGGGGGGGCACACAATCTGAACTGCCCGGGGCCCTGGCCACCCTTAATCCACCCCTGGTAGCTGTGTCTTTCATATAGAAATGTACTGAGTTTTGGCTAAACTTACAGTTAGTTTCTTGCAGTGTGTTGCCAGCACTGTGACCTTGGAGATTGGACGCACCATTCGCTAGTGATGAGCAGCTTTTTTCTTATGCACAATAAAATTGCATTAATTTTATTTATTTATTATACCTTGCTGATATAGCGCCATCATATTCCACAGCACTTTACATACATTATCATCGATGTCAGTATATCTTTGGAGTGTGGGAGGAAACCGGAGAACCCGGAGGAAACCCACACAAACACAGGGAGAACATACAAACTCCTTGCAGATGCTGTCCTTGGTGGGATTTGCACGGCCAGTATAGCTCTGGATCGGCGTACACGACAGAGTGTTCAAGTTCCTGCCAATATCCAGCAACTTTGCACAGTCATTGATGAGAGGACCAACATTTCACAACCAACAACCTGATCAACTCTAAGCGAAGGAGATGTGTTTGCACCGCGTGAGGCAAATGGTGGTCACACCAGATACTGATTGGTTTTCTGAGATAATGACTTTTGTGTTTCCATTGGCTGTAAGCCATAATCATCAACATTAAAAGAAATCAACACTTGAAATAGATCATTCTGTAATGACTCTATATAATGAGTTTCACTTTTTGTATTGAAGAACTGAAATGAATTAACTTTTTGATGATATTCCAATTTTGTGAAATGCACCTGTATATAAGAAGGAAGGATCCTGCTATAATTGAACTTTTGATATATTTTTTTGTCATTTTACATACAGTTTAAATAATTTAATATTTTGATAAACTAGACTTTTTTTGGACACGACAATACTAAGTAAATGTTTTTTTTATTTCAACTTTGTATTTTCTTAATTTTTAAATAGGGAAAAGAGGCATCTAAATGGTTGACGACAACGATCGGAGCTAGCTCCAGCCAAAGCTGTCAGAGAAAGATGCCGGCTCTGTATCGCATACTGGGCATCTGCCGCTTATGAAGGGCTCTCAGCTCCTCGCCATTGCAGCCTATGGCTATGTGCCCACGATGCAGATTTGGTGCGTTTTTTGTGTGTTTTTTTTTTCCGTGTGGAAATGTAGCTGAAGCACATTGCACATCTCAGGATTTTTTCTGCTCGGATTTTAGGTGTGGAAAAAAACGCAGCATGTCCATTCTTTATGCGTTTCAGCATGCGGATTTGCCTATACAATGCATTTGAAAAACGCATGGCAAATCCGCAAGTAAAAATGCATCAAAAGCGCGTGTAAAATCAGCATGCGTTTTTACTGCCAAGGACATGCAGAAATGCTGCGGAAAATTTCAGCTTCATTTCTGCACCGTGGACACATAGCCTATCACTGGGCTCTGAGGTTTAGTTGGTGCAGAAAGGGGCAGCAGCAGAAACCCACAATAACAAACACCAAGAGCAGCGGCAGAGAGTCACCGCTGGACCTGTGGAGGGTGAGTAGAGCGCATTTTGCTTGTTTTTTAAATAAACTGCAGCTGGGGAACAGAGGTCTTCCAAATCTGGAATACCCATTTAACCTCTGGAAGCCTCGGGGGTAAACAAATAATTCTCAGAAAATCCTTTTCACCAAAAGTCCTGGCAGCACCCCAGGCAAAAACTATAGTACCCCATTATAATAGTCCGCCCGGCACCACTGGGCTCTGTCCTGCGTCGTATCTCTCAGGCTTTGGCTATAAACAGAAATGACAAAACTATGTCTTTTTTGGAAGCGGAAAATCCAATGAGATTTTCCGGAGGAATTTGCGTTGCTTTTTCTCTTTGTTTTGGGGTTGTTTTCTTGAAGCGTTATTGAAGTATTTTCTCCTTATGGTCTTTTGCAGCCTGTGACAGTGTCGAGTTTGGAGAAGCTTCCATGAGAATCCGCCTCACAGAAGTGACGTTAATTATTATTATTTTTTATTTTGTGCAGTGAGGTTTTTAATGTTTAGTCAGAAAAACTCTCAAAATAATTCACAATATGAACAGCCGTGTGGATATTCCACAGCAATGAATATGAGGAGTAGTCAGAGTATCTGAAGCAGTTTTTTACGTGGATTTTGGAGTGGATCTGACACAATATCCATGTAGAAAACTGTGTGTGAACTTCGCTCAAGGTAGATAATAAAGAGGTTGTCTCCACGTTGATCTTCAGCACCCCGATCCCCATCCTCCCGACTTCTGGTTGCCCGGTTGCCGATGCTGTCCTGCTTGATTGACAGGTCAGACATGTGGCAATGTAGCATTGCTGAACCCAAATGGTGCACCCTCCGATGCTGACACATGAGGCATCTTTACCGCTGCAGCCCCGGAGAGTGCAGGGTACTAAATCCGGGCAGCCTCAAATCAGTGTGTACAAGCTCTATAGAAAACAGCTTGTAAGCGCTGCACTCCTAGCACAGCAGTGGCCGGTAACCTAGGCAACGAGCAGTAAACAAAACTAAAATTCCTCCTCTCCTTGAGAATGAAAAGGATTTTTTAAAAACAAGTAAATCACAAAGCTGCTGCTTTTTATAAACAATTCTTCCCATTGATGAGGTCACTTTTATTGGGCGGCTACTACTAGAGAACAAATGGCGTTTCCACCTGTCATTGACTCCCTTTACATGTGGTAATTAAGCACCAGCAATAACCCCGCGGGTACAGCACATTACGGCCATATACGGAGATGACACGGCCTCTCTGCTCGCTGCCTTGTTACGGTGCACCCCTCCGCTATGCGCTTGGTATGGTCCCGGGTATAAATGCGCACTGCCCCGCGCCCTGGACGCTGTAGTGGCAGCTGTCGGCTGTGAGGTGCAGCAGTCATGGCTTCTTGGAGGTTTCTCAGCTCGTCCGTCGCGCTGTGCCCCGGAGTGCAGGGACCGTGTGCCTCAGCAGACCATGCGTCAGAGCAATGAGCGCTGGAGGTGGGTATGACAGCCATGGTGGACTGTGGCCGCCTCCTGTGTGTGGTGTGAGGACTGCTGTGTATTAAGGCCCTGTCACACATAACGAGATCGCTAGCGAGATCGTTACTACGTCACAGTTTTGAGATCGCTGGAGAGATCGTTCGGGAGCCGTCAAACATGTATAACTTGCCAACGATTTCGGCCGCCCCAGCGATCTAACTAACGATCTCGTTGGTCGCTGGGACGCTGTCACACAGCAGCTATTTCAACGATCCACACTCAACGATACACACTTTGAGGGACTGTACTGTGACAGAAAGGCGTGCATAAAATTACCTTTCCGCGCCCACTCATCTCCGATTGGTGGACGCTACTGCGTTCTGATTGGCGGCCGGGTTTTTAAAAAAGGCGACGTTGGGGCAATTCCGCTCCCTTGTTCCTATCTGCGCTCTGCTTTCGGATCGTAGCAGTGTTCTCCGGGCAAGTTTCGTCCATCTGGGATTTGTTGAAGCCTTGTCAGCGTCCTGATTTTTGGATCCTAGTTGCGTTCTACTGCTGTGATTCCATTCATTTGTGGATTTTCTTCAGCTGTGACTGAACATTGACTTTTGGGTTCTTCAGGCACTGTATCGCTTTGTTTCCACGGTAAGTTATTTTAGTGGATTTTTATCACACTCAATAAGTATACATTTGCTTATACATTGGAGGCCATTTTTAGTCAGCAAATGGTGTGTAGTACTTTTTACTTTGTTTTAAAATGTTTCATGTATGCTCACTGTATTGCTATCCTTTTCAGATGGCTTTCAAAAGTGAAGAGTTTGTGAGGGAAATGATTGACCTGTACCGCTCCCTGCCGTGCCTTTGGCAAATAAAATCAACAGACTACTGCAATAGAGAGAAAAAGAGGGAGGCCTACCAGCAATTGATTACCCTCTTTAAAAGGCACGGCCCCAACGAGAAGGTGGATGAAGAGCTGGTGAAGAGAAAGATCCAGGGTCTACGCACCGTATATAAGAAAGAACTCAACCGGGTGGAGAAATCAAAGAAGTCAGGTACCGGCACAGATGAGGTTTATGTGCCGACATTATGGTATTATGATTTGCTTGCCTTCACCCGTGACCAGGAGCTACCTCGGCGAATGGCGTGTACGATGCGGCCGACCCCGGAAGAAGACCCCGACATACGGACTGACTCCCCTGTTGAAGATGTAAGTACCTTCTTTGCTTCCCTGTAAATAGCATTTATACTTTCAATGTACATGCCATAGTTTAGCCGCCCCTCATATTTGTTTTTTAGTGCACGTGTACCCATGCTGGTCATAACATACCTGCTGGATGTTGTAACCAAATCTTAACTTTAATTTTGTGTTCCCACAGCACCATCGGCAAGATGACGACATCTCGGCTACGGAACGTGGTATGGAGGAGGCGAGTGTTATGTCAAGGAATGAGGAACCTATGGCATCGGTGAATGAAGACCCTATGGCCTCTACAAGTGAAGACCTTGTGCCTCGGCGACAGAGAAAATCAAGGAAAAGAAAGGCCAGCTTGCCGCCATCGCCAGGTCTAGTATCTCTGGCGAACAAGATTCTACTTCTGCAGACCCAGGCCAAGCGGGACAGCTTTGCAACATATGCTGGCGAGAGACTACAGAGGCTGGATGACCGACAGAGGGCGCATGCAGAAAGGGTCATGTTTGAGACTTTAAATAAAGCGGCAGCCGGTGAACTTAATGAAACGTCTACTGTACATACTCTGATTGACCCTGGCCATTTTCAACAACATTCTTGGACCCATAGGCCGGACCCACTTCACAGCACACCAGTGCAGAGGATCCGGCGTCCACAAAGCCTTGCCCCCCCCCCACAGTATCCCATGTGTTCTGATTCTTTTGTTTCCCCCAGGCACGGATACACAAATACAGGTAATCGATATGAAGAACTGTAGTGATGTTTCATTTCAATTTTTTTTTATCATTTTGTAAATATTGTTAATTTAATACTTATTTAAATTGTTAAAATTGTTTATATTTTTGTTTGTTTATAAAAAAAAGTTTTATTGTCCTCTTTTTTAACTTTACCCCTGCCCTCTGATCTCACCCTGATTGAAATAAAAATGTTTTTTGGTTGCCTTATTTTCTGCTTTACCTCTTCCCGAGGGTGGGACCCCTCACCCCTGCCCTCCGATCCCTTCCCAATCTCCGTTCCCTCCCCTCCATTCTCTACCGTCTATTCCCATCCCTGCTCTCCGCTGGTGATCACCTCCTCCCCTTCTCCTCCTCCGGCTCCAGGCTTTATCACCTGTCTTCTGTCTTCTCCCTGTGTCCTCTGGTCTTCTTCACAGCTGGTTTTCTTCCCCTCCTCTTCCTACTTCCCTTCTTTTAGTCTTTGGGGTCATAGTCATGGTGCACGGTATGGCAATGATCTGCCATACCATGCACCATGAGTCTGACTCAGATTATAGGTTGTATATACTAGATTCTTGATAGGGCGTTGATCCAGGGAACTAGTCTGATTGCCGTATGTGGAGTCAGGAAGGAATTTTTTTTCCCAAAACGGAGCATGGTTTTTTTTTTCCTTCCTCTGGATCAACATGTTAGGTCTTCCTTATAGTTTTCATACTATGTTCCTATTCTTTCCTCTTCTCTCTTCTTCTTGAATTAGCTGGCATCTGTGAAAGCCGACTTCAGACGGCTTTCCTGCCCCCACACAACTTCAGCTAATAATATCAATAAGTAGGCGGCAATGAAAGCCGACTTCAGACGGCTTTCCTGCCCCTACACTACTTCAGCTGATAACATCAATTAGTAGACAGCTATTAAAGCCGACTTCAGACGGCTTTCCTGCCCCCACACAACTTCAGCTGATAATATCAATAAGTAGGCGGCAATGAAAGCCGACTTCAGACGGCTTTCCTGCCCCTACACTACTTCAGCTGATAACATCAATTAGTAGACAGCTATTAACGCCGACTTCAGACGGCTTTCATGCCCCCACACAACTTTAGCTGATAACATCAATTTGCAGGCGGCTATTAAAGCCGACTTCAGACGGCTTTCCTGCCCCCACACAACTTCAGCTGATAACATCAATAAGTAGGCGGCAATGAAAGCCTACTTCAGACTGCTTTCCTGCCCCTACACAACTTCAGCTGATAACATCAATAAGCAGGAGGGTGTGAAAGCCGACTTTGGAGTGGGCTTTACTGCCCCTGCACTGCTTGTTAGGCAGTATCACACAGGATAGGATTAGATACACAACCCGTCAGGCAGTATCACACAGGATAGGATTAGATACACAACCCGTCAGGCAGTATCACACAGGATAGGATTAGATACACAACTCTTTAGGCAGTATCACACAGGATCGGATTAGATACACAACCTGTCAGGCAGTATCACACAGGATAGGATTAGATACACAACTCTTTAGGCAGTATCACACAGGATAGGATTAGATACACAACCCGTCAGGCAGTATCACACAGGATAGGATTAGATACACAACTCTTTAGGCAGTATCACACAGGATAGGATTAGATACACAACCCGTCAGGCAGTATCACACAGGATAGGATTAGATACACAACTCTTTAGGCAGTATCACACAGGATAGGATTAGATACACAACCTGTCAGGCAGTATCACACAGGATAGTATTAGATACACAACCCGTCAGGCAGTATCACACAGGATAGGATTAGATACACAACCCGTCAGGCAGTATCACACAGGATAGGATTAGATACACAACCCTTTAGGCAGTATCACACAGGATAGGATTAGATACACAACCCGTCAGGCAGTATCACACAGGATAGGATTAGATACACAACTCTTTAGGCAGTATCACACAGGATAGGATTAGATACACAACCCGTCAGGCAGTATCACACAGGATAGGATTAGATACACAACTCTTTAGGCAGTATCACACAGGATAGGATTAGATACACAACCTGTCAGGCAGTATCACACAGGATAGGATTAGATACACAACCCGTCAGGCAGTATCACACAGGATAGGATTAGATACACAACCCGTCAGGCAGTATCACACAGGATAGGATTAGATGTAACAAAGTGTAGACAATAGTGGATATAAACTAATTTTTTTTTATAAAAATATAAAAAATATAACCAACCAAATAATATCAACTACATAACAAAAAAGAATTTATTGGCTGCCGTGACGGTCATGGGCTGCCACAAATCTTGCCAGCATCACTCCGTGCTGGTGGATCTCTTCACTCAGTCTCCGTTGTGACGCCAGGAGATCTTGTAGTGTTGGGATTTCTACGGAGGTAATAGTTAAACTTAAAAGTCCAATAATTCTGTACATTCATCAAATTAAGGCTATGTGCCCACGATGCACCACACCCGGGTACCATCCACACATTAGAACGCGCTAATTACGCAAGTACAGATGCAGTATTGCGGAATTGGCGCATTATAATGCAAGTCAATGGCGGCGCAAAAAAACCACCTTATGCAAAATAATTGGTAGTGCTGCGTTTTTTTCCGCAATGATAATGTGCAGCGGAAATTTCCGCAGCATGTGCACAGCACATGCGGATTATCATTGGGGAACATGGCAGACCTTCTACCATGCGCTTTTAATGCGTTTCCACAGCAGCAAAAACGCTGCAGAAACACCTTAAAAAACGCATCGTGGGCACACAGCCTATCAGGTACATGTTTGGTATTTAACACTTACGGTTTTCAGGTTGCTCGGATGATGACGAGCTTAAGGACCACCCGGATCCCCTGGCACCACCGGCTAGAGAAAGACACAACACTTAATAGTACATGACAGCCCTAAACTTTCCAAGTTGTATGGACCGTATTTTATGTCAAAGCATTACCGAAAGATGAAGCTGCACCTATATCACGGAGTGATGCTGGCGAGCTGGCAGAGGAATGCTGCTGGGGCTCCAAGGCTGGAGGTGACTCCCTTGGGGGCTCTGGGGCTGCAGGTGCTGGAAAACAAATAACATTAGATACCTAAGGTGATTGCAGTTGTAACTAATGTGCTGCCATGTATTGTGTTAACATATTTTAAAACCACTCACCACTGCGGGGCAGGGACCGTGACCGGATGCTGACGATTCGGTCGGCAGACCTATATTTCAGGTCCGCCAGCTTTTTACGGATTTGGGTAGCAGAGCGCTGCACCCCAAATCTCCGGACCAGGCCCCGACCGATCCTCTGCAGCACCGCCTGCTTATGGAGCACTGGATGCTCAGAGTGCACATGGCACTCATAATCCAGTGCATCCAGGTGCTCCACAAGGTAGCACACCTCAGCATCACCCCAAGGAGATGCCCTGACCCTGGATGCCATAATGCTCTTAATAAGCTAGGCCGCAACTACGTCGTTAGACTCGCCCACGACGCATGAACGTCGGTAACCACGCCCACGACGCATGAACGTCGCCAATAAACCCGCGGTTTATTAGAGAACCCTATTGTGACTTGAATTATTAGCGTGTCGGACTAGAGACGCTGTATTGATAATGCGACATCTGTAGAACGCAGCAGTGTCTCTATTGTGACGGTCACACAGGAACACTGGTGTTTAGGTGGTTTTATGTAGAAATATGTATCTATATTTTTATGTCGGTATGCATACTTCTGTGTCTGTGAGTATGTGTGTGTATAGCTGGTTATCTGTATATAAGTGTGGATATGGGTGTAGATTTTTATGTATCTGAATATGTATGTGTATATGGATGTGTATATGGATGTATACATACGAGTACAACAGTGGCGTACCGCCATTGGTGGCAGGCCACATAACTGCTATGGGGCCCGTGGCCGTAGGGGGCCCGTGAGCCAGCGGACCCCATAGCAGTCTCCCCCATTCTGTACCCCACGCTCCTCTGTTTGATTGCCGCCACCGCCCACTGCCACTGTGTTCAGACATGGCCAACACCTTTAATTGTGCTTGAGTGGGCCCTGCTGCGGCATTACTACAAGGCACAGCCGCACAACACACTACACGCAGCCATTACTGAGTACAGTGCCGGTGGGTGGCGGTTAATCAAACAGCGGCGCGGCAACGCTGCTACGATGCACCACGCTGTGTCAGACAGTGGAGCTGCCAGCTGCTGTCGTGATGAGAGAGACGCGCTGCAGAGACTGAAGCAGCGGGGAATACGGAGTGGTAAGTATGTATTTATATATTTTTGTAAATCAGTCAGTACTGATAATACTGGAGGACTGGGGCTGCCTTTTACCCTATGGGGGGCTGCATTATACTGTGTGCTCTCCCATCCTGGTATACAGGGCTGCGGAGTCGATAAGCCAAACCGACTCCTCAATTTCCATTACTCCGACTCCACCTCCCTCATACATGGCTCATGTGATACATTAGGGTCATTACACTGTGCATGTGGAGGCTAAAAAGGAGGAAGTCACCATCGGGGTATCATACTGTGTTAAGGGGGACACTTTTGTTGGCATCACATTTTTATGGGGCTATGAAAGAGTAATTTAGGAGTTCAGAAAGGAAGAAAGGCTGGAAGGTTGTGGGATCTGCTCTTCTGTGTCCCCAACAATTATTTCCTTTTTTTTTTTTTTTTTTTTTTTTTGTGGGGGGGGTCCCAATTATAACTTCTGCTATGAGCTCCCATGATTCCTATGTCCGCCCCTGGAGTACACGTATGTGTATACGGGCCCTTACTATTGAAACAATGATAAACAAATCTTTTGCAAAGTTAAACACAGTTTATTACACAAATCAATACAAAACTGAAAGTAGTGTATAATTGTCAGTAGTTGCCCACTATAAGTTCTGATGTTGCCAAGTAACAGCACCAGGACCGTTAAAATACTGGCAGTAGTTGTCGCGGCTGGTCTTCGCATCCTGGGTGTTTCTGCCATATCCCACTGGTTGAAGGCCTGCAATTGCAGGATCGTTTGAACGCCATTCACCGAGCTCCACTTCCCCATTGGCTAGGTCCACAGAGTCCACGAAGCCAGGCGGACAGTACGTAATTGCATCACGTCGACGAAGAAAGTTGTGAAGTGTGCAACAGGCCAAAACAACAGAGTCTATTGATGTAAGCTTCATGTTAATTGGCGTGTGAAAAACTCTGAAGCGGTTGGCCATGATACCGAAGGCATTTTCGACAACACGACGTGCCCTTGACAAACGATAATTGAAAATTCTTCTTTCCTGGGTAAGACTTTTTTGGGGGAACGGTTTAATAAGATTGGGATGAAGTGGGAAGGCTTCATCGCCGACAAAAACAAAATTAAGGTTACCTGTAGTCTTTGAGTTGGGAGGCAAGTGTAGGTCACACTTGTCCAATCGCTCTCCAAAAAGTGTGTGCTCTAAAACACCACCATCAGAAACCCTGCCGTTCATGCCAACATCTACATTTATAAATTCGTAATTGGCATTAACAAGGGCCATCATGATGATGCTGAAATAGCCCTTATAATTATAAAAATAGGATCCGCTATTTGGTGGCTGAGTGATTCGGACATGTTTCCCGTCCAAAGCCCCACCACAGTTAGGGAACTGCCACAGCTGCTCAAAATCAGAGGCAATCTTTTTCCATTCCTCCTCCGTGTTGGGAAACTGTATGTAACTACGTAGACTGTGGTAAATTGCATTACATGTCTCCGGGATTAGAACACTGAGCATGGGCCTTGAAATGGCTGCAGAAAAATGCAAGTCTTGGAGTGAGCGTCCGGTGGCCAGGAATCTCAGTGTGACTGCCAATCTTTCATCTGCCGGAATGGCAGCACGCATCGCTGTATCCTTCCGTTGAATACGTGGCGTAACTCGTTCCAATAACTCTTTAAAAGATTCCTCTGACATCCTCAGATAGTTGCGGAAATCATGAGGATTCTTCTCCTGAAGCTCTCTTACAAGTTGCATGTGGGACAATTCAGACCTCTTCTGCAGCCACTCTCTGGTCCACATGCGACGCTTTCGTTTGGAACGCCTCTGTAGCTCTCGTGCCTCATCTTGACGCCGAGCTTCCTCAACCAGCAATGCAGCAACCACAATAGCACACTGCCCGTCGTCCATGATGTGCAAACTGCAAACATAACATGAAAAGATGAGAACACTTTCAACAAAACAATTAACAGAAGTATTGAAACTGTATATAAAAAATATCATGGAAAACCATATTCCATTCTGTTAGTGAGCATGACAGAAAATGCGCTGTGTGGGTGCATGTGCATGAGACCCCTAAAATATCTGCCCATGCAAAAGCATACATATATATATATACAAATAGAAGCCAAGCCCTCCCTCCCTGAAAAGCAAAGATAACAGATAATTAGTAAATGTGTGATAAAAGATTAAAAAATGGAAACGCATCTGAGACCTCAAACAATACCTACCTTACTAAAGATGTCTGATATGTTCAAAGCGGAGTCACAGCTGGAGAACGCTGCAATGATCCGCAAAAATCAGCACTAGTCCAATGAACGGATATTAGCAGCCCGGAGAACTCTGGTAGGATCTGCAATAAGCACGAGGTCAGAAACAAAGGACGGAATCGCTATTCTGTTGCCTTCTTTATGCGCGTCCGGAAATGAGAACGCCGTAGCGACCACCAATCGGGGACGAGGGGCGCGGAATAGTCCAATTTATACACGCCTACGTGTCTCAGTTCTGAATCGCTGGACGAGGTCGTTGGCTAGGTGTCAAATACAGCGATGCACACTGCCCAGCGGGAGTGCAACGACCCAGGAATGGTCCAGGGAGCTTTGTAACGATCAACGATCTCGCAGCAGGGGCCTGATCGTTGCTACCTGTCAAACGTAGCGAGATCGCTAGCGATGTCGCTGTTGCGTCACAAAACCCGTGACGTATCAACGATCTCGCTAGCGATCTCGTTATGTGTGACAGGGCCTTTACTAGGTGTGAGGCTGGAGTGTGCGGTGTCCCCTGTGAAGGGCATAGGACGGGACAGTGTATGTGACTTTGCAGCAGTGTAGTAATGTGCGCCGCCCATCAGCACATACTCACTGCTCCAGTGACAGCAGGTGACACCCAGGACTGTGACCTTGTGCACGGGGTCTGCCAAGCCCCTGCACAGGTTACACTTCCACTACTGTACCCTCTGTACAGACTGAATTGTCACACAGCTCTGCTGGCTATTGTCCTCTGTTATCAGCCACTTTCAGGTCACTTTGTTTTTTCTTTGTAGTATTCTTGCTATGATCTGTCCTTTTTGTGTCTTTTCTGTTTAGGTATCCCCACTGATGAGGAGTAGGCGACGGGCCTGGAGAGGAAGGTCCTGAACGCTTTGAAGAAGGGAGAGGTATATGACCTAATGAAGATAATTAAGACTGAAATGTACAACTGGGGATGCTAGAGTGCTACTCCCCTCCATTAGAGTGCTACTCCCCTCCATTAGAGTGCTACTCCCCTCCATTAGAGTGCTACTCCCCTCCATTAGAGTGCGTCTAGGACCAGGCTGAGCCATGTTCACACACTTATATCTTACTCCTTGTGTTTACTGTTTGTTTTTGTTTTTTTTACAATTTTCTTGTATTGTGCCAAGTAGTGGACAAACCCTCCTTACTATATCCCTCAGTGTAAAATGGAAACAAACTCCCCTCCTGTGCGGGTGCCATTCTAGCAATGTGAGTGCTGGGTCTCCCTGGTCTCCCATGATATTTGTATACCGTGTGAGTGCTGCAGCCAGTCTGCTGCTAATGGGCCACTGTTCTCACACTTTCCTCTGATGTCCAAAGTTCATCTCCAGGAAGTGTGAGCGAAGCAGCCTGTTAGCGGCTGCTGATTATTCCATATGGGACCGGGAGACCTATTGCTGACACTGTTGGAACGACGCTGGTGTGAAACTGGAGTTTGTTTTATACCGGGTAATACAGCCTTTAAGAAAGGGGTTGTCAAGTCTTTGACAAACCTTTTAATATCCTTGTGTGTTTAGAGGAACAAACATTGGCTTTGCCCACTTCTCAAAGTTGTCTAAGCTGGCTGGGACACACGTGTCAAGAAACTATTTGCTTTCAGCAACAAAAAGTTGTGCAAAAATGTAGCGAGATTCCAGGTTTTACAGTAGAAACCTGGTGACACTTGATGAGTCTGGGACAAAGTGAAACTGGCTGAAGAGGGGTCCCCGTCTTCAGATGCATCTGTAGGTCTTGTGCTTGTGATGTAAAGTTTGGGTCCTGGTGACATCCCCTATACTTTATTGGTGTAGCTGCTAGTCACACCCCGGTGTATATGGGGCATTATTAGTGACCTGCTAGACAGTCTAGCCACAGGGAACACACATCTGGTCACTTCTGTGTTCTGTAGTCATGCTTCCCAGGTCCTATTTCTTCGCGCTTTTTTATTTAATCCCTTATATAGCGCCTTTAATTCCGAAGCACTTTACCGACATTATCACTGACCCCATTGGGGCTCATAATCTAAATTCTCTATCAGTATGTCTTTGAAGTTTGGGAGTAAATTAGATGAAACCCACGCAAACACAGGGAGAACATACAAACTCCTTGCAGATGTTGTCCTTGGTGGGATTTGAAGCCAGGACCCTATTACAGAGTGGGGAACTAGGAGAAACTGGATACTTTTTCCAGCGTATAAAACAGGATGGGATATGTAGTCTAGGAATGATGGCCGTATCCACAAATAGGCATGAGAAGAATTTTTTTATTATTATTATTTATTTATTTTACTATGACCTAAAAACTAACAGGCAGGTAGTTGCTAACTGTCTGTCTGTGCCTGGTGTCTGTCTCTGCCAGCACAGAGCGGTCAGACTGCTCCTGCTGGCGATTCAGCGGCTTCCACGGACGTCTTGTCAACAGAGCAGCTTCTTCTCTTCTGCTCTGTTGACAGCCAGCTTCCTTTTCCCAAAGTAAAAATAAAATGGCCCTGGACAACCCATTTAATGATACTTTGGCAGCATCGTTTAATAACGTTGTTCTACCTTGCTTCTCACTGTGAAGGACTCCAAACATCTGTCATGTGGCAACAACTCAAGGGGTAATGCCACCAGATTACTTTTTTTACGTTCTTTCTCATGCACCCTCTCCACAGGTCCTCAGTGCATATGGATGTCATAAAGCAGAATGGGGTGCTAACCATGTACCCATCACTTTAGACATCATAGTGGGGAGGAAGGGTTTCTCCTGCTGTTGACATACCTGGCCTCCATTACATTGATCACTGCTGGCAGGAGTATTATAATAAGTTTGTCCTACGACAGCTTCTTTCCAGACCTTATTATAAGATGGTGTTCTTGCTTCAACACACGGTAAATAGTGCAGGTCTGAGATTAGGCAATGTACTGTATAGCTGTGCATGGGATATATTGTGCTGATTTCAGTGGATCAACCATGTAAGTACAGCAGTGCCTATCATGAGTTTCAGGCCTTGTTCCAGTTATTCCTTTGTTTCCAGGAGAAGTAAAGCAAATGACCGACCTCTTATACAAATGTGGATAAAGGTCAAAGTCCATAATGAGTCCTTTGCAGGAATCTCTCAGTGTATCTGGATTCATGACAAGACATTGCTAAATTATTTTGTTCAGTGTCTTTAAATAAACGTTTGTGTTCTTTACATATACAGGTGCATCTCACAAAATTAGAATATCATCAAAAATTTAATTTATTTCAGTTCTTCAATACAAAAGCTGAAACTGATATTATAGTCATTACAAACATAGTGATCTATTTCAAGTGTTTATTTCTTTTAATGTTGATGATTATGGCTTACAGCCAATGAAAACACAAAACTCATTATCTCAGTAAAGTAGAATAATTAACAAAAAACACCTGCAAAAGCTTCCTAAGCGTTTAAAAGGGTCCCTTAGTCTGTTTCAGTAGGCTCCACAATCATAGGGAAGACAGCTTACTTGACAGATGTCCAGAAGGCAGTCACTGACACAATCCACAAGGAGGATAAGCCACGAAAGGTCATTGCTAAAGAATCTGGCTGTTCAGAGTGCTGAATCCAAGCATATTAATGGAAAGTTGAGTGGAACGAAAGTGTGGTAGAAAAAGGTGCACAAGCAATCTGGATAACCGCAGCCTTGAAAGGCTTATTAACAAAAGGCCGTTCAAAAATTTTGGGGAGACTCACAAGGAGTGGACGGCTGCTGGAGTCATTGCTTCAAGAGCCACCACACACAGACGTATCCAGGACATGGGCTACAAGTGTCGCATTCCTTGTGTCAAGCCACTCATGACCAATAGACAACGCCAGAAGCGTCTTACCTGGGCCAAGGAGAAAAAGACCTGGATTGTAGCTCAGTGGTCCAAGGTGGTGTTTTCAGATGAAAGTAAATTTTGCATTTCATTTGGAAATCAAGGTCCCAGAGTCTGAAGGAAGAGTGGAGAGGCCACAATCCAAGCTGCTTGAGGTCTAGTGTGAAGTTTCCACAATCAGTGATGGTTTGGGGAGCCATGTCATCTGTTCGTGTAGGGCCACTGTCTTTTATCAAGACCAAGGTCAGCGCAGCCGTCTACCAGGAAACTTTATTGCACTTCATGCTTCCCTCTGCTAATAAGATTTTTGGAGATGGAAATTTCATTCTCCTGCAGGACTTGGTACTTCTGGCAGTGTGGACAGGTGCCAATACCTGGTTTACAAACAGTATCACTATGCTTGATTGGCCCGCAAACTCGCCTGACTTTAACCCCATAGATTCTCTATGGGGTATTGTCAAGAGGAAACATTTTTCAAGCTGTTATAAAGTATTCTAATTTACTGAGATAATGACTTTTGTGATTTCTTTGGCTGTAAGCCATAATCATCAACATTAACAGAAATCAACACTTGAAATAGATCACTGTTTGTAATGACTCTATATAATGAGTTTCACTTTTTGTATTGAAGAACTGAAATAAATACATTTTTTGATATTCTAATTCAGTGAGATGCACCTGTAAGTGGTATAACACTTACAACTCATTTTGTCTTTTTAAGGATCCTTTTAATGTCCTCAAGCCAAAATCCTATGCAGGAACCAAAGAGAATCCACACATTGTGCCACCAGTCAATAAGCAGAGACTTGTGGGCTGCATATGTAAGTTTCTTTGCTACACGTTTCATTTCAGTGTAAAACTTATAGAAAGGGTGATTAACCCCTGAAAGCTGTACAGATTTGTCATGAGCACATGTCACTTTGGGCTGTGTGCCAGATATGTACACCATGCCAATTAACCCATCAGATACCACAGTCAATCACAACAGCAGCATCTAAGTGGTTAAAAGGGAGAATACTCACTCTTTAACACTATCTGCTCATCGCGATTGTAATCGTGGGTGCCAATAGTTTGCATTGCACCCTGAGGTCATCAGATGACCTCGGGGTACAGTGGCCTGTTGGACCCTCTTTATGGCAGTGTCTAACAGACTGAGTCAGTGAAAATCTAACAGGTCTCATGCACTGTATTGTGAGTACTACGTGAGTACTGCAGTGTATGGGACCAGGAATTGGTGAGAAATGTTCATGTTCCACAGTGGTACTAGGTTAAAGTAAAAGGATTAAATAAAGTATAATTACTCTTAACTTTCCCACAATGAAAAATCCCCCACCTAGCTCTTGTGGTAAATAAGTTTCAGCTTCTAGAATATGGCGATGCAAAAACAAATTAATGTTTGTAAAATATTGTTTTTAGTGTGCAGAAGTAGCAAAGCATAAAGAGCTAAAACTGGTATCCTTATAATCATACTGAACCAAACAATAAATCATTCTTACTACTAATAGCTTTTACCACACAGTGAACCACATAAAAATATATAAAACCAATAACTGAATTGCTGTTCTTTGTTTTTTTGTTCATCCTGCATCTGTGTAAAAAATGATCAAAAGAATGTTCTGTATCCCAAAATGGTACTTAAAAAAGGATCAAACTCCTCCTGCAAAAATAAGCTCTCGTACAGCTCTTGGCCAGATAAGTTGTTGCTCTCAGAATGTAGACCAAAATTTTTTTTTTTATAAATCTGACATCGCTGTAAATGTATTGAACAGAATAATAAAGCAGTCTTATCACTTATACCACACGAAAATTGCGTAAAATTTAAAAACTATTTTACTGCTGTTTTTGTTCATTCTGATTCCCAATAATCTGAATAAGGCTCGGTTCACATTTATCCTGCGCTCTCCACTGAGCACTTGCGTCTGGGTTTCAGTGTAAATTCCCCAAAAAATGTGATTCAGATAGAACCCCCAACTGAACCACTCGCTATAATGAGGCAGGTGGTCACTTTGGACTCCATCTGGACTGTGTTCCACCAAAGTCCCATCAGTTTAGGTGTCTTTTTAGCGCACAAGTGTGGGTGACCACTGTTCTGTGCATGTCTCAAGATGGATACCACCGGAACAGATGCCAAACTGAGTCCAAAGTGTCTCCACCTGCCTCATTATGGAGAGCGGTTGCATTGGGGGGTTTCATCTAAATCACATTTTTGTAGGATTTACACGGAAACTCCAGCGTAAGTGCTTAGTGTAGAACACAATAATATGATCCCAGCCTTCTATTGAAAACAAGGGATGTCCCCCAAAATATTACCAATAAAACACTAACTTAGACCTGAGTGGAGTTTTGTGCAGGATATCTGTCACTGGAAACATAGGGGGTCCCACATTACTGGTAGAACAAAGACTCTTGAAAAGCGACGGATCCCAACCCATCAAATAAAATCCAGTGAAATCTGTGCTTCCAAATTCCCCTCCTTCTGAGCCCCCCTATGCCTAAACCACAGTAAGCGGCCACATGTTTGGCATTATTGTAGCTGGGAGAGTGCACTTAACAATTTACGGGGTGTATGTCTCCATAAGCTCAAGCTGGGCACAATATATGGGGCTACTACACTGTATGGGGGCACAATGTATGGGCATTTAAGTGGCAGATTTGCAATTCTCAAGGGGAAAAAAGCCTGGCGTGTATGTTGCAAAGCAAACTCCTGTGGGCCAAAATAGTTACTGCAGCTGTAGATGAATTCATTGAAAGGTGCAATTTCTAAAATGGGGTCATTTTGTGCGTTTTTCTATTGACACCTTCGGGGTTCCGCAAATGTCACCTGCAAAACTTGTGCACCAAATAGCGCTCCTTCCTTCTCAGCCCTGACGTGTGGCCTAACAGTAACTTCTGATGACATATGGGGCATTGCTGCATTTGGGAGAAATTGCTCAATAAATTATGGGGTCCAGTTTCACCTAATAACCCTTGTGTAAATGACAAACTTTCAGCTAATAAAAAATGTACAGTTCTACCACTAAAATGTTAGTTCCATGTCCCCATATCGCAAAATTCTGTGAGGCACCTGTGGGTTCAAAATACTCACTACACCCCTAGATGAATTCCTTAGGCAGTGGAGTTTCCAATATGGGGTCACCGGGGGGGTGTTCTGGCATTTCAGGGGCTTGGCTAATGGAGTCCACAATCTATTAAAACAAAGTCTGCGTTTTAAAAGCCAAGTAGCGCTCCTTCCCATCCGATCCCTCCGTGTGCTCAAATAGCAGTTTACACCCCCATATGGGGTACTACCACGTTTAGATATACTGGTCATACACACATCTAGAATAATGTACAAGACCATAAACTCACAGAAATCCGCTCAAAGGGATTGAATCTAGAAAACTGGTATAAAATACAAAAAAATATACTGTATAATTCCAATGGCCCTGCAATCACTCTTTACCTATTTATAGAAGTCCATATATTCCAGCCGCCTAAGCAATGCCTGTTCAGGTTCAGATAGTTGTGTATATTGTTGTTGAAAGTTCTAAGAGAAAATGCCATTATTTTTTAAAATGGTGGATATTGCAGCAGCATGATGAAGTCTGGCACCAATGTGAATTTTAAAGGACTCAGTTTGTAGTTGTACAATAAATTCAAGCACTGAAACATAACCTTTTATCATTTTCTTTCTTCCAGGTGAAGAAGATAATTCTCAAGTTATCTGGTTCTGGGCCCATGATGGGCAGGTAAATCGCTGCCCACAGTGTGGCTCTCACTACAAGGTTGTCCTTTATGAGCTTCCACACTGAAGAGGACTTGTATTACTATTGACAGCCATATGTTAAAAAGTTAAAAAATCTTTTATTAAATACTTGATATATTGTAATGTGTTTTATTTTCATTAGCATTGGTCGTGCATACAGAACAATACTTAAAAAAGCTAACGTTCTCCCATCCTTTGAATTGGAGTTGACAAAGGTCTGTAAGAATTTGGCAGTTTGGATGGGCAAGATGCGTTCTGTGGTCTGGATCTCCACTCTGGCTTCCACTAGTGGCTTCTGCAGGATAAATTATAGGAGTGGTTCGAAACTAATAAGGATTTTAATCCTAAATGTCTTTCTATTGTACTAATCTAATCGCTCTTCTAATTGACTTTAAGAAGTCACTGCTGTTCCCTCTTTAGTTTAACTTTTTTTTTTACCTACTTTGTTTTGATGACATTTTTTGAGAATCCCCAGAATCTCCTGGTTATCTGGGAGCCTTGGCTTGGTCACTGCCGCAGCCCCTGTCTCCACCCTGAAACACGGAGTCATCATTGACATCAGTTTCAGGGGTAGGGTTATTCCCTGCTGTACAGAGCATGTGACGGTTGTCCATTCTGACTCTGTATGAGCTTCCTTGTCACTGTGTAGTACTTTCAATGCACACAGTGTGCTCCCTCGCTAGCCCTAATGGGAAGAGACTAGCCGACAAGAGTGCACTTGGTGTGCATTGTAAGGTGAGGGGACATGCAGAGTACAGCAGGGACTGCCCACCCCCTGAAGCGGATGTCACTGACTCTTCATTTCAGGGTGGAGATAAACTGTTAAATTTTAAATAAAAACTCCCTTTTAGATAAGCTATTAGAATCTCACTACATAAAGATGACGCGCCCCTGGGCCTGCTGTGTCGCGCAGCGTCTCGCGCACGGGGGCTTACCCGGAACCGGATCAGATGAGGGTTGTAGTCTCCGAGTGGCGGGGACCCGGTCCGTGCCCAGGGAGTCAACTCAGTGTGTGGCAGTCTTGATAGATGTTATTTGAGTGTCGACTACGCCACCCGTTGATTTGCAGCTATGGAGCTGCCGCTGCAGGGCAGACCGCTGAGGCCGGTGTAGGATTGTGCAGCGTGATAGTATAACCCCCAACGGGAGGGGTATGGCCTCAGGGCAGCCGACGTGGAAGATGAGGGTAGCAGGAACCACTCAGAGACGGTGCGGTGTAATTCAGGGTCTTTACTGGTAACAACGATAGACCCTCCCGGAGTACTTGCTAGCGAACGGGGCCTGGTCAGTCCTTGAGCAGATGGGATCTCCCCTGGCCAGGCGGAGTTGTAGGCCTCCCAAACTGACTGTACTCTTCTGGCTACCTTGCTAGAAGCGGATATAAGTAGCCCACGTCCCTGAGTGTACCGTGTGGTGCTCACCCGTATGGCCGGTGACTCGGGGCCTTCTAATGGCTTCCGCTCCACGATGGCGGCGCTGGTCCCACGCGTGTGACCGTGCCTTCGGGTTTCTGGGCCTGAGGACCTGAAATCCCCTGCCGGTCGGCTTCTGCTGCTGGGTAAGAGTTAGTCCCCACAGCCTCGGACGCCGGGTCCGGTAAGAAAGCTTCTCAGTCAGGGCGAGCTCTGCAGCTGCCAGCCCCTGACTTGTAGTAGTATTGCTCCCACTGAGCTTCTGCTGTTTCTTCCTGTGACTGTTTCTTGTCTCTACTCTCCTTGACTGACTAACCCTGCTTCAGCCCCGGGTTTATATAGGGGAAGGTCTTCCCCTCCCAAGACTAGGCAGGAGGTGTGGCATGCACAGGATCCCTGACCAAAGGACCTCCCACCTGCTCTCAGACATAACATTACATTACTGTGGGAAACCAGACCCCTGGGGTGCCACATTCCCCCTAGTGAAATTTAGTACTCCGGGACTAAACATATTTTAGAAAAACATAACAAGATATAACAACAATAATAGTACAATAAGAAGAAACACATAAAGGTGGTCACGGATATCCGTAACCGGGTGCAGTCTTTGAAGAAAGCAAGGTGTCCATTTCACCAAAACAGGGAGACGTAACCAGGTAGGGGTCTGTTCTGCCCTGAGTCCTTAACAGTCTTTAGTCCGTCCTGGGTTACGCTCCAACTATGTACACAGGATTCCTGGTAAATCCACCAAAGACTCCTATAAACAACTAGAAACACATAATTATACACAAGCAATAAGAAAAACAGGTAACCACAAATAAAACAACTTATACATTTCAAATCCTCCAACGTGCGGGTAACTGGCCTCTAGTGGCCCTAGTGGACCTACGGAGCTGACTGTCTAGCCCTTAACTACAGGGTGTAGGAGCTGTCAAGGGTAAACTGGGCAGCTGTCTACCGGCTCTTTGGCTCACTAGGGATATGGCAGGCTCACTGCAAGCAGAGGGTTGATCCTCCTGGTCTGCGGGTGTGGGGTCTTCTGCCTCCTGGACCGGCTGTTCTTCCAGCTCTACCTGTTGCTCCGTAGGTGCTTGGGATGCTGGTTGGAGGAAGGTGAGTACGGGTACCACAACTGCACCATTGACTTGAGTCCAAGACCGAGGGAAGTCCCCGAGCACAGTACTAACCATATCTTCCCTTTCCTCTACGGGTCGATGGTCTTCTTGTTCCTCTTCAGGGTTCCTCAGTTGTTCGGGACACTTCTTCAGGTGGTCCCGGGATACAATGGCTGTAGTTTCCCCTCCGTCTTTACTGATGGTACAAACCTTCGGGTTCTCGTGGCTTGAGGGCAGTACGGTGTACGGGTCCTTCTCCCACTGGTCGTCCAACTTGTGGAGCCGTCTCTTCCTCTTCAAGACCTGCTCTCCGGGTACCAGGGGAACAGCGGGAGCATACTGGTTGTAAGTTTTCTCTTGTCTTTCCCTAGCCTGACAGAGACTTCGCTCCACGCTCTCCTGTACTCTCCGGTACTGCTGCTGCCTCTCTGTGTCCCAGTCTGCTTCTGGTGAAGTGTCCTCGGGTGTCAGGACTCCCATTTCCAGGTCAACAGGTAACTTACCAGGTCTTGCCCTCATTAGGTAAGCCGGGGTACAGTTGGTGGAACCTACCGGGATGTGGTTGTATAGGTCCACCAGATCGGGCAGCTTCTCAGGCCACAGACTGCGTTCTTCCAGGGGCAACGTTTTCAGAAGATCCATTACCACCTGGTTCATTTTCGCACAAAGTCCATTAGTTTGCGGATGATAGGGTGTCGTCCTTATCTTCCGGCAGCCATACAGAGTGCAGAATTCTTGGAAGACCTCCGCTTCAAAGGCAGGTCCCTGGTCTGTCAACACTTGGTCCGGGTACCCGTGTGGACGGCAGAAATGCTGCTGGAAGGCTCTCGCTGCTGTTCGAGCTGTTAAGTCCTTGACGGGGACGACAATCAAGAACCGGGAGTAGTGATCCACGATGGTTAGTGCGTAGACGTAGCCACTTCTGCTTGGGGTCAGTTTTACATGATCCAAGGCTACCAGTTCCAACGGCTGCCGGGTGACGATGGACTGCAGGGGAGTCTTCTGGCTGGCACGATCCTTCCTTCTTAGGTTGCACGGGCCACAGTCTCTGCACCACTTCTCAATGGTTCCCCTCATGCCTACCCAGTGGAATCGCTCGCGCAGCAGGAACTCCAGCTTCTTCCACCCGAAGTGTCCTGCTCCGTCGTGGTATGCCTCCATCACCATGGCTGCGTCTCTTCGTGGCACCACTACTTGCCAGAGTAGTTCATGCGTCCGGGAGTTAACCATTCTGCGGCACAACTTCCCCTTGTAAAGGAACAGTCGACTCCTCTCTGCCCATAGTTGTTTGGCTTCCTCCGGAGCGTCTGGTTCAAGGCAAGCCTCCGGGCGAGTCAGCATCTCCTTCACCAGTCGGACGGCAGGGTCGCTGTCTTGCGTTTCCGCCCAGTTGTAGTGAGGTAAGGGGTTCAACGTAGCAGCCTGCTTACTCCTTACCCGGTGGGAGTACTGGATAGTCCCATGACGGTGGAACGCAGGGAGTTCAACTTCTTCCAGTCCCTCCGGATCTTCTCCTTCGTCCAGCAGGTTGGGCATCCTGGACAGGGCGTCCGCGTTGGTATTGGAGCGTCCGGCCCGGTATTTGATTGTGAACTCGTAGTTGGACAGACGGGCCATCCACCTCTGCTCCAGGGCACCGAGTCTTGCCGTGTCCAGGTGTGTCAACGGGTTGTTATCCGTGTACACGGTGAACCAGGAAGAAGCGAGGTAATGCTTAAAGCGCTCGGTGACTGCCCATACTACGGCCAGGAACTCTAGCTTAAATGAGCTGTAATTCTCGGGATTCCTTTCGGTGGGTCGCAGCTTTCGGCTGGCGTAGGCGATTACTCGTTCCTTCCCCTGCTGGATCTGGGACAGTACGGCTCCTAGCCCGATGTTACTGGCGTCGGTGTAGAGGATAAAGGGCTGGCTATAATCCGGGTACGCCAGGATTTCGTCCCCCGTGAGGGCCATCTTCAGCTGGCGGAAGGACTCTTCTTCCAGCTCCTCCCATTTGAAGGGCGGCTCTGGTTCTTGGCCTTCCGGGACTGGCCTATCAGGAGGTCCTGCATAGGTGCTGCCTTTTTGGTGAAACCGGGAATAAACCTTCGGTAGTAGCCTACCAACCCGAGGAACTGCCGCACTTCTTTTACGCTGGAGGGGCTTGGCCATTCCTTAATTGCGGTGATCTTATCAGGGTCGGGAGCCACTCCGTCAGCGCTCACCACGTGTCCCAGGTACTACACCTTTGGTTTCAGGAGGTGACACTTGGAGGGTTTCACCTTTAGGCCGTAACTCGCCAGAGCTTCGAACACTTCCGCCAGGTGTTTCAGGTGGTCCTCATACGTCTTGGAATATACGATGACATCGTCCAGGTACAACAGGACCGTCTCGAAGTTTCTGTGGCCCAGACAACACTCCATTAGTCGTTGGAAGGTTCCTGGTGCGTTGCAGAGTCCGAACGGCATGCAGGTGAACTCGCTAAGTCCCATCGGGGTGGTGAATGCGGTCTTCTCCCGGTCCGCCTCTGCTACAGGAACCTGCCAGTACCCGCTAGTGAGATCCAAGGTAGAGAAGAAGTTAGCAGATCTTAAAGCAGCCAATGACTCCTCTATCCTTGGTAAGGGGTACGCATCCTTGTGTGTGATACGGTTGATTTTCCGGTAATCTACACACATCCTCATGGTGTTGTCTTTTTTTCTGACTAAGACTAGTGGAGCTGCCCAGGGGCTACAGCTATCCCTGATCACCCCAGCCTCCTTCATGTCTCTAAGCATCCCCTTGGCATGTTGGTAGTGTGCAGGGGGTACGGGTCGATACCTCTCTTTTATGGGAGGATGGTCTCCCGTGGGGATGTGGTGTTCTACCCCCTTGACTCGCCCGAAGTCTAACGGGTGTTTACTAAACACTCTCTCGTACTCTTGAACCACCCGATAGACTCCCTGTTTCTGATGTGAGGGAGTGGAGTCAGTACCCAAATGTAGTTGCTGACACCAGTCCTCCTTTGTTTTCTTAGAGCCGTTACCTTCCTCCGGGTGAGATGGAGGCAAGGGTTCCACAGATTGTATAGCATTTTGGTTAATGGTATATAATTTGGCTAGCGTGGCATACCGGGGCAGGTACACTTCCCTCTTCCCGATATTGATTATGCGAACGGGCACCCTCCCATGGCGTACATTAACCACCCCCCGTGCTGTCAAGATGGTGGGCCTACTGTCTGAGTAAACTGGTTCTACCATTGCCTGGTAATCTCTACCTCTCAGACCAATAGCTGCCCGGCACCAAATCATCATTTCACTTTTTGGGGGCATGGCAATAGGAAAAGGGTCACACATTCTTACGCTACCAATCTCACCGCCGGAGAGTTCCACCTGTTGCCGTCGCATCAGTGCCCGGATCTCTTTCTGGAGCACCCGCTGCTCGCCGGAGCTGGCGTTCTTGGCAACCTGCTGTAAAAGGAAAATCACCTCTGCAAGACAATTTTCAATTACATTAGTTCCTAGAGTTATTTTTGGGTGACTCTCATGTTTGTCAATATCTACAATGATCAGTCCCTGTGCTGCCAGTTCGACTCTACCGATTTTGATGGTCACCTCTTTAAATCCGATCTGTGGCACGGGCTGGCCATTGCTGGCGATGATACTCAAGTCGTCGTCAGGGTAGCGGGTAATATCCGAGTCATTCCAGTACTGCTTAAAGAGCACGTACGGGATGGTGGTGACCTGTGACCCGGTGTCCAGTAGGGCACTCATGGGAATGCCATCCAGTACCACAGGCAAGACTGGACGTCCTCCCACATATCTGTCGCGCCAGTTCGATGGGCCTGGTGATCTTTTTCCTGGGGGTTGGCCCTCTACCCCAGGTTGTGCCCGTTTAAAGAACAGTACCTTGCCATATGTCCGGGTTGATTGCAGCGGCGGCAGATGGGTCGTCCGTCTTCGCTGTATCGGTCACTGGGTCTTCCTCTGGCCGGTGGGGTCCTCCTTGGTCGACGCCACGGGATGTCCTCCGGTCCGGATGCCAGCTGGATCTTCCCTGGGGTGGAAACCTGTAAAGACTGCACAGTTCGGGTTAGCGCAGCAACGCTCTTAGCTAGCTCTTGGACCTGATGGTGTAGGTCTGGAGCCGGGTCATTGTCCAAAGCCTGCGCATCAGCTCCCACAGGCCCTGCCGACAAGGGCGCCGCCTCCTGGTGGTAAGTGATAGCTGGGCGCCTATGGGTCACAACGCCACCCGGTGCCGGTTCTCGGAGCACCCGGATGGCTCTGTCCTTGAACTGTGCAAAGCCCAGATGGGGATCCTGTAAGGCCATCGCCCGCAACTGGGTTCGGTGGGCATTACAATATAGTCCCTCTATAAATTGTTCGGTCAACAGCCTGTCCTCGTTTCCCACTCCATCAGGGTCGGTCTGCTTAATGGCCCTCAGGGCCTCTTGTAGGTTTAGTGCATAGTCCCTTATACTCTCATGCGCTCGCTGCTTGCACCCGTAGAATCTAAGCTTAATCTCGGCTGAGGTGCGGGTATCAAAGGTATCCTTCAGCCGGGTTAGTATCCCTGCGACAGTCTTCCTCCCAGGTGGCCAGGATTTTACTTCCCTTTTGGCTGCCCCGGTTAGTTGGGCCACCAGGATGCTCACTTTTTGCTCTTCTGTGAGGGGGTACACCTGGAAGAGGCTATCCAGCTTTTCTCTAAAGTCATGCAGGGTATGTGACTCCCCTGAGTACTGGGGTAGCCAAGCTGCTCCCGGGATATAGGGCATGGTGAAGGGCATAACTGCAGCAGCGGTGGCGCTGGCGGGGGTTGAGGCAATGAAGCTCTCCTCCGCATCCGACATCTTCCTCCCCCCTAGTGGACCGTGGCCTACCTTGCGATGATCCTGTTCCGTAGGCCGCGGCTCCGCAGTAGATCGTCAGGGTTGAGGACCTTCCGTCGCGCTCCGGTGACGTCGGCGTCTGCTGGGCTCCTTCCAGGACCTTACGCAACGTCCGGACGTGAGGCGGGACTTCAGTTCTCGCGCGCTTTCGGAGTCCACGCCCCTCTTCTTCCCACGCGGCGTCCTCAAGATGGCGTCCAACGGCGGGAAAACTCCACGGATGGCGGGAAGAAGGCTGAAGATGGTGCCGGATGGCGGGAATCTTCACAGATGGCGGGAAGAAGGCTGAAAATGGCGCCGGATGGCGGGAATCTTCACCGATGGCGGGAAAACTTCACGGATAGTAAGTTTTAAAAGTCTCTTTTTCAGGCACGCAGTACCCGGTGGTTGCGGGCACGAGATCCTGCCGACTACGCCAAAGTTGACGCGCCCCTGGGCCTGCTGTGTCGCGCAGCGTCTCGCGCACGGGGGCTTACCCGGAACTGGATCAGATGAGGGTTGTAGTCTCCGAGTGGCGGGGACCCGGTCCGTGCCCAGGGTCTTTACTGGTAACAACGATAGACCCTCCCGGAGTACTTGCTAGCGAACGGGGCCTGGTCAGTCCTTGAGCAGATGGGATCTCCCCTGGCCAGGCGGAGTTGTAGGCCTCCCAAACTGACTGTACTCTTCTGGCTACCTTGCTAGAAGCGGATATAAGTAGCCCACGTCCCTGAGTGTACCGTGTGGTGCTCACCCGTATGGCCGGTGACTCGGGGCCTTCTAATGGCTTCCGCTCCACGATGGCGGCGCTGGTCCCACGCGTGTGACCGTGCCTTCGGGTTTCTGGGCCTGAGGACCTGAAATCCCCTGCCGGTCGGCTTCTGCTGCTGGGTAAGAGTTAGTCCCCACAGCCTCGGACGCCGGGTCCGGTAAGAAAGCTTCTCAGTCAGGGCGAGCTCTGCAGCTGCCAGCCCCTGACTTGTAGTAGTATTGCTCCCACTGAGCTTCTGCTGTTTCTTCCTGTGACTGTTTCTTGTCTCTACTCTCCTTGACTGACTAACCCTGCTTCAGCCCCGGGTTTATATAGGGGAAGGTCTTCCCCTCCCAAGACTGGGCAGGAGGTGTGGCATGCACAGGATCCCTGACCAAAGGACCTCCCACCTGCTCTCAGACATAACATTACATTACTGTGGGAAACCAGACCCCTGGGGTGCCACAAAGATCTTAATGTTGAGGTGAGTCCGAGAAAAGAATCAGCTGACGGTGGAGTCATGTTGTAGATGATAAAAGGGAGTGTTTTCCTATTGAATTTTTAAACGGCTTAACCCTGTCAGCCATGCCAAGTCGTTGCCTTATCCTTAAAGGGATCGAGCCACCATAAAGAATACAGTTAACCAACCAGAAAAGGTGGAAATAATTTAGTTATTTAGTGATTCAAAATTATGCTTCATTCAAAAGATACCAAGCTTTTTTATTTTTTGAATTCTGCTTTCTGGCGCCCCCTGGCGTTGTTCCATTCCGTTTTGGTAGTGGGTGATCAGCTGGTCGCGTTTGCACAGTGCCTGTCATAAGAGCCCCCCCCAAGTCCACACCCGCAGTGTGCACAATGTATTCTGTCACAAGTCTGACAGTCTGCTGTAAGCACAGTGTGTGATTCACCCCCTCCCCCTGCACTCACAGCTCCCCTCCTGGTGAGATGGTTCTGCTTCACAGCCTAAGCGCAGAAGGTGTGTCTCTGCTATTGTGCTTACAAGTCTGTGATGTGAGGAAGAACCATCTCACCGGGAGGGGAGCTGTGAGTGCAGGGGGAGGGGGTGAATCACACACTGTGCTTACAGCAGACTGTCAGACTTGTGACAGAATACATTGTGCACACTACAGTTGGGGGGGCTCTTATGACAGGAACTGCGCAAACTCGACCAGCTGATCACCCACTACCAGGACATATTGGAATAAAGTCAGGGGGCGCCAGAGAGCAGAATTAAAAAAAATGAAAGCTTGGTATCTTTTGAATGGAACATAATTTTGAATCACTATAAATTACAAAACAATTTATTTCTCCCTTTTCTGGTTGGTTAACTGTATTCTTTATGGTGGCAGAACCCCTTTACCCCCGAGGGTGGTTTGCACGATAATGACTAGGCAAATTTTTACAATTCTGACCACTGTCACTTTATGAGGTAATTACTCAAACGCTTCAACGGATCCCCCTGATTCTGAGAATGTTTATTTTTTTCGTGACATATTGTACTTCATCATAGTGGTAAAATTCCTTCGATATCACTTGCGTTTATTTGTGAAAAGCTCGGAAAATTTAGCAATTTTCAAAATTAATTTTTATGCCGTTACATCAGAGAGATGTCACACAAAATAGTTAATAAATAACATTGCCCACATGTCTACTTTACATCAGCACAATTTTGGAACCAACATTTTTTTTATTTTTTATTAGGGAGCTATAAGGGTTAAAAGTTGACCAGCGATTTCTAATTTTTAAAACAAAATTTGCAAAACCATTTTTTTTTTTAAGGGACCACATCACATTTGAAGCGACTATAAGGGGCTTTTATGACAGGAAAATACCCAAAAGTGACATAATTCTAAAAACTGCACCCCTCAAGATTCTCAAAACCACATTCAAGAAGTTTATTAACCCTTCAGGTGCTTCACAGGAATTTTTGGAATGGGGAAGAAAAAAATGAATATTTACCAGTACGTCCATCATAACAGCACGACATGAGTTAAGTCCTCTGTTCCTCTAGGGACAGGAAACGCATGAGAGGTTAAAAGCCCCCCCCCCCCCCCATCACACCCTCAGTGTTTTTCCTGTCCCTAGCAGGAGAGGACACTATGGAGAGGTTCTCCGAAGATGGAAGTTACGTGAGAGCCAGGGGGATTGGGGGGGTCTGAGAACTCTCCCCTTCCTTCGGTCCAGAGGCTCCATGCTGATACCCCTTTGCGGGGTCCCTCAGCCAGAAGACCGCCGCTTGCCGCTGTATCCCCCGGACAAGCTGAGCGTTGCGCTATCCCACCGGCTGAAAGGCCGGCGTGCGCTCAACGGAGGAGCGCGGTGTATGGCTTCCGGCGGGAGGCGGAGTCATCAGGGCAAACATCCGCTTTGGAGCCGGCGTGCGTTCCAGGGTGGAGCGCACGCCGAGCGCGGTGCGAGACTTCTGGCCAGGAGGCGGAGTCAGAAGAGCGGACATCCGCTTTGGCCGGCGTGCGTTCCAGGGTGGAGCGCACGCCAGTTCTCCTTCCGGCATTGAGAAGAGGGGCTTCGGCACCCAGAAGGCACAGGTGCCCGGAGGCAGTGGTGAGCCTCCAGGGCATTAAGAATAGCGATTATCATTGGGGGCGTGGCTACCACCTGGATCAGGTAAGACCCTATAAAAGGGTACACCTCAGCCACACACACACTGACACCATGGAAGCTAATCCTTCACGGTCAGAAGCCCCTTCAGAGTCCCTGGGCAGTGTGAGTACAGCCTTAGGCCCTTCTCTGGATAAATCAGAGTATTCTAGGACAGATTTTTATAGTAAATCTCCGGTGTCCTTTTATATTTTTTATGGATTAGGAGAGGGGAACCCAGAGGTCTGGATCTTCTTCCAAAAAATCAAGACGATGTGTAGACTGTAACACGAAGCTTCAGGACTCGTATAAAAAGTGGCTGTGTAAAAAATGTATAGCCGAGGTCCTAAAGGAAGAAAAAACTTCCTTTTTGACGGATATAAGATCTATGATACATGAGGAGGTCCAGAGTACAGTCTCGAGCCTCATGCCTTCCCGTACACAGCC
Organism: Phyllobates terribilis; assembly: GCF_046119375.1. NCBI lineage: Eukaryota > Metazoa > Chordata > Amphibia > Anura > Dendrobatidae > Phyllobates > Phyllobates terribilis. The sequence continues at coordinate 513,056,470 of NW_027362765.1, read as the reverse complement.
GTCACACCAAATAGTTCAACCCTCTCCTCGCCAGAAAAGACCTTGGTGGGAGGTGGAAGATGTGTCTGAGGAAGGAGAATATTCAGATTCCGCATCAGAGCAGTCTAGAAGAGGATGAGGATCGCTTCTCTCAGTTACCCTCACGAGCGAAAGAAATATGTCTTCTCTACGGAACATACGGATGAACTATTAAAGTCCGTCAGGCGTACTATGAACTTGGAGGACACTCAGGTCTCCCATTCCAAACAGGATGAAATGTTCGCAGGTCTGAGAACTCAGAGAAATAGAGTATTCCCTGTAAATGAGCATTTAAAATCAATGATTATGGAGGAATGGGAAGAAGTGGAGAAAAGACTCATTGTGCCAAGAGACTTTAAATCCCGTCTTCCTTTCAATCCGGAGGACATCAAACTTTGGGAGGAAATCCCTAAAGTAGATGTCCCAATAGCGAAAGTGGCTAAGAAAACATCCATCCCCTTTGAGGATTCGTCTTGCCTCAAGGACGCAATGGATAGGAAGGCAGAGAGCATGCTCAAGAGGAGTTGGGAGGCCTCAGCAGCCATAATTAAGTCAAATATCGCTGCCACTTCAGTGGCAAGATCCATGTGCCTTTTGGTTGGACGAGCTGTCAGATCAAATTAGGTCGGACTCCCCTGTAGAGATGCTATCAGACTCTCTTCCCATGTTAAAGCTGGCAACGCAATTCATGGCTGATGCCTCGGCCGAATCGGTCAGATTCGCAGCTAGATGTAGCGTATTATCTAATACAGCTAGATGGGCGATATGGCTAAACATGTGGTCGGGGGATAGCCACTCAAAGAATAAACTGTGCTCAATTCCCTTTTCAGGTGCTTGGGTCTTTGGTCCAGTGTTGGACGAGATCCTAGAAAGAGCATCAGACAAGAAAAAAGCATTTCCCGAGGATAGGGTTAAAAGATACCGGCCCTTTCGTGGACCCCGTCGATCCCCTAAACGTGATTACAGGGGTAAGGGTAAGACGGGGAGATGGTCTTACAGGAAGGGAGGAAAGGACAGAGCAGATCAGGTTGCCTCTGGAGCCCCAGCTAGACCATGACGCCATTGGAGTAGAGGGCAGGCTTCTTTTCTTTTAGGACAAGTGGGTGTCCATTACAAAAAATCAATGGATCCTACGTTCCTTAGGGGAAGGTTTCAAAATAGACTTCTCCCATGCCCTCCCTCGTCGTTTCCAAATCACTCGTCCTCGCTCCCCCGTAGATCTCAAAAGTCTATGGCAGGATATATTAGTCCTTCAATCCCTACACGTGGTGAAACAGGTCCCCCCCTTCAGAGCAGGGTTTAGGCCATTATTCCTCCCTCTTCTCGGTATTAAAACCCTCGGGCAAACGCCGTACGGTTATAAACCTCAAGCCCTTAATCCAGTGGGTGGAATACAAAAGGTTCAAAATGGAAACTATAAAAACCAGCATTCCATTGATAGAGAAGGGATCGGTAATGTGCACCCTAGACCTCAAGGATGCATATTATCATGTTCCAATTCACTCAAATCACCAGCAATACCTAAGGTTCGCTCTAGAGCAGGAGGACACAGTACACCACTTTAAATTCACTTGCCTAACCTTCGGTCTGTCCTCGGCCCCCCGAATATTCACAAAGGTTATGACAGAAGTAGCGGCCTTCTTAAGAACACAAGGGGTTATAATCATCCCTTACCTGGACGATATATTGTTGGTGGCTGAGTCAGTCTCTTCTTCTCGGTCAACAAGAGCATACGATCAAAACCCTGGAATATTTGGGGTGGAACATCAATTGGGAAAAATCAAGCCTCCATCCAAGTACTACAAAAGTATTTCTAGGGGTACTCTTAGATTCCAGTCTTCAAAAGTCCTCCTTGCCCCAGGAGAAAAGAAAAAATAAAACTGGAAATTTACAACTTCGAGAAACTGAAGACCACCTCAATCAGATACGCCATGCGGATGTTGGGACTGATGACCTCAATCATTCAGAGCGTGAAATGGGCACAGGCCCGTTCACGGCCGTTACAGAAGTCGATCCTGTCAGTTTGGAACAGACGACCATCGGGGTTGGACAAGAAAATGAGACTGTCAAGAGAGCTAAAAAACTCCCTTTCCTGGTGGACAGACCCTTCAAACTTAGAAAATGCAGTAGACTGGATCCTTCTTCCTTCAATCCAGATCCATACGGAGCAAGCATAGGAAACGGATATCTACAAGGGATGTGGCCCAAAGAGATACAACACAGGTCGTCAAATTTCAGGGAGCTAAAGGCGTTCTGGGAGACTCTTCAAAGATGTCAGCATTTGATCAGAGGAAATCATGTAAAAAATTTCTCAGACAACAGCACCACCATCGCTTTTCTTCGTCGACAAGGAGGTCCAAGAGGGAAAAGGTTACAATCCTTGGCGTCAAGAATTTTCTACTGGGCGGAGAGAAATGTCCTTTCAATATCGGCTATTCATCTAAGGGGGTCCGAAAATGTGGTAGCAGACTTTCTCAGCAGAGCAAAAGTTGGTCCCTCAGAGTGGGAGCTGAATCCGGATGTGTTTCATCAAATCATTCAACGATGGGGCACCCCGTTCATAGACCTGTTCGCAACAAGAAAAAACAGGAAGCTGCAGCCCTTTTTTTCCTTGGACCCAGCCGACAGCCCAGAAGGAATAGATGCCCTTTCTCAATCATGGGGGACAAAACTGGTGTACGCCTTTCCTCCAGTCCCTCTCATCTCAAGAGTACTAAGGAAAATCCAACAGGAGAGGGGAGCTCTTATTCTGATAGCGCCCTACTGGCCCAAAAAGAGCTGGTTCCCTCTGCTACACCGGATGGCGGTGGATCTCCCATTCAGACTCCCAGCCAGGAGAGATCTTCTATTGCAGGGTCCCTTGTTACATCCGAACATCCAATTCCTCCAATTGACAGCTTGGAACCTGAGAGGCGGATCCTAGCCTCTAGGGGCCTTTCCCATCGGGTAATTACAACTCTACAAGCCTGTAGGAAACCAGTAACGTCAGCCATCTATACTAGGATTTGGAAACAGTTCTGTAGCTTTGCAGGTCAGTCTGTGGGAAATTCGTCTCACCCCAATATTCCAACGATATTGGATTTCCTCCAAGAGGGGTTTGATAAGGGTCTGAGGCCAAATACGTTAAAAGTTCATATCTCGGCCCTAAGTGCTTTTTTGGACTACTTCTTAATAGACGACCCATGGATATGAAGGTTCATAAAAGCAACTTCTCATTTAAAACCCACGATAAGGAGTCTAGTACCGCCGTGGGATTTGAACCTGGTGTTGAGGGCTTTATGTAAGTCTCCCTTTGAACCCCTAGAAGAAACATCAGTAGACCTGCTTTCTATGAAATCAGCCTTTCTTGTGGCAGTTACTACAGCGAAATGGGTAGGCGAGATCCAGGCCCTCTCAGTTCTGGACCCATACCTTAAGATTGTGGAGGACAGATTGGTTCTTAAACTGGATCCCTCCTTTCACCCTAAGGTGGTGTCCAGTTCAAACCTGAATCAAGAGATAATACTGCCGTCTTTCTGCCAGTCCTCCAAAAATAAAGGAAAAATCCTTCCATACCTTGGACGTCAGGAGGGCAATTGTTCGGTATATAGAAATCACAGCCCCCTGGAGGAGAGACTCAAACCTTTTTCTGCAATTTTCGGGTGTGAATAAGGGCAAGAAAGCTTCTAAGCCGACTCTAGCAAGGTGGTTGACAAGGACTATCGCCCTCGCATATGAATCTGAGGGGAAGGATCCACCAATTTCCCTTAAAGCTCATTCTACTCGGGCAATCTCCGCTTCTTGGGCAGAGAAAGCTGGAGCGTCAGTGGGCCAAATTTGCCAGGCAGCAACCTGGTCCAATATATCCACATTTAGTAAACATTATAAATTGGATGTATTGTCCAGTCAACAATTAGCCTATGGCCGTAAAGTCCTTCAGGCAGTAGTCCCGCCCTAAATGTTCCATTTCTTTTGATTTGGTATGTCTCCTGTCGTGCCGTTATGATGGACTCCTGGAAGCGTAATTAACGGTAGGAATAATTCCTATTTTTAACTTTTTTTCACAAAAATGTTACTTTAGACCCAATTTTTTTTTATATTTTTGCAGGGGTAACAGGAAAAAATGGCCCACAAAATTTGTTATGCAATTTCCCCTGAGCACGCAGATACCCCATACGTGGGGAAAAAAACACTGGGCGCACGGCAGGCTTCAGAAGGGAAGGAGCGCCATTTGACTTTTTGAATCTAAAATTTGCTTGAATAATTAGCGGACGCCATGTTGCGTTTACAGAGCCTCTGATGTGCCTAAACAAGGGACACCATTTTGGAAATTAGACCCCTCAGGGAACTTATCTAGATGTGTGGTGAGCACTTTGAACCCCCAGGTGCTTCACAGAAGTTTATAACCTGGAGCCGTGAAAATAAAATTTTTACATTTTTCCCACAAAAAATGTTTTCAGCCCCCAGTTTTGCATTTTCATAAGGGTAACAGGAGAAATTGCACCATGTAACTTGTTGTGAAATCTCTCCTGAGTAAGCTGATACCCCATATGTGGGGGAAAACCACTGCTTGGGCGTACGGCAGGCTTCAGAAGGGAAGAATAATTAGCGGATGTTCCCCTGATGTGCTTGAACAGTGGAAAAACCCCACAAGTGACAACATTTTAGAAACTAGGTCCCTCAGAGAACTTATCTAGATGTGTGGTGAGCACCCTGAACCCCCAGGTGCTTCATAGAAGTTTATAACATGGAGCCATAAAATTAAAAAAAATCAAACTTTTTCCACAGAAATGATCTTTTAGGTCCAACTTTTTTATTTTCACAAGGGTAAGAGGAGAAAATTGAACCTAAGAACTGTTGTGCAATTTGTCCTGAGTATGCCAATACCCCATATGTGGGGAAAATACACTGTTTGGGCGCATGTCAGGGTTCAGAAGGGAAGGAGCACTGTGACTTTATGAATGCAAAATTGGCTGGAATCAAGAACGAATGCCATGTCGTATTTCGGGAGCCCCTGATGTGCCTAAATAGTGGAAAACCCCCACAATTGACTCCATTTTGGAAACTACACCCCTCAAGGATTTTATCAAGGGGTAAAGTGAACATTTTGAACCCAGAGGTACAACAGAATTTGATAACATTAGGCCATTCAATTGAATAAGTTGTCATTAGTCTTGAGCGCAAGTGCTCAGTACTTGAGTTTGCATTGGGTACTCAGGTATGCACCATGTATCGCGGGTGCTCGAGTGACATGTTCGAGTCCCCGCCCTGCATGTTTTACGGTTGTTAGACACCCCCCAAAAAAAAGATACGGGTATCGCTCGTGCATGGCAGGTGATCCCAGCAACATTTTTTTTTGGGCCGTGAAGCATATGGGGCAGAGACTCGAGCATGTCACTTGAGCACCCGTGATACTCAGTGCATAACCGAGCACCCAATGCAAATTCAAGTAGCGAGCACTTGTGCTCAACACTGGTCTCCATATCGTCATCATTTTTTTTTTTTTGCCCGACCCTAACCCTAAAGTTTATTTTTTACGCCATTCCTTGTGTGGTCTAAGCGATTAGATGACTTTATTCTTCGGGTTGGTGCGATTACAGTACAGCGATACCAGATACATAACAAGTTTTTATGATTGACAGCTGTCACACACTAAAAGACGCTTTTTTTGCAGAGACTATTTTTTGCATCGCCCTATTTTGAGAGCTATAATTTTTCCATATTTTGGCCGACAGTCATGTGACGGCTTGTTTTTTGTGGGACAAGTTGACCTTTTTATTGGTACCATTTTCGGGCACGTGACATTTTTTGATCGCTTTCTATTCTGATTTTTGGAAGGCACAATAAACAAACCAGCAAATCCGGAATTGATTTTTTGTTTCTTTTATGCTGTTCAGCGTGTGGTAAAATTGATAAGGTAGCTTTGTTCTTCGGGTCAGTGTGTTTACAGCGGTACCGAATTTATATATTTTTTTTTTATGTTTTGACGCTTTTACTCAACAAACTATTTTGTAGAAAAAATATTTTTTTTGCATCGCTTTATTCTGAGAGCTATAACTTTTTTTTTTTTTCCCGGATGATGGAGCTGTAAGGCGGCTTGTTTTTTGCGGGACAAGATGACTTTTTCAGCGGTACCATTTTTATTTACATTCGTCATTTTTATTGCGTGTTGTTCCATTTAAATTAGATAAAGCATTTGCTTGTTGTTTTTTTTTTTTTTTTTTACAGTGTTCACTAAAGGGGTTAACTAGCCAGTTTTATAGGTGAGGTCGTTCCGGACGCGGCGATACCAAATGTGTGCATTTATTTATTTATTTTTTCTTTTTCATAATTATTGATGGGTACTTTATATTGTTTTTTGTTTTTTATATTTTTACAATTTATTTTTTTTACTTTTACATTTTGTCCCACTATGGGACGTTCACTTTTTGTAGCCTGATCGGCTGTACAACATAGAGAGCAGGAGCAGCTCCCTGTGTTATGCAGCCTGTCAGCACTGCACAGGGAGAAGTTGTTTTTGTTATGCACTGCGCATGACCAAAGCAACATCCTGCCTCCTGGAGACCCGAATGTTGTCATGACGACATCCGGGACTGGACTTGGACACTGGGAGAGGGGGTGAGTATCGGCGCTTAACTCCGCAATGCTGTGATCGACTTCGATCGCAGCATTGCGGGGGTTAATGTGCCGGGAGCGGTGCGGGTGCGATCGTATCACGCGTAATAGTACTGATTACAGTCTCAACCCCAGAAAACATGCTTTTAATTCTTGTTTCTGCTAAACTGTTTGTTTAGTTTTGAGTAAGGGGCTTATTGTTTTCATGCAATTTTATGGAAAGCAACTGAGACATGGCCTATTTCAGTACTACAGTTTGTATCTAATATCCAATACTCATTTTAAGCCATCACACAACAGATCTACCATATTCTTAGTGAGCTTGCAATTCATGTCTAGAAGAACATCCAGAAAGACAAAATGGTGTAAGTTTATGGCTCTTGCTCTCCTGTAAATTCACAGGGCAGGGTTAAATCTCCTGCTCATGCAATCTAGCAGGGCCGTGTTGGGTCTTCATCTGTCAGACTCTGCCTGGGATCCAGGGGAGAAGACGGGAGCAGTTTATTACTGCTTCAGTCTTCTATTTCACTGACTAAATCGCATTGTGTGATGGGATTGCTGATGCTTCTGTAGGACCCGGCAATCACATGATCATGAGGTGTCTCAAGCATAGCAAAGCTCCTGGATCCTAGCAGACTTTGATGGCTCTGCCAGTGACATTTGTCATTGTAGTGTGCTATTTTATCTTGTAAATGGGGCTCCTATAAATGCCCCAGTTACAATGTAAGAAAATCAATAGTAATAAAAAACTGAGGATATTTTTCATATCTTTAATTATTGTTTAGGGGAACAAATTGTCTAGTGTTTATGTACACTACTCAAAAAAATAAAGGGAACACTCAAATAACACATCCTAGATCTGAATGAATGAAATATTCTCATTGAATACTTTGTTCTGTACAAAGTTGAATGTGATGACAACAAAATCACACAAAAATCATCAATGTAAATCAAATTTATTAACCAATGGAGGCCTGGATTTGGAGTCACCCTCAAAATTAAAGTGGAAAAACACACTACAGGCTGATCCAACTTTGATGTAATGTCCTTAAAACAAGTCAAAATGAGGCTCAGTATTGTGTGCGGCCTCCACGTGCCTGTATGACCTCCCTACAACGCCTGGGCATGATCCTGATGAGGTTGCGGATGGTCTTCTGTGGGATCTCCTCCCAGACCTGGATTAACCCCTTCGCAACCTTGGGTTTGTCGTTTTTACTTTTTCGTTTTTTACTTCCCTTGTTCCCAGAGCCATAGCGTTTTTATTTTTTGGACAATATGGTCGTGTGAGGGCTTATTTTTTGCGGGACAAGTTGTACTTTTCAACGCCATTACTGGTTTTACCATATCTTGTACGGGAAAACGGGAAAAAAATTCCAAGTGCGGTAAAATTGCAAAAAAAGTGCAATACCACAGTTGTTCGTTCTTTTTTTTTTTTACCACGTTCACTTAATGCTAAAACTGACCTGCTATTCTTATTCTCCAGGTCATTACGAGTTCGTAGACACCAAACATGTATAGGTTATTTTATATTTAAGTGGTGAAAAAAAATTCCAAAATTTGGTAAAAAAAACTAAGAAAAAAAAATAGCGCCATTTTCCGAGACCTGTAGCGTCTCCATTTTTCGTGATCCGGGGTTGGGTGAGGGCTTATTTTTTGCACGCCGGGCTGACTTTTTTATTGATAACATTTTGGGGTAGATCCGATGTTTTGATCGCCCGTTATTGCATTTTATTGCAATTTTGCGGCGACCAAAAAACGTAATTCTGGCATTTAGAATTTTTTTCTCGTTACACCGTTTACCGATCGGATTAATTCTTTTTTTATATTGATACATGGGGCGATTCTGAACGCGGCGATACCAAATATGTGTATGTGGGGTTTTTTTTTTTTATATTTTATTTTGAATGGGGCGAAAGGGGGGTGATTTAAACTTTTTTATATTTTTAAAAACATATTTTTTTTTCACTTACTGCATGCTTCAATAGTCTCCATAGGAGACTAGAAGCAGCAGTTGTCTGATAGGCTCTGCTACATACAGGGAACCAGCAGATCCCCTGCATATAGCAGAAATGGTCCTGTGCTATGAGCGCCGACCACTAGGTGGCGCTCATAGCGACGAGATCATGACAACCACAGGCGTCTGCTGCAGACCCTAGGTTGTCATGCCCACCCATCGGGGTCGCCGATGGGCGGGGCTTATGACGCGCAACCCGGAAGCACGCGTTAAATGCCGCTGTCAGAGATTGACAGCGGCATTTAACATGTTAACAGCCGCGGGTGGATCGCGATTCCACCCGCGGCTGTTGCGGGCACATGTCAGCTGTAAGAATCAGCTGACATGTGCTCGGTTCAGTGAGGGCTCAGCGCAGCAGCCCTCACTGAACCGGGGGTGCGCAAATGTGCGTACTAATACGGCAAGGGTTGGAAAGGGGTTAAAGCAACCACCAACTCCTGGACAGTCTGTGGTGCAACGTGTGACGTTGGTGGCTGGAGTGAGACATGATGTCCTAGATGTGCTCAATCGGACTCAGGTCTGGGGAACAGGCGGGCCAGTCCATAGCTTCAATGCCTTCATCTTGCAGGAACTGCTGACACACTCCAGCCACATGAGGTCTGGCATTGTCCTGCATTAGGAGGAACCCAGGGCCAACCACACCAGCATATGGTCTCCTAAGGGGTCTGAGGATGTCATCTTGGTACCTAATGGCAGTCAGGCTACCTCTGGCGAGCACATGGAGAGCTGTGCGGCCCTCCAAAGAAATGCCACCCCACACCATTACTGACCCACTGCCAAACTGATCATGCTGAAGGATGTTGCAGGCAGCAGATCGCTCTCCACGGCATCTCCAGACTCTGTCACGTCTGTCAAATGTGCTCAGTGTGAACCTGCTTTCATCTGTGAAGAGCACAGGGCGCCAATGGCGACTTTGCCAATCCTGGTGTTCTGTGGCAAATGCCAAGGGTCCTGCATGGTGTTGGGCTGTGAGCATAACCCCCATCTGTGGACGTTGGGCCCTCATACCACCCTCATGGAGTTGGTTTCTAACCGTTTGTGCAGACACATGCACATTTGTGGCCTGCTGGAGGTCATTTTGCAGGGCTCTGGCAGTGCTCCTCCTGTTCCTCCTTGAACAAAGGCAAAGGTAGCGGTCCCGCTGCTGGGTTGTTGCCCTCCTACGGCCCCCTCCACGTCTCCTGGTGTACTGGCCTGTCTCCTGGTAGCATCTCCAGCCTCTGGACACTACGCTGACAGACACAGCAAACCTTCTTGCCACAGCTCGCATTGATGTGCCATCCTGGATGAGCAGCACTATCTGAGCAACTTCTGTGGGTTGTAGAGTCCGTCTCATGCTACCACGAGTGTGAAAGCACAACCAACATCCAAAACATAAGCCAGAAAGCATTGGTACTGAGATGTGCCCCCCCCCCCCTGCAGAACCACTCCTTTCTTGAGGAAGTCTTGATAATTGCCAATAATTTCCATCTATTGTCTATTCCATTTGCACAACAGCATGTGAAATTGATTGTCAATCAGTGTTGCTTCCTAAGTGGACAGTTTGATTTCACAGAAGTTTGATTCACTTGGAGTTATATTCTGTTTGTGTTCCCTTTATGTTTTTGAGCAGTATATATAACTTAACTATTTTTGTTAAATTTATTTTTGCACATGAAAGTACCAACTGCAGACAAATGAAAAAACTACTTTTCCCATTAAGACATTTTTATTACATACATGTAAAGAAAAAAACCCTACACATTACATATCTACATAACCTGGAATATTCTCAAGTGGCTCTTCGGTGTGAAATTTGAACAGTATAAAAAATATAGTAAACTGAAAATGGCTTGTTCTTAAAGATTTGCATCACAAAAAAATTTAATTGTCTAGCAGGTAACATTTCTCCAGGTGGAGAGTGGCAAGTTGCATAGGACATCATTGGTGCAACCTGTGCAGATGTAAGGGAGGGGGGCATTTCTACATCCAAACCAGGTGGAATTGTGCATTATGAGGAGCTACTGGAGTGCAAAGGGCTCATATACTTTTCTTGCACTGGGCCTCTTCTGTCTGTCACTGGCGACTTCTAGGCCATGCAATGCTCCAGAAGCTGTTAAGAGAAGAGGAACCCTAGTGTCACCTCTTGGAAGTAGTAATCTAGTAATCCTAAAGGTCAATTTCGTTCCTTATTAAAGAGTCTTGCAACGTGACTTTTTTTTCCTCCTTATGCTTGCTTGGCACTCTTCAGTGAGAAACTTTACCCCTTTTAGAGCCTCTGCTTTGCACTTATGAGGGGCAAACGCCGCAATTGTGTCTGCAGATGGAGTTTCTGGTTTGGCTTTTTATCTGAAGTCACGTGGCATGGCTCTTCAAAAGCTGTGTTCACATGTCTAGTAGTCATCTGTTAGAACAGATCCAGCAGCAATCCGGTGGCAAAAAAGTTGTAAAGAGACAGCTTTTGTCGTGTTTTTTTTAAAAAAACAAAACAAACTAATATCGGCTTGAGCTGTTTTTTTAACATTGACGTCTATGGACAATGGATCTGTTAATTAGCCATCTGTTATCTTCTATTTGACACTGGTCCTGTAAGTATAAAATGGATGGCTATTTAATGGATCCGTTGTTTATAGACTTCAATATTAAAGCTCCCCTCCAGCGTTTTTTTATTTTATTGCTGTAGTGGTGCTACTGGCGGTTTGGCGGTTTGTGACGGCTGCTCAAGTGTTTGCTGGAACGAGCCAAAGGTCACACTTCAATGCAAGTCTATGGGAGCCTCGTTTTTTTCAGGTTGTGATGTAACTTCTGATCCATCAGAAGTTCCCAGGCATTTAAAGCATCTTTTGATCTGTTTAATAGCAGCATGGGTATCTATGATGTAAATTTGGTTTGATAGATCCATGTTTGTCAGTTAATATATGATGATATTTAAAGTCTTTATTAGCATGGATTCACAGGTGTCCAAATTTTCTCACAAATACATTGACTTATATATTTTTTGAGAGAAAAGGGGTGGCTTAAAGAAGTTGTCCACTACTTTTATATTGATGCCCTATCCATAGCAATATTATTATTATAACAATATTTCCTTTTTGTAATGTGTACTGTAAATGTTTATATCTTAGTATTTCTTGTTCAATAAATCATTCAATCTATTTTGCTGTGCCTGTTAACATTAACCCTGGAACTGCCTTTTCTCACAAAAAACATGTATTGACATGTTTTTTCTTACATACGGCGCTTACACTTTAACCTATAACATTGGGGGTGAAGGGTATGATCGTCTTCTAGCAATTTGGTTTACACAAAGCTAATGGGGAATGTGCCCAGCTTACACATTAATCTGCAACCTTAGAGAGAATCGAGCCGCTGTTAATAGGGAATGTGCCCAGCTTACACATTATCCTACAACCTTACAGAGACACTGTCGCCGAGCGCATGGTTAACTTTGTAAATATTAGCATTGAAATGTATTGTAACCTATAGATTTGCTTGTATAATGTTGTATTTTTAGATCTATTTACACCTTTTTCCATTTCTTGATTTGTGTATACCTCTAAGTGAATCTACAATAAATGTATATTTTTTTAAACACTTTTATTACGTCATTATTATGAACACTACAGAATGCTACCATTAACCCTAGGGATCCTGGGGCTGCCTTTTCTCACAAAAACATGTCTTGACATGTTTTTCTTACATATGGCGCTTACACTTTAATCTACAACCTTGTGTGAAGGGCATGTGGGCTGTCATGGGGGACGTAACAGAGGCTGAACATGGGCTGCTTCCGGGGCAGGAACGGTACTGACGTAACAGATATTGACACACCTAGGGGCGGTAAGGGTTGGCTTCCGGGGGCGGGGACGGAACTGACGGAACAGGTATTGACACACACAGGGGCGGAGAATGGAGAGGGGAGGGGTTTAGACCAGAAGTGGAGGCGGAACAGATGCCAAAAAGGGGTGGGCACCTGTCAAAAACCAGAAGTGGGCGTGTTGACGAGAGGTGGGTGCTCTTACTACTCCTCTCAGGTATATATTATTGGAGGCAGCAGAATCTATGGGCTCCTGTCAGGTATATAGTATTGGAGGCAGCAGAATCTATGGGCTCCTGTCAGGTATATAGTATTGGAGGCAGGAGAATGTATGGGTTCATACCAGATACATATTATTGGAGGCAGGAGAATGTATGGGCTCCTGTGAGGTATATATTATTGGAGGCAGGAGAATGTATGGGCTCCTGTCAGGTATATAGTATTGGAGGCAGGAGAATGTATGGGTTCATACCAGATACATATTATTGGAGGCAGGAGAATGTATGGGCTCCTGTCAGGTATATAGTATTGGAGGCAGGAGAATGTATGGGCTCCTGTCAGGTATATAGTATTGGAGGTAGCAGAATGTATGGGCTCCTGTGAGGTATATATTTGCTATTTATCATTTTTGGATGTGCTCTCCTGTGACCCCTGCTGCATATACATTGTTCATATATTGGGGCTATTTGGGTTCTCTGTCTTTTTAACCTCTTTTATTTTTTAATTACGTTCTGATTTTCTTCTTTTTTGTGATTTATTCTTAAAGGACCTTATTGGATTTCTTTCCTGATGTCCAGATATCAGATGCATCTGAACTCTTCTAACAACGATAAATTAAATATATATATCTCTTGGAGGAGTGATTTGCAACAATATATCTGTCTGTGCATCATGGTGTTTGTTATTTGTCTTTGTTTCATGTGTCTTATTTATGTGTATTATTGTACCATTTTCTTTCTTTGCCCCCTCTTCACTTTTTTATTCCCCTTCTCGTATGTTTATATATATATATATATATTTCTGCTATTATTATTTCTTATTTCTTGTCCCCAATTATCCTGCTGTACTCCTGTCTATATTCCCCTATATTTTTACACTGCATAACAGCCCCTATCAGTACGGAGCTGTATCTCTTTGCAGCGTCATATAGGGAACCGTCCTTGGAGTTCTACTGTGCTCATGCGCTGGGCGACTCGCTCCCCCTGCTCTCGCGTCGCCCATCTCCATGGCGCCGGCGCGTTAACCGGATGTCCTCCTGACGCTTCCAGGTCGCGCCCGCGTCATGATGGGCGGGGCGGGACTCCGGGGGGCGCTGACTCTCCCAGTGTATGCGCCGCCTGTACCTCTCCGCTGATGGCCATCCTGAATCATCACATGACCCTACACGTGATGCCTATAGGGGGCGGAGCTATACATTTAAAAAGGTCCTTGTACCCTTGCCATTCACGCCTCTTGAAAAAGCACCCGCGAAACGCGCGTCGAGGCTGCCCTCTCTGACAGACACCGGCCCTCACTTGTCCCTAGCCACGTGTGATACTCTGGGGTGAGTTACCTATACCATGTACATGATATGCACTTAGCAATGGAGTTATTGTACAGGACTACGGTATATATGATATCCCCATATATTAAGTGTCACATTCTTTCTTACTCTGCTCTATTCTACTGTTATTTCCATTCTTTTTGATTATCTGGATTATTATTTTTTGGATCTGTTTGTCTGCATCTTACTGTTTTACCATCTATCTATGAATTTTTTAACATGAAATTATAATAAGCTTTTGTACGCCAAGATACTTGCCTTTTCTCCTGTTTTATTATATTTCGTTCAAGTTGGCTACATAATATGGGGTGTGAGTGGTTATTTATCCACACCACCCTATTTTGAATCTCTAAATGTGGGCTATTGTGTTTCTCATATATTATTGGAGGCAGGAGAATGTATGGGCTCCTGTCAGGTATATATTATTGGAGGCAGCAGAATCTATGGGCTCCTGTCAGGTATATAGTATTGGAGGCAGCAGAATCTATGGGGTCCTGTCAGGTATATATTATTGGAGGCTGCAGAATGTATGGGCTCCTGTCAGGTATATAGTAATGGAGGCAGCAGAATGTATGGGCTCCTGTCAGGTATATAGTAATGGAGGCAGCAGAATGTATGGGCTCCTGTCAGGTATATATTATTGGAGGCAGCAGAATCTATGGGCTCCTGTCAGGTATATATTATTGGAGGCAGCAGAATCTATGGGGTCCTGTCAGGTATATATTATTGGAGGCTGCAGAATGTATGGGCTCCTGTCAGGTATATAGTAATGGAGGCAGCAGAATGTATGGGCTCCTGTCAGGTATATATTTTTGGAGCCAGCAGAATGTATGGGCTCCTGTCAGGTATATATTATTGGAGGCAGCAGAATCTATGGGCTCCTGTCAGGTATATAGTAATGGAGGCAGCAGAATGTATGGGCTCCAGTCAGGTATATAGTATTGGAGGCAGCAGAATCTATGGGCTCCTGTCAGGTATATAGTATTGGAGGCAGCAGAATCTATGGGCTCCTGTCAGGTATATAGTATTGGAGGCAGCAGAATGTATGGACTCCTGGCAGGTATATATTATTGGAGGCAGCAGAATGTATGGGCTCCTGTCAGGTATATAGTATTGGAGGCAGCAGAATGTATGGGCTCCTGTCAGGTATATAGTATTGGAGGCAGCAAAATCTATGGGCTCCTGTCAGGTATATAGTATTGGAGGCAGCAGTATGTATGGGCTCCTGTCAGGTATATATTATTGGAGGCAGCAGAATCTATGAGCTACTGTCAGGTATATATTATTGGAGGCAGGAGAATGTATGGGCTCCTGTCAGGTATATATTATTGGAGGCAGCAGAATCTATGGGCTCCTGTCAGGTATATATTATTGGAGGCAGCAGAATCTATGGGCTCCTGTCAGGTATATAGTATTGGAGGCAGCAGAATGTATGGACTCCTGTCAGGTATATATTATTGGAGGCAGCAGAATGTATGGGCTCCTGTCAGGTATATATTATTGGAGGCAGCAGAATCTATGGGCTCCTGTCAGGTATATATTATTGGAGGCAGCAGAATCTATGGGCTCCTGTCAGGTATATATTATTGGAGGCAGCAAAATCTATGGGCTCCTGTCAGGTATACATTATTGGAGGCAGCAGAATGTATGGGATCCTGTCAGGTATATATTATTGGAGGCAGGAGAATGTATGGGCTCCTGTCAGGTATATAGTATTGGAGGCAGCAGAATCTATGGGCTCCTGTCAGGTATATATTATTGGAGCCAGCAGAATGTATGGGCTCCTGTCAGGTATATATTATTGGAGGCAGCAGAATGTATGGGCTCCTGTCAGGTATATAGTATTGGAGGTAGCAGAATGTATGGGCTCCTGTCAGGTATATAGTATTGGAGGCAGGAGAATGTATGGGCTCCTGTCAGGTATGTAGTATTGGAGGCAGCAGAATGTATGGGCTCCTGTGAGGTATATATTTGCTATTTATCATTTTTGGATGTGCTCTCCTGTGACCCCTGCTGCATATACATTGTTCATATATTGGGGCTATTTGGGTTCTCTGTCTTTTTAACCTCTTTTATTTTTTAATTACGTTCTGATTTTCTTCTTTTTTGTGATTTATTCTTAAAGGACCTTATTGGATTTCTTTCCTGATGTCCAGATATCAGATGCATCTGAACTCTTCTAACAACGATAAATTAAATATATATATCTCTTGGAGGAGTGATTTGCAACAATATATCTGTCTGTGCATCATAGTGTTTGTTATTTGTCTTTGTTTCATGTGTCTTATTTATGTGTATTTATTGTACCATTTTCTTTCTTTGCCCCCTCTTCACTTTTTTATTCCCCTTCTCGTATGTTTATATATATATATATATATATATTTCTGCTATTATTATTTCTTATTTCTTGTCCCCAATTATCCTGCTGTACTCCTGTCTATATTCCCCTACTTTTTTACACTGCATGACAGCCCCTATCAGTACGGAGCTGTATCTCTTTGCAGCGTCATATAGGGAACCGTCCTTGGAGTTCTACTGTGCTCATGCGCTGGGCGACTTGCTCCCCCTGCTCTCGCGTCGCCCATCTCCATGGCGCCGGCGCGTTAACCGGATGTCCTCCTGACGCTTCCAGGTCGCGCCCGCGTCATGATGGGCGGGGCGGGACTCCGGGGGGCGCTGACTCTCCCAGTGTATGCGCCGCCTGTACCTCTCCGCTGATGGCCATCCTGAATCATCACATGACCCTACACGTGATGCCTATAGGGGGCGGAGCTATACATTTAAAAAGGTCCTTGTACCCTTGCCATTCACGCCTCTTGAAAAAGCACCCGCGAAACGCGCGTCGAGGCTGCCCTCTCTGACAGACACCGGCCCTCACTTGTCCCTAGCCACGTGTGATACTCTGGGGTGAGTTACCTATACCATGTACATGATATGCACTTAGCAATGGAGTTATTGTACAGGACTACGGTATATATGATATCCCCATATATTAAGTGTCACATTCTTTCTTACTCTGCTCTATTCTACTGTTATTTCCATTCTTTTTGATTATCTGGATTATTATTTTTTGGATCTGTTTGTCTGCATCTTACTGTTTTACCATCTATATATGAATTTTTTAACATGAAATTATAAAAAGCTTTTGTACGCCAAGATACTTGCCTTTTCTCCTGTTTTATTATATTTCGTTCAAGTTGGCTACATAATATGGGGTGTGAGTGGTTATTTATCCACACCACCCTATTTTGAATCTCTAAATGTGGGCTATTGTGTTTCTCATATATTATTGGAGGCAGGAGAATGTATGGGCTCCTGTCAGGTATATATTATTGGAGGCAGCAGAATCTATGGGCTCCTGTCAGGTATATATTATTGGAGGCAGCAGAATCTATGGGGTCCTGTCAGGTATATATTATTGGAGGCTGCAGAATGTATGGGCTCCTGTCAGGTATATAGTAATGGAGGCAGCAGAATGTATGGGCTCCTGTCAGGTATATATTATTGGAGGCAGCAAAATCTATGGGCTCCTGTCAGGTATATATTATTGGAGGCAGCAGAATCTATGGGCTCCTGTCAGGTATATATTATTGGAGGCTGCAGAATGTATGGGCTCCTGTCAGGTATATAGTAATGGAGGCAGCAGAATCTATGAGCTCCTGTCAGGTATATATTATTGGAGGCAGCAGAATCTATGGGCTCCTGTCAGGTATATATTATTGGAGGCAGCAGAATCTATGGGCTCCTGTCAGGTATATAGTAATGGAGGCAGCAGAATGTATGGGCACCAGTCAGGTATATAGTATTGGAGGCAGCAGAATGTATGGGCTCCTGTCAGGTATATAGTATTGGAGGCAGCAGAATGTATGGACTCATGGCAGGTATATATTATTGGAGGCAGCAGAATGTATGGGCTCCTGTCAGGTATATAGTATTGGAGGCAGCAGAATGTATGGGCTCCTGTCAGGTATATAGTATTGGAGGCAGCAAAATCTATGGGCTCCTGTCAGGTATATAGTATTGGAGGCAGCAGAATGTATGGGCTCCTGTCAGGTATATAGTATTGGAGGCAGCAGAATGTATGGACTCCTGTCAGGTATATATTATTGGAGGCAGCAGAATGTATGGGCTCCTGTCAGGTATATATTATTGGAGGCAGCAGAATCTATGGGCTCCTGTCAGGTATATATTATTGGAGGCAGCAGAATCTATGGGCTCCTGTCAGGTATATATTATTGGAGGCAGCAGAATCTATGGGCTCCTGTCAGGTATACATTATTGGAGGCAGCAGAATGTATGGGATCCTGTCAGGTATATATTATTGGAGGCAGGAGAATGTATGGGCTCCTGTCAGGTATATAGTATTGGAGGCAGCAGAATCTATGGGCTCCTGTCAGGTATATATTATTGGAGCCAGCAGAATGTATGGGCTCCTGTCAGGTATATATTATTGGAGGCAGCAGAATCTATGGGCTCCTGTCAGGTATATAGTAATGGAGGCAGCAGAATGTATGGGCTCAAGTCAGGTATATAGTATTGGAGGCAGCAGAATCTATGGGCTCCTGTCAGGTATATAGTATTGGAGGCAGCAGAATGTATGGGCTCCTGTCAGGTATATAGTATTGGAGGCAGAAGAATGTATGGGCTCCTGTCAGGTATATAGTATTGGAGGCAGAAGAATGTATGGGCTCCTGTCAGGTATATAGTATTGGAGCCAGCAGAATATATGGGCTCCTGTCAGGTATATAGTATTGGAGGCAGAAGAATGTATGGGCTCCTGTCAGGTATATAGTATTGGAGCCAGCAGAATCTATGGGCTCCTGTCAGGTATATAGTATTGGAGCCAGCAGAATCTATGGGCTCTTGTCAGGTGTATATTATTGGAGACAGCAGAATGTATGGGCTCCTGTCAGGTACATATTATTGGAGTCAGGAGAATCTATGGGCTCCTGTCAGGTATATATTATTGGAGGCAGCAGAATCTATGGGCTCCTGTCAGGTATATAGTAATGGAGGCAGCAGAATCTATGGGCTCCTGTCAGGTATATATTATTGGAGGCAGCAGAATCTATGGGCTCCTGTCAAGTATATAGTATTGGAGGCAGCAGAATCTATGGGCTCCTGTCAGGTATATAGTATTGGAGACAGCAGAATGTATGGGCTCCTGTCAGGTATATAGTATTGGAGGCAGCAGAATCAATGGGCTCCTGTCAGGTATATATTATTGGAGCCAGCAGAATGTATTGGCTCCTGTCAGGTGTATATTATCGGAGGCAGCAGAATCTATGGGCTCCTGTCAGGTGTATATTATTGGAGGCAGGAGAATGTATGGGCTCCTGTCAGGTATATAGTATTGGAGGCAGCAGAATCTATGGGCTCCTGTCAGGTGTATATTATTGGAGGCAGGAGAATGTATGGGCTCCTGTCAGGTATATAGTATTGGAGGCAGCAGAATCTATGGGCTCCTGTCAGGTATATATTACTGGAGGCAGCAGAATCTATGAGTGCCTGTCAGGTATATATTATTTGATAATCATGCCCATTGCCCAGCTCCCGCCATATGTCGATCGCCAGCCACATAAAACAAGGATGTTGGGGGCTGGGATTTGCAGCATCTTAAGACCCAAGCGTTCTTGGCCCCCCAGGCTGAAAATCGCAGCCCACAGCCACCCATGAAAATGGCGCATTCATCATAGCACCATTTCCAGGTGCTTTACCCGGCTCTTCCAGCGGCCCTGGTGGTGAGTGGCACCCTGGGTAATAATAGGGTTAGTACTAGGCCAGCTTTGTATTATCAGCTGGTACTAAGCCCGAAATTTATGGTGTGACGCCAAATTAGTCATAGCCACCATGAATTTCTCGTAAATAGAAAAAAAAAAACACATTTAGGGACTCCATCTTTAACCCCTTAAGGACCAGAGCATTTTCCGTTTTTGCTTTTTCATTTTTTGCTCCCCTTGTTCCCAGAGCCATAGCGTTTTTATTTTTTGGGCAATATGGCCGTGTGAGGGCTTATTTTTTGCGGGACGAGTTGTACTTTTCAACGCAATTACTAGTTTTACCATATCGTGTACGGGAAAACGGGAAAAAATTCCAAGTGCGGTGAAATTGCAAAAAAAGTTCAATACCACAGTTGTTTTTTATTAATTTTTTTGCCACGTTCACTGAATGCTAAAACTGACCTGCCAATCTTATTCTCCAGGTCATTTCGAGTTCGTAGACACCAAACATGTATAGGTTCTTTTATATTTAAGTGGTGAAAAAAAATTCCAAAATTTGGTAAAAAAAAAAAATATATATATATAGCGCCATTTTCTAAGACCTGTAGCGTCTCCATTTTTCGTGATCTGTGGCTGGGTGAGGGCTTTTTCCTTTGTGCGCCGGGCTGACGTTTTTTATTTATAACATTTTGGGGTAGATCCGATGTTTTGATCGCCTGTTATTGCATTTTATTCCAATTTTTGCGGCAGCCAAAAAACGTAATTCTGGCGTTCAGAATTTTTTTCTCGTTACGCTGTTTACCGTTCGGATTAATTCTTTTTTTTATATTGATAGATCAGGCGATTCTGAACGCGGCGATACCAAATATGTGTATGTGGGTTTTTTTTTAAATATTTTATTTTGAATGGGGCGAAAGGGGGGGTGATTTAAACTTTTATATTTTTTTACATTTTTTTATATTTTTAAAAACGTTTTTGTTTCACTTTTTGCATGCTTCTATAGTCTCCATAGGAGACTAGAAGCTCAACTATCCGATCGCCTCTGCTACATACAGGGGATCAGTAGATCCCCAGCATATAGTAGAATTGGTCCTGTGCTATGAGCGCCGACCACTAGGTGGCGCTCATAGCGACCAGCTCATGACAAACACAGGGTTGTCATGCCCACCCATCGGTGACCCGCGATCACGTGAGGGGTAGCCGATGGGCGGGGGTTAGGACGCGCTTCCCGGAAGCGCGCGTTAAATGCTGCTGTCGGAGATTGACAACGGCATTTAACATGTTAACAGCCGCGGGTGGATCGCGATTCCACCTGCGGCTGTTGCGGGCACTTGTCAGCTGTAAGAATCAGCTGACATGTGCTCGGTTCAGTGCGGGCTCACCGCCGGAGCCCTCACTGAACCGGGGGAGGAGTCCTATGACGTACTAAGACGTCATGGGTTGCAATCCTCACTCCAACGTAATCCATAGGTCTTCTGTCTTCAGCTCGGCTACATCTTTGCCATGAGACAAATATGTCTGCTGACAGAGAAGATCAGACACAGAATGACACTGAAGCACTGTTACTGTGTAATGAGGCACTATGTTTCTTTTTTTGTCATGACATTTCATGTAGAAATCTTGTGAAAAGTGTGGATTGTGCTCTGGAAGTGATCAGTTATAGCTAACTTTGTTATTTTCTGCAGAGATAAGTCCTGCATAGAAGATGTGATGTATCGGTCTGCGGCAGATAAAGAACTTCACCTAGAGACATCACTGGTGAGTATGTGTATTACCTATACACATACACTGACACTATATACAGAGCTCCTGTGTATAATGTCACTGGTGATCACTGTATTACCTGTACACTGACACTATATACAGAGCTCCTGTGTATAATGTCTCCAGTGATCCCTGTATTACCTGTATACTGACACTATATACAGAGCTCTTGTGCATAATGTCACTGGTGATCACTGTATTACCTGTACACTGACACTATATACAGAGCTCCTGTGCATAATGTCACTGGTGATCACTGTATTACCTGTACACTGACACTATATACAGAGCTCCTGTGTGTAATGTCACTGGTGATCACTGTATTACCCATACACTGACACTATATACAGAGCTCCTGTGCATAATGTCACTGGTGATCACTGTATTACCTGTACACTGACAATATATACAGAGCTCCTGTGCATAATATCACTGGTGATCACTGTATTACCTGTACACTGACACTATACACAGAGCTCCTGTGTGTAATGTCACTGGTGATCACTGTATTACCTGTACACTGATACTATATACAGAGATCCTGTGCATAATGTCACTGGTGATCACTGTATTACCTCTACACTTACACTATACACAGAGCTCCTGTGTATAATGTCACTGGTGATCACTGTATTACCTGTACACTGACACTATATACAGAGCTTCTGTGCATAATGTCACTGGTGATCACTGTATTACCTGTATACTGACACTATATACAGAGCTCCTGTGCATAATGTCACTGGTGATCACTGTATTACCTGTACACTGACACTATATACAGAGCTCTTGTGCATAATGTCACTGGTGATCACTGTATTACCTGTACACTGACACTATACACAGAGCTCCTGTGCATAATGTCACTGATAATCTCTACATTATCTGTACACTGACTCTATATACAGAGCTTTTTAAAATTTTCATTATCAGTCACTATCTGGTGCCATTATGTGCCATGGTCATGGCGTGGCGGTATTTGTCCCTTGTATGTGGTATTATTCGGACAGTCACTATGTGGTGGTAATATGTGGTCTTCTCATGGTGTGGCAGTATATATACCTTGTACTTGATAGTATTTGATCACTATGTGGTGGTATGTGTTCTGGTCATGTTGTGGTGGTATTTCTCTCTTCTATATGGTATTATTAGTCTAGGTATAGTGGATTGTTGTCAGTCATTTGGTTTTTCGGATATTAAGAATGGGAACATTCTTTATTTGCAATACATATTAAATACTTGGATGTTTAACCTATCCCTGTGTTGTGACTACCACACAGCAGCAGAGATGCACGTCAGCTAAAGACGCAAACAATAAGCCGTCACACAGCCCCAGATCCAAAAAAATGAGAACACTACGGTGCGCAGAACATGGCGTGAAAAGTGTGATTTTTTTTTTCAAACTTATGAATTTGTTTTCACTACTTAGATACCGGTAAAGGTATACAATTTGGTATCTACGAACTCGTACTGACCCGAGGCATCACACTGTCACGTCGGTTTTACCATATAGTGAACATGGTGACTAAAAAACCCAATAAACAAACGTTTAATTGCACTTTTTTTGCAATTTTACTGCACTTGGAATTTTTGTTGCCATTTCCCTGTACACAATATGGTAAAATAAATGATTGCATCTGAAAGTACAACTCGTCCCGCAAAAAAAACTGTCTTTCAGCAGCAGAAGGGAAGGAAGGGAGACACAGATTCTCTACTTCGTGGGTAGGCGGAGCCCCATAGGATAGTCACCTCAGATTGGAAAAAGACGACCGGCCCCTCCAGTATATAGGCTCCTCCTACTCCCATGTTCATCAGTCTTTTTATCTGAGGTCTCAGAGGATAGTCGCTGCTTCGGCAGCTCTTCAGAAGAGTTGTTATTTTCTATCCAGCGAGTCCTGGACCCCCCGTGGTCTAGAGGTCTCTGGGGGTCTCGGCGCTGCTGAGACCCCTGACCCTCCCCTGGCAGCTCTGTGTACCCCTTGAGGAGGTTCCCACTTATGCCTGCTGGCCCCGGGGGATACAGGGCGCTCCCTGGCGGAGGCGCACACCACACATCTGAGAGGGTCCCTGCGTGCTCCGCCATAGGGGGGAGCAAAGGGCCATGGCGCCACACATCCCTGAGGATCCCTGTGGCGTTCAGCCGGGTAAGTGCTCTTTGGTCTAAAGAGTATCTTTGACGGCTACGGCAAGTGTACTGCCTGTGTGTTTCTTGTCTATTTCAGACGCTGCCTTGACTGGGGAGCAGAGACGGAGGCCAGTAATTTTTATTTTTTATTTGCGCATGCTTTTTCGTTTTTGCTTCCTGCCTTCATTGAGGCAGGAAGCTCCCTGTATTGGCGCGCGTTTTCTTGCTTTTATTGACTTGCTTCCTGCCTTCATAGAGGTAGGAAGTTTTCTGCCCTCATTTTTGTTGTTTGAATAAGGGGGGGCGTGGCCTAGCGGCGGCGTGGCTTAGCGTCTCCTGGCTTCCTGCCGTCATTACTTAGGCAGGAAGCGCTTGGTTGAGCGTGCGCTGGCGGTCCCTGCTTCTCCCTCCGGCGTCCAGCGGCGCCTCCTGCTCTCTGCTCCCCGTCCGTCCACACACTTAAGAGGAGCGGTCGCCGCAGTACCGGTGAGTCCCCTCTGCCTCTGGCAGGGGTTCTTTGTCAGTGCTGTCTCTCCAGGCTACCTATTAGGAGTCCTCGTGAGCACTGCCGCTTTCTCTCCTAAAGCTATTTACTTCACTGACCTTTTAGGCTGCGTAGTATTATAGTTGCTGTGATGTTAACCCCTTCTGAAAAAGTGGAACTTTAGGGGAAACACATGATGTTTAAGGGAGTTTCCCCCTATTGATTTTTTGCTTGGCATTTCTGGGGTAGCTCTTTTCTAAGGGTGAGCTTTAACCCTTCAGAGCCTGTCGCATATATATAAAAAAAATAAATACATAAAAAAATAAAAGTGAGTTTTGAAAACAGGCTGTGCAGCTTTCACACTTTTTTGCCATCCTTGTTGTACATCCTGGCATCTGGTGTGGGTGGCATGTCGGATCAGGGGCCTGGGAGTGCTCATTGGTCTCCTGATCCTTTTCAGGTTCAGTCGCACGCCTCTGATACACTCAGGCCTTCTACTACATCAAGTTCAACGCTCAGTGATGTTAAGGTGGAGGCGCTCACTCG
Source organism: Phyllobates terribilis (assembly GCF_046119375.1). NCBI lineage: Eukaryota > Metazoa > Chordata > Amphibia > Anura > Dendrobatidae > Phyllobates > Phyllobates terribilis. Next base: position 513,031,866 of record NW_027362765.1, on the reverse strand, counting down.
CTCCATTGATAGTCTCTCTAGTCTCCTGGGACAGTGGGTGTCAGCTAGATCACACCCAATACCACGAGGTAAAAAGCGCCGCAAGACTATGGTGGCGTTGTCTCCCTCGCAGAGCGCATCAGAGGCTTCGGATTCACCAACAGATTCGGTTGATGAAATTTCTGAGTCCGAAGAGGAGGATCAACAGGATCGCTCTGTTTCTCTTTCTGGTCGCATAGATGGGCTTATTAAGGACATGCGGGAAGTATTAGAGCTGTCTGAAGAGCCGACAAGACCGTCTAGGTCGGGCCGTCTGTATCAGAAGACGCGCCGTGTTCGTTCTACATTACCTGCGCATGAGGAACTTAACGAAGTGGTGGAGAAGGAGCGTCAGTGTCCGGATAAACGCTTCCGAGGAACGCGTTTTTTTGATGCCCTATATCCCTGTGCCAAGGAGATGGTTACTAATTGGGTTCCCTCTCCTGAGGTGGATATATCTCTGTCTCAGCTGACCAAGTCTTCCCTGCTTCCTGTTAAAGGGAGAGCCAATTTTCAGGATCCTTTGGACAGAAGATCGGAGTCAGCGGCGAAATCCATCTATGAAGCCGCGGGTCATGGTTTCCGAGCGGCCTTGGGGGCCATGTGGGCCAGTGAGGCTTCTCTGCGGTGGTTGGATCAGCTGCGTGCAGCGTGGCAGGATGGGACTTCGCGCTCAGAAGTGGAAAAGCTTTTTCAGCGAATGGAAGAAGCTATGTGTTATGGCAGAGATGCAGTACTGGACACTGCTTCAATTCTGTCCAGGGCTCAGGCTTCGGCAGTCACGATTAGAAGAGCTCTGTGGCTTAAACAGTGGACCGGGGATGCAGTATCCAAACAGGGATTGCTTAGTCTGGCATATAAGGGCGGTCAGCTCTTTGGTTCAGATCTTTCGGAACTAATTGCCAAAGCTAAAGCTAAGGATGTTACTCTGCCTGGGAAAAAGGCAGTCGCATCCACAGCCAGCAGGACAGGGCCCGGCAGAGGTCTTCGGTCCTTTCGGGCCAGGGGACGATTCAGTCAGCCTTCTTGGAGATTGGGTCGTCCCTCATCCTCCAGCAGATCCGCCCAGAAATCTTGTACTCCTTGGAAGCAACGGTCCCGTCAGGACAGACGGGAGGTTGATAAAAAGTCCGCTAAGGCTGACTGACGCCAGGGATCCCCCCGAGGGCTCTCGGGTGGGAGGTCGTCTGCTACAATTCGGGTCGATCTGGGCATCCCACATAGCAGACGCCTGGGTGACACGGGTTATGTCGGCAGACTATTTCATAGAGTTTCATTCACTGCCTCCAGACAGGTTTCGTCTGACGGGCATTCCGTCCGTGCCAAGACTGGCTGCCGCACTGTTTCAGGAGGTCGACTCTCTCCTACAGCAGGGTGTGGTGGTTCAGGTTCCTCCGGAAGACCAGGGAAATGGTTTTTATTCCAACCTTTTTGTGGTCCCCAAAAAGGAGGACAAGTTTCGTCCAGTGCTGGATCTCAGGGATTTGAATATTTACGTCCGGACACGGAAGTTCCGCATGGAGTCTCTCCGATCGGTGATAGCGATCCTGTCGCAGTACGATTTCTTGGTGTCCATAGACATCCGCGACGCCTATTTCCATATCCCTATCGGCAGGGCTCACCAGCGTTTCTTGCGTTTCGCTATAGGTCAAACCCATTACCAGTTTGTGGCCCTGCCTTTCGGGTTGGCCTCAGCTCCCAGGGTTTTTACAAAAATTCTGGCTCCTCTCATGGCGCTTCTTCGAAGACAGGGGGTTACGATCCTCCCCTACCTGGACGACCTGTTCATAGTGTCTCCCACAGCGGAGGAGCCAATAGCGGCTCGCGATCTCTCCCTTCAGTACCTGATGGACTTCGGGTGGCTGATCAATTGGAAGAAATCGTCATTGGAGCCAGCACAGTCCATTCTTTTCCTGGGGATGCAGTTCGATACTGTTCGGGCAGTTGTGTCCCTGCCTCCTGTCAAACAGACGAACCTTCGTCTTCTGGTCCAGGCTATGAGGTCGGCGCTGTCAATGTCCCTTCGGGAATGCATGCGCCTTCTGGGTCAAATGGTGGCAACTATGGAAGCAGTACCATTTGCACAATTTCATTCCCGGGATCTCCAGAGCCTTATTCTGACCCATTGGGATCGATCGCTAACTTCTCTGGATCGCTCGGTCATTATCTCCCGCAGGGTGCGAGAATCTCTTGGATGGTGGTTGCGTCCGGAGACTCTATCCGTGGGGAAATCCTTCCTTCCTCCGAGATGGTCGGTGGTGACAACCGATGCCAGCCGGACAGGCTGGGGGGGAGTTTGGAACAACCTCTGGATTCAGGGAGTCTGGTCGCCAAAGGAGTCGTCTCTCCCGATCAACATTTTGGAGTTGAGAGCAATATTTCTCTGCCTCCAACATTGGACGGTCTTATTGAGCGGTCTACCGGTCCGGATCCAGTCGGACAACGCTACGGCTGTCGCGTACATCAACCACCAAGGCGGGACGAGGAGTTCCAGTCTCATGTCGGAGGTCTCTCGGATCCTGGTGTGGGCCGAGTCCAAAGTTCCAGCAATCTCTGCAATTCACATTCCAGGGGTGTTGAATATCTCGGTGGACTTCCTCAGTCGCGAGCAAGTGGACCCTGGGGAATGGAGTCTCCATCCAGAAGTGTTTTCTCTGCTGTGTTCCCGTTGGGGGACTCCTCAGGTGGACTTGATGGCATCCAGGCTGAACGCCAGGGTTCCGACGTTCATGTCCAGGTACAGGGACCCGGAGGCGGTGGCGGTGGATGCTCTAGTGGCCCCGTGGGGTCAGTTCAAGCTGATCTATGCGTTTCCGCCGATGTCCTTACTACCTCTGGTGATCCGACGGATCAAACTCGAAAGGGTATCAATAATTCTGATAGCACCAGACTGGCCGCGGAGGACATGGTATTCGACGCTGGTGTCTCTTCAGGCGGCACCTCCGTTTCCGCAGCTCCTTCGCCCGGACTTGCTCACTCAGGGGCCCATTCGTCATCCGGACCTGAGGTCCCTTCGTTTGACGGCGTGGCTCTTGAGACCGAGATCTTGACCCGTCGCGGTTTTTCGCCCGAGGTCATTGCTACCTTGCGGGCGGCCCGGAGTCCAGCTACGTCCAGGATTTATCATAGAACTTGGGAGTCTTTCTATTCATGGTGTTCTGGATCCTCAAGAAACCCGAGGGTTTTTTCCATCCCCAACTTCTTGGCCTTTCTGCAATCTAGTCTGGCCAGGGGTTTGGCAGTTAGTACGGTGCGGGGACAGGTATCTGCTCTTTCCGCACTTTTTAGGAAGGCTATTGCCTCTCGCAGGGATGTGCGCTCTTTTTTTCGCAGAGTCGCACGTCAGTTTCCGCCACGGAGGGCAGTTGTGGCTCCATGGCGGCTTAATCTAGTCCTGGAAGCCCTTCAGCATAGGCCTTTTGAGCCTATGGATTCTGCTAAACTTTCACTACTTTCTTGGAAGGTGGCCTTCCTGGTGGCAGTCGCCTCTTTGAGAAGGGTATCGGAATTAGCAGCACTTTCTTGCTCACCTCCTTTTCTGGAATTTTTTCCGGATCGCGTGGTGCTTCGTACTCGTGAAGATTTTTTGCCTAAGGTAGTGTCACAATTCCACATTAATCAGGACATTGTGTTGCCTTCTCTTTGTCCAGGACCTAAGAATCCAAGGGAGCGGGCCTTGCACTCGTTGGACTTAGTGCGGGCATTGAAGTTCTATCTTACGATCACTCAAAGTTTTCGGAAGTCGGACTCTCTTTTTATAATTCCGGCAGGTCGTCGGCGTGGTCAACGTGCTTCCAAAGACACGATAGCTCGGTGGATCCGTTCAGCTATCCTGGAAGCGTACCGGCTCAAGGGCGAGCCTTGTCCGGTTAAAGTTAAAGCTCATTCCACGAGAGCCATTGGCTCATCGTGGGCTTTTCGTCAGGGGGCCTCGGCAGCGCAGCTCTGCCGGGCGGCCACCTGGCGCTCCGTTCACACCTTTACTAAGTTTTATAAGGTGGACGTAAGTGCTTCAGCCGATGCGGCCCTGGGACGCAGGGTCCTGCAGGCGGCGGTAATTTAAGTTATCCCTTTACTTAGTTTTCCGTTATTTAGCGCGGTTTGCGCTCTTGCCTAAGTTTTGGGGTATGGAAGCTTCTGCCTCTATTTCCCACCCTTAAGTAGGTACTGCTTTAGGACGTCCCACGAAGTAGAGAATCTGTGTCTCCCTTCCTTCCCTTCTGCTGCTGAAAGCCGGATTTTGGTAAGAACTTACCTGTAAAATCCTTTTCAGCGAAGGAAGGAAGGGAGACACAGCACCCTCCCAGGGCAGAAGTGTTTTTTTGTGTTTCTAGATACAGCGCGTCTCCTTCCTGATGTCGATCTTCTGGACTGGGTTTAGCGCTCTACGGCTCTCCTTCCAGTTTCGCCAGCTCTACACAATTGTCAGGTCCAATGGGGTATGCTTAAGACTGTGTGTTTCTATTACATAACCTGTTTTCCCTCATTTCTGAAATTTCAGAAGGGGATATGTTGTTCTGCTGGTTGGTCTGCTCTTCCTTAGCTTGTGTACGGACTGATGAACATGGGAGTAGGAGGAGCCTATATGCTGGAGGGGCCGGTCGTCTTTTTCCAATCTGAGGTGACTATCCTATGGGGCTCCGCCTACCCACGAAGTAGAGAATCTGTGTCTCCCTTCCTTCCTTCGCTGAAAAGGATTTTACAGGTAAGTTCTTACCAAAATCCGGCTTTCCTGCTGCTACAGACTTTTATATGACTACAATTTACATTCTGCTGCTTACGCAAACATTTTTGCAGTTTACAAGACACTTCTTACACTTGCTTGCACCCAGGTTTCATGTGAAAGAGTGTTCTCAAAGCTGAAAATTGTAAAAAAATCATCTGAGGTCTTCAATTGGACAGGAGCTTTTAGAGTCACTCCTTCTGTTGAACATTGAGTATGACATTTCAAGGAACTTAGACTATGATGACATTATTAATACGTATGCAATGTCATCTTCTGTTCTGAAAAAAATGCCCCCCTAGTGAACCTTGGCCTACCTCCTTTTACCTTGCTCCTGCTAGGCCGCAGTTCCGCCGGTGACGGTCTCCTTCAGGACCTGGCGTCGCACGCGTCTGACGTAAGCGCTCACTGGGGCTCCTTCCAGGAACCTGGCGCTGCGTTAGTGCGTGAGGCGGGGCTTGGGCTTTGCGCGCTTCCAGCGGTTACGCCCCTCTTCTTCCCGCGCGGCGACCCAGAAATGGCGGACAATGGCGGGAAACAGCGGCAATTGGCGCGAAACTTCACAGTATGCGACACAGTTCTTTAAGGCGCACAGTACCCGGTGACAACGTGCACGAAATCCTGCCGACTACGCCAAAGTTGATGCGCCCCCTGGGCCATGGGGTACCCGGTGCCGGGCCGGTCGATGCTGGGGGTTGTAGTTACAGTGGCGGTGACCCATTCCGTGACCCAGGGCGGTCAATCCAAGGGGTATTTATTTGTATAGGTGTTAATGTCCGACTACGCCACCTGGGGAATGCGGCCAATGGAGACCACCGCTGCGGAACAGTCCTCTGAAGCTGGTGGTCTTGCAGCCAGGGTGGTATAACTCCCCACAGGAAGAGTTAGCTTCAGGGCAGTGTGTGGATGATGGTGGTTGTGCAGGGTGTCAGTAATAACCAGAGAGTCAGTATAGTGCAGTCCCAGGGTCTTTACTGATGACAATTAGACAAGCCTGGACTGGAGTACTGGCTAGAAGTAAGAGTCCGGTCAGCCTGGAAGCAAACATAGAGTCCTCCTTGCCAGGTGGAGTTGTGGGCCTGCCCTTCTCACTATACTCTTTGGCTTTACTGATTGTAGCTGTGTTGTAGCCCACGTCCCTGAGTGTGACGTTCTGTGCTCACCCGTATGGCTGGCAGCCCGGGCTTTGTGCATGCGTCGCTCCTCCGTGGCGGTGCTGGTCCCTCTGTGCTGCTGAGCCTCCGGCGTCTGATGGGGCCAGGAGACCTGCAATCTCCTGCCCTACGGTATCTGCTGCTGGGCCTGCAGTGCCCCCACAGCCTCGGACTCCGGTGTCCGGTCCTCTGTGTATTTCATCTAGGACGAGCTTCCTCAGCTCCAGTCCCTAGCTCCTCTCTCCTCGAAGTCCTAAACTCCACTCCTCACACTAAGACTAACTAACCCCGCCCCCAGATCCCAGTTGCAAAGGGGAGGGGACTCCCCTTGCTGGTCTGGAGCCAGGAAAGTGTTGCATGCTTAGTATCCCTGACTAGGGGATCCCTGCTTGCTTCCAGGCATGGCATTACCTCTTTTGAGGGAGACAAAGCCACTATGGCAACCGGACCCCTAAGGTGCCACATAAGCTCTTGCAATATACAGTGGTGGGCAAAAGTATTGGCACCCCTGCAATTCTGTCAGATAATACTCAGTTTCTTCCTGAAAATGATTGCAATCACAAATTCTTTGGTATTATTATCTTCATTTAATTTGCTTGCAAGGAAAAAACACAAAAGAGAATGAAGCAAAAATCAAATCATTGATCATTTCACACAAAACTCCAAAAATGGGCCAGACAAAAGTATTGGCACCCTCAGCCTAATACTTGGTTGCACAACCTTTAGCCAAAATAACTGCAAACTGCTTCCGGTAACCATCAATGAGTTTCTTACAATGCTCTGCTGGAATTGTAGACCATTCTTCTTTGGCAAACTGCTCCAGTTCCCTGATATTTGAAGGGTGAACTCTCCAAACTGCCATTTTGAGATCTCTCCACAGGTGTTCTATGGGATTCAGGTCTGGACTCATTGCTGGCCACCTTATAAGTCTCCAGTGCTTTCTCTCAAACCATTTTATAGTGCTTTTGGAAGTGTATTTTGGGTCATTGTCCTGCTGGAAGACCCATGACCTCTGAGGGAGACCTAGCTTTCTCACACTGGGCCCTACATTATGCTGCAAAATTTGTTGGTAGTCTTCAGACTTCATAATGCCATGCACACGGTCAAGCAGTCCAGTGCCAGAGGCAGCAAAGCAACCCCAAAACATCAGGGAACCTCCGCCATGTTTGACTGTAGGGACCATGTTCTTTTCTTTGAATGCCTCTTTTTTTTCCTGTACACTCTATGTTGATGCTTTTTCCCAAAAAGCTCTACTTTTGTCTCATCTGACCTGAGAACATTCTTCCAAAACGTTTTAGGCTTTCTCAGGTAAGTTTTGGCAAACTCCAGCCTGGCTTTTTTATGTCTCGGGGTAAGAATTGGGGTCTTCCTGGGTATCCTACCATACAGTCCCTTTTCATTCAGATGCCGACGGATAGTACGGGTTGACACTGTTGTACCCTCGGACTGCAGGGCAGCTTGAACTTGTTTGGATGTCAGTCGAGGTTCTTTATCTACCATCCGCATAATTTTGCGTTGAAATCTCTCGTCAATTTTTCTTTTCCGTCCACATCTAGGGAGGTTAGCCAGAGTGCCATGGGCTTTAAACTTCTTGATGACACTGCGCACGGAAGACACAGGAACATTCAGGTCTTTGGAGATGGACTTGTAGCCTTGAGATTGCTCATGCTTCCTCACAATTTGGTTTCTCAAGTCCTCAGACAGTTCTTTGGTCTTCTTTCTTTTCTCCATGCTCAATGTGGTACACACAAGGACACAGGACAGAGGTTGAGTCAACTTTAATCCATGTTAACTGGCTGCAAGTGTGATTTAGTTATTGTCAACACCTGTTAGGTGCCACAGGTAAGTTACAGGTGCTGTTAATTACACGAATTAGAGAAGCATCACATGATTTTTCAAACAGTGCCAATACTTTTGTCCACCCCCTTTTTTAGGTTTGGTGTGGAATTGTATCCAATTTGGCTTTAGGACAATTCTTTTTATGTTTTTTCATTGAAGAAAAATTAAATGAAGATAATAATACCAAAGAATTTGTGATTGCAATCATTTTCAGGAAGAAACTGAGTATTATCTGACAGAATTGCAGGGGTGCCAATACTTTTGGCCACCACTGTATGAATGATTTAGAAAATATGTATAAAGGTTATTTACTAAGCCCATTTTGCTTCTGCAAATATTTTGGGGGAAAAAACAAGAACAGATCAGCTCTTTTCTAGTTCTGTTTTTTTACAAAAAAAAAGTAGTTGTAGAGCTACGTACAAGGATATTGTCAAGAGAAGAGGTTCATAGAGATGGTTATGTATATGTGACACCTAAACACATACAAGTAGAAGCACACGCACTTGATGGATATGATCAGCGAACCCTCATTATAAATGACACTATACAGTGTTTCTAAATAATGCTGCCACAATATTGTTGCCATACAACATCTTCTTGATCCTTTCATCTCTATAGTGTAGTGGTATTCTTCTCTCGCTAGGACCCAGCAGTGATCTCCACCTACTGCTGCTAATTGACACACCCTTGCTTGATATTTAAAAACCCTCAGTGTCTCCAGAAAGTTGCCGGTGATAGAACTATTTTCCCCTGCTCAGGCCTGGAGTACTAGCAGTCGGCTAGTTTCTTCTTGGAGTTTCTTGGTGGATTGTTGTCGTCTTCTCTGTGGTGTCTTCTCAAGCTAAGTGTATCCCCTTGGCTGTTTTCCTTGTTTGTCTTTAGTTGCAGTGGGGACTGACTAGTGCTCACTCCTTCCCCTCCCTGACTAGGGCCTAGCTCTAGGGACAGTTAAGGATTAGGTATCCTGCTCGGTGCTAGGCTATTTAGGGACGGTAGGGGAGTCAGGCTGTTGTAAGATCAGCCTCGGGGTCTCCACTCTCCCTTTTCCTAGTTGTTGGGCTTTCCCCCTTTTCCCATCATCGTACACTTGGTCCTCCCCTTACCTAGCGTGACATGGGGTCAGTAATGATAATGTCTGTAAAATGTTGTGGCATATGATGGCCATATATAAGTGAGCAAATAAATAAAATGAGGTGTGATACGTATCACCCCAAGTTTTAACATATTCTGCCATTTACATAGGCCCAGGTGTAAAATTCATTTTTTTGACTATTGAAAGCCTTATGTAACACTCCTTTAGGGCTACAACGGTACACTAGGTGTTATGGGGGGTCTCACCTCTCTAGGGCGCAGTGCCTCCACCCGAATCTTGATTGGAGCTCTCTCTGGAACTGCAGAAGGACTGTTATCTTCTGCCAGGGACTGATTCGGGAAGCCCTTGCCACAGCTCAGTACACGCTCACAGGGAACAGGAGTAAAACCGTTTAACAGGTTTATTGCTATGCAGCAGAAATGAGGTGGATTTAAAGGAATAACATACAATACAAGTAACTGTGCTCTGTAAAAGTCATATACACATCACAATCTAATTCTACTCTGACCCTGCAAATATAACGTAGCAGGTTTCCCTTTTGTTTGAACTCAATCCAAAACATTGGGGCCCAGTTGCTGCAGATGTTGGCGCGCAAATTAGAACCGTCGATGCACATAGATGAATATTAATGTCAATAGCCTGGGTTCTAGTGTACTCACTGTAAATAGCGCTGGTAGAACCACAAGTCTCAGAAGGGCACTCACGGTGTGTCTCAAACGGTCGGATGGTTCGCTGGACACCAGCTGGGGGCGGCAGGATTCAGGTCTTTATACGGTGGGAGTGTCGGCAGAACTCTCCGAGTCCTTGATGTAACTTGCTTCAGAGGGTGACAAGGCCGCGCTCTCTCCAGCAGCGCGGGTATATCAGAGGGGACGGCAACACTCTGCAGCGTAGAGGTATACAGATCCGCAGCGCTCCGTCCCTCACCACAAGTTGCCACACTCTTCTCCCTCTCAACTTTTGCTTTCACTTTCTGCCCAGCTCCCTCCCCCAAGTCCCTCCTCATCCAATCCATGCTCTCTCCTTCTATCCTTCCAGGCTGTGTCATCTGCCTGAAACAAGGGTCCCTGGGAATTGTAGTCCACTGCAGCTCAGGGGAAAAACTGTTAATGTCTGTAGGTCCCTGTTTAACAGCAGCTGCAAAGCTCTTCTTAGTGACTGTAAGCTCCAGTATACCAGTAGCTGCTCTGACAGTTCCCTGTGCATGTGTTACACTTAAAAAATGGTGAATCTAGTATATTTCCAGGTATTTCATTAGGTGAATTATTGAGTTAAGGTTTGGTTGCAGGTGTGAATGGAATGCACTTTATTGGTATGCAAAGTTCCCATTGTTTGCACCCTTTCTCACATTAAGAGGTCTTTGTTACCACAGGTCTCTGTTTAAGATGCTAAATAAGAGTGTGATGAATATGGAAATAAATGTATACATCAGGTGGGGTCTCAGCTGAAACAACTGGTTGATAAGGAAGTGGCACCACCATTTTGTTTGAATACTGTATGAAGAGGAGGCACAACCTGGTCATTAAAATCTTCTTTAATTAGTACTGTCAGACTTTATGTCACCAGGTAGGGGGAGCTCGGATAACTGTAGACACCAAGGTTTGTAGCTTTTATGGGCAATAGTGTGAAATACATTTAATCCTTTTTTTTTTTACTTTAATCCCTTCCCATTCTTTGATGTCTTATGTCACAGGCAGGTGGAACTTAATAATACTAGTCAAACTGTTGCGACAGTCGCATTGTGCAGGCTCAGGAGCTGAACTTGTGCTTGAAGGAGTGGGTGTCAGCTGGTATATACAGCTGAGACCCCAAAGTAAATGCCGGGGTCCGTGCTAGTGTGGTGCCCCTGCGGGTTCAGTCACCACAGCGGTACTGCATCTCACCCAGAGGTGTGGTATCTCACTCTCAGGTAAGGATAGCGTGCTGCCCGGGACCCTAACACCTGCATCCAACACTACACTACTCCAGACCGGCAGCAGGAGCAAGATGCGTCGCTCTCCTGCTGAGCCCTGTCCCTGGCTGGAGTGCGGGGAACCAAATAAGGGGGAACCATGTAGTGGGTGTGGGTGGAGGAAGAAGTACAGAGGAGCACTTGTTAGGAAGATATAAAAGGGGGAGCCATCTTCAAAGAGTCCAGTCCAGTCAGAGAGGAGAGAGTGTGTGGAGCAGGAGCTCAGCAGGAGCTCTGCTCAGGAGGAGGGCCCAGTGAGAAAGGCCCAGGACAGACGGAAGAGAGAGAGGAGCAGGAGAAAGGCTCCAGGAAAGTAGAAAGGATCCTAGGGGCACGGGCAGTGCTGATGCCACCCGTGCGCCCGAGTCTTCAGAGGAGCAGAAGGATCAGGTCGCAGAGAGGGGACCGGCCCCTAAACTAGCAGAGTTCTTTAAGCCTCAACTAGATAACCGGAGGGTGCAGCATTTCAGGTGCTGCCGCCAACAGCCACATCTAACTCACCAAAAAGGTGGCCATAGAGGACCCAGGGGACAGAGAAGACGTCGCTCGACAAGGTCCATGGTCACTGGCTTGGGACACTGGGTGTGAGGTGCAGGGAGACGGTCAGAAGGAACACACAGAAGGGGGTCCCGTTATGTACTCCGGAGGTACCTGAGGGTTTGCTGAACCCCTCCCTGAGTAAGCACAGGACGGCGTGGGAAGTTATCCTGGCCTGGTAACTTGGAGTCTAAAACTGAAGACTGCATCCCACTGTCTCTGCGAATTATTACTGTGCCATCATCCCCTGCACTACACTGCACAGCAACATCTAATAAAATCACCACTTCCTGCCCTGGAGCTAAGCTCTACCTGTGGAGAGCCAAACCAACTCTGCTGCATTATCAACAGCTCCAGAGGATTTGCTCTGCAGCGGCTGCTCCCTTCAGCCGCATACCACAGGTGGCGTCACGAGCATTATATAAAAACTATAAATCCCCTGCAAATATCCCCTTTTATTGACCGCCCTGGGTCATTGACCGGGTCACCACAACTATGACATCTCCCCTAGCAATGACCGGCCCGGCTACCAAGTACCCCATGGCCCAGGGGGCACGTCACTAGCACCTATATTGACACTTTTACCCCTTTACCCCCGAGGGTGGTTTGTGCGTTAATGACCAGGCCAATTTTTACAATTCTGACCACTGTCACTTTATGAGGTAATTATTCGGGAACGCTTCAACGGATCCCCCTGATTCTGAGACTGTTTTTTCGTGACATATTGTACTTCATGATTGTGGTAACATTTCTTCGATATCACTTGCGGTTATTTGTGAAAAAAACGGAAATTTGGCGAAAATTTAGCAATTTTCAAAATTTTAATTTTTATGCCCTTAAATCAGAGAGATACAGTACAGACCAAAAGTTTGGACACACCTTCTCTTTTAAAGGTTTTTCTGTATTTTCATGACTATTAAAATTGTACATTCACACTGAAGGCATCAAAACTATGAATTAACACATGTGGAATTATATACTTAACAAAAAAGTGTGAAACAACTGAAAATATGTCTTATATTCTAGGTTCTTCAAAGTAGCCACCTTTTGCTTTGATGACTGCTTTGCACACTCTTGGCATTCTCTTGATGAGCTTCAAGAGGTAGTCACCGGAAATGGTTTTCACTTCACAGGTGTGTCTTGTCAGGTTTAATAAGTGGGATTTCTTGCCTTATAAATGGGGTTGGGACCATCAGTTGTGTTGTGCAGAAGTCTGGTGGATACACAGCTGATAGTCCTACTGAATAGGCTGTTTGAATGTGTATTATGGCAAGAAAAAAGCAGCTAAGTAAAGAAAAATGAGTGGCCATCATTACTTTAAGAAATGAAGGTCAGTCAGTCTGAAAAATTGGGCAAACTTTGAAAGTGTCGCCAAGTGCAGTTGCAAAAACCATCAAGTGCTACAAAGAAACTGGCTCACATGAGGGCCGCCCCAGGAAAAAAAGAGTCACCTCTGCTTCTGAGGATAAGTTTATCCAAGTCACCAGCCTCAGAAATTGCAGGTTAACAGCAGCTCAGATTAGAGACCAGGTCAATGCCACACAGAGTTCTAGCAGCCGACACATCTCTACAACAACTGTTAAGAGGAGACTTTGTGCAGCAGACCTTCATGGTAAAATAGCTGCTAGGAAACCACTGCTAAGGACAGGCAAAAAGCAGAAGAGACTTGTTTGGGCTAAAGAACACAAGGAATGGACATTAGACCAGTGGAAATCTGTGCTTTGGTCTGATGAGTCCAAATTTCGAGATCTTTGGTTCCAACCACCGTGTCTTTGTGCGACGCAGAAAAGGTGAACGGATGGACTCTACATGCCTGGTTCCCACCGTGAAGCATGGAGGAAGAGGTGTGATGGTGTGGGGGTGCTTTGCTGGAGACACTGTTGGGGATTTATTCAAAATTGAAGGCATACTGAACCAGCATGGCTACCACAGCATCTTGCAGCGGCATGCTATTCCATCCGGTTTGCGTTTAGTTGGACCATCATTTATTTTTCAACAGGACAATGACCCCAAACACACCTCCAGGCTGTGTAAGGACTATTTGACCAAGCAGGAGAGTGATGGGGTGCTACACCAGATGACCTGGCCTCCACAGTCACCAGACCTGAACCCAATCGAGATGGTTTGGGGTGAGCTGGACCGCAGAGTGAAGGCAAAAGGGCCAACAAGTGCTAAGCATCTCTGGGAACTCCTTCAAGATTGTTGGAAGACCATTTCCGGTGACTATCTCTTGAAGCTCATCAAGAGAATGCCAAGAGTGTGCAAAGCAGTCATCAAGGCAAAAGGTGGCTACTTTGAAGAACCTAGAATATAAGACATATTTTCAGTTGTTTCACACTTTTTTGTTAAGTATATAATTCCACATGTGTTAATTCATAGTTTTGATGCCTTCAGTGTGAATGGAAAATTTTCATAGTTATGAAAATACAGAAAAATATTTAAATAAGAAGGTGTGTCCAAACTTTTGGTCTGTACTGTATGTCACACAAAATAGTTAATAAATAACATTTCCCACATGTTTACTTTACATCAGCACAATTTTGGAACCAAAATTTTTTTTTGTTAGGGAGCTATAAGGGTTAAAATTGACCAGCGATTTCTCATTTTTCCAACAAAATTTACAAAACCATTTTTTTAGGGACCACATCACATTTGAAGTCACTTTGAGAGGTCTTTATGACAGAAAATACCCAAAAGTGACACCATTCTAAAAACTGCACCTCTAAAGGTGCTCAAAACCACATTCAAGAACTTTATTAAACCTTCAGGTGCTTCACAGGAATTTTTGGAATGTGGAAGAAATCACATTCATCATCGATCGTCATCATCGATCGCTCCAATCAGAGCAGGCTGGGGCTTCTATTACATCACAGGGGGTCATGGGGAGATGACAGGCCTGTTACCGCGCGGTCCCGCTGTGATCGGTGCGATCGATTAGATCGGCGATCACACTGATCCTAGCAGTTTGGGGAGAGGGCTGGGGTTACTAGGCAACAGCCTAGGATCGGTGCTCTTAGGAGCACCGATCCTAGGCTGCACATCACTGTTTCCGGCAATCTGATTGCCGGAAACAGTGAGAAATGCTGTGATTGGCTGTTCATAATTGAACAGCCAATCACAGCGATCGTGGGTGTGAAGGGTCGGTGACACCCCCTGAGATGCCGGCGCCATCTACCCTAAGGTAAGATGGCACCGGAATCTTAATGCTATCACCGCGACTTCGGTCGCGGTGCCGCATTAAAGATAGGGCGTATTAATACGTATCTGGTCCATAAGGCTCAGGGCACACATACGTATTAATACACCCTATGTCGTAAAGGGGTTAAAGTTGTATTCCTATCTTGTCCATTTCTGGCAAATACGCAGGACATAATTTTTTATAAGTGATTTTATTGCAAAAAAGTACTAAAATATAAATGAACTATACATGTTTTGTCTCACTGTGTCCATAAGAACCCAAAATACAAAATAAATAGGTTGTTTATTCTGTACAATGAGAACATGAAAAAACAAATCCAGAATTGCTGTTTTTTTGTTACCTTCTCTCACATAAAAGTGGAATAAAAATGCGATCAAAAAGGCACCTGTGACGATGAAGCGTAAATTCTTAATTATGCCAGACATACTTTCTGATGGCAAGAGAAGCATACCTTTATTTTTATGTTGACTCTTTAATCTGTGCTCTTCTTTAGTTGATTAACACAGACTATTATTTGTATAACCCTGAATGTTATATGTTCTTTGATTCTGAAACAATGATATGTATTTACAAGTGCCTCTGTGATACAAACTATGTAAATAGATTAGCTAGAACAAGGAATGTTTTCTAGATATGTTAAATACCATTGTAAGGTGTTTGCCAGTCAATCTTGGGGGATGTGCTGTGGATACTCAAGCCTTGTGAAATAATATCATCCCTAATTCTTAACCTGTGGATGTGTATTTAAGAAGCGACATGTGTTTCTGAGACAGAATAAGACTTGGGACAGAGAATCAAAGAACATCAGAAAGACCTTAGAAGGAAAATGAGAGACATCATTCAGGAAAGCAGATGGATTACGTGGCATCCAAAGAGACACAGATTTGTATTCTACATGATTCTAGTCTAAAGATATGGCCCTGACTGGAAAGATTTAGATCTCCTCAATTAACCATCAGAGAGACCATGGATACTTTTAGGGAGACAAGGAGAGGACGAAGAAGTCACCTGGCGCCATGGATAAGTTGTTTTGGGGTTGCTAGGAGGGGCTCACCGGTTGCTTAGAACCCATGGAGACATTGGGATTTGCCAGGAGGGACGCACTGGTCATCTGACCCCATGGAAACTCTCGGATAGGCCAGGTTGGGACCCTCGGGTCTCCTGACCTTGTACCTCGATGGACTGCTAGCTTCCTAAGCTTGCCGCTACCTTCTCTCTGTGAGGGCCCACCAGAAGCGGGGGGCCACTGGTTGAGGTAGTCGGCCCTGGAAGTCTCCAAAGTTACAGCTGTTCTATCCCAGGTGGGCGGAGAAGGAAGGTGAGACTGTGTAATGTTGCACCATCTTGGGCATTTGCTGGGACTGTTCTTTGTGTTTATTGTCCGCTTTGTGGTTCAATAAAATATTGCCACGCTGTTTTACCCTCACCCTGCGTTGTCTGAGTAGCGTTACCCCCACGGAAGACCACGGGTCCTCACAGCACCTATACTCCAAAATAACAACAATAATAAAAAATACAACTCGTCCCGCAAAAAAATAGGTTCAACTTCTCATACAAATTTGTTAACAGAAAAAATAAGTTATGGCTCTCCATATATGGCAATGTAAAACTGTTTTGTTTTTGAAAATGTATTATTTTCATGCAGACATCATAAAACATAAGTAAATGGTGATTTTATGTTAATTGTACTGACCCACAGAATAAAGTTAATATGTAATTTATATGAAATGGTCAATGCTGTAAAAAATAAACCTTAAGTGGGGAAAAATGTATATTTTCACCATTTGCCATGTGCCGCGTATTTATCTCTTGAACTTACTTTTAACTTAAAAAAAAAAGATCACCGCATCCCTTGATAAATGTCATGAGGGGTAGAGGGATATTGTGAAAAAGCACAAACATTATTAAAAATACATAAGATTAAAAGATCATTAAAATCATTAAAAATAAAAATACATACGATTAAAAACCTGATGATAAATGAATCTATGCAGTAAAAAAAGGGTGGGACAGATAGAGTCCTTGTATGCGTAAAGCTGGGTATAAATAGAGATACAAATAGGATTAAATCATTACAAGAATAAACGATCTGTGTATAAATGTGTTTAAAAAATACTCGTTCTGTTAAATGTCTGGTTGACAACACAAAGAAAATAATGGGACCTATAGTGTCAAGTCATAATTATCAATGGCAGGCTCAGACTGAGGGCTCGTCCACAAGACCGCTTAACATGGCCGAGTGCTGTCCGATGTTTTATCAGATGGCACTGTCCCACAGTATAACATTGGTCAGAGTGCTAACTAGTGTTTTTTTTCTCATGCCGATTTTGCATACAAGTCTATGGACTTGTATGACATCAGTGTGAAACATTGAACTGCACTCGGATGTCATCTGAGTGCAGTCCAATTACCACGGACTCAGACAAGGGAGAAGATGGAGAAATTATGTACTCTGTCTACTCTGCACCTGTGATACAAATCTCGCATGAGACAGAATCGGATCGCACTAAGTTGACACTCAGGTCAATCTCTGACAGAGTTTGATCCAAGTGACATCTGGTTTTATGATTTTTTAAATCTAATATATTTTTAACGAAGTTTGCAATTTTTACATTATACTCATATCTCTTGGCCACTTTTGAAAACCATTCCAGCAAGATTGGCGCTCCTATCTTTCTGCGTCCAAAAAGTGGTATATGACCACATATAAGATGTTGCCGTTCTTGGGAGAAATTGCATAATAAAATACAGTGTATTTCATTAATTTTCCTCTTTTAAAAAATGAACAGTTTTGATGTAAATCTGCATAATTTAACTCTCACCTTCCTCATCATCAAGGATACCTCACGAGGTGAGATTTTGCATGACGCTCCAGATCAATGTCGATTGACAGTCATTTTCTATTTCTTCCATGTTCTTTACTCATTGCACCAACAATTGTCTCCTTCTCTCCCAGCGTCTTACTTATGGTTTTGAAGCCCATTCCAGCTTCGTGCAGGTCTATGATCTTGTTCCTGACATCATTAGAAAGCTCTTTGGTCTTGCCCATGTTGTAGAGGTTAGAGTCTGACTGATTAATGGAGTCTGTGGACAGGAGTCTTTTCTACAGGTGACTATGTAAGACAGCTGTCTTTAATGCAGGTAACCAGTTGATTAGGAGCATCTAACTGGTCTGTAGGAGCCAGAACTCATAATGGTTTGTTGGGGATTAAATACTTATTTCTCACAGCAAAATGCAAATAAATTTATCTAATTTATACAATGGGATTTTTTCTTGATTTTTTTTGGATATTCTCTCAATGTTAAAATTAACCTACCCTTAAAATTATAGACTGTTCATGTCTTTGTCAGTGGACAAACTTACAAAAACAGCAAGGGATGGAATAATTCTTTCCTTCACTGTATTTAGATTTCCCTGCTCTGATATATTTCTTGCTCTCATTTTGTTTGATTTTTCAATTTAAAAGCATAAAACAGAAGAGCAGTGTATTCTTACCACAGGAGCAGCTATGTTATGAAGGGGGTGTCTCATCATAAATGGGTGCAATTTTAAAGCACTTGAAAAAAGCAAAAGCAATTTTGCAATTTGCTTGTTATTAAAAATCCTCTCCAAGAATGGAGTCATTTTTAAGTATTATTGCTTACAGCTGAGGAGTAACTAATCTACTAGGCAAGGAGCAATTCTGAAGCTCGCTGGATTGCTGGATCAGGACAGGTTCAGGACCACCCAGCTCCTCCAATGCTGTAAGACAAGGATGACTTTGCTTGCAGAAACGAAGAGCACACAGTCCAACAACAACGCCACAACCGCCGCACAAAAGGAAGCTGGGCAGCAGGGAAACGGTGAGCTCCTGAGGTGAAGAAAACCTTTAAGGCCAGTGCACAAGAGCCAAGGAGGCCATATGGAGGGTCTGGGTATAAGCTTCATGCGTTTTGTCTACACCGTGAGCTGGCTCTTTGCTGGAAGGATTTTCCTAGATTCCAGTAGTGGTAACAAGTCCACCAGTAATTCACAAATAGTGGTATACCGTACTGCTTCCCATCATCACTAGAAGAGCACATCATTAGAGAAAAAAACGCAGGACTCACTTTTCTAGGTAACTGACAGCTGCAGCCAATCACTAGCTGCGCTGGTTCTCTGACTTCGTAAGAAAGTAGGCATCACTTCAGGAGTCGTCACCGATCTCCGAAGTGGACTGCGCTTGATGTGCGAGGGCAGTGTAGGGAGAGTATTCCACCATTTTTTATTTTAAGCACATTCGTGCCTTATATTTTTATTACTGTAACAGCAACCTATTTAATATCAATTTAATTGAACCAGTGTTATGTAAAAATGAAGAGTTGTTCTATAACACTCCTAATATTTTCCTTTTGTATATATTTAGCCTACAGAAACAATGTGTCACATTTTAGACAGAGGTTAGTACCCAGCTTTTCCAGTCTGCATAATGCCAGATCTGCCCAGGTAGTCATTTATAAGTCATTAACTCTTCTTTTATAATAGTGTGACTAGTCTGGTTGCTATTGGTGACTAAGCCCCACCCCTTCCGAGACTTTCACGTTCAGCAGTGATGGAACACTCACATACATCTGCTGACATCACAGTGAGTGTGACATCACCGGCACAGTGACATCACATTCCACAAAGTTCCATAAACAACTGACTGCAGCCATTGAGCTTTAGTTGTAGTTGGCTTTGACTACAATATACGTGTGGATTGCATTTAGTAATTTTACATGCGTTTTTTGGATAATTACCCTGTTGTTGCCTGATGCAACATGGACTTTACAGGGAAAAGAAAGAGAAAAAGGAAAGAAACACCAGATGGAGAAGACACTGGAAATAACCAGGAACCTCCACCAAAGATAAGGAAGATGGACTCCAAGAAATCTGGGCAGGATGGTCAAATATTACCTGACAATGAGGGAACCCAGAATATTTCCTTCCTAGACACTGTACGAAACAGATGTGACAAGTTTGTGGGATACATCACAAATCAAGCTGATACCAATCTACAAAAGCTGAGAACAAGAGAGAGGAAAAGAGAGACTGTGGGTCCAACCAGGATCATTAACACGAGAGGTAATGAAAGTGCAGCAGAAGAGAAGAGAACTGGGAGAAAAAGGAAACATCAGGAAGATCCAGCCACCAGTCAAGATGACATCTCAGGTGAATTTAGAGGCCCCAGTAGCAAAAAAATAAAGACCACTGTCCCTCTCACCAGGGATAAGTTTATCTGCCATGGCATACTTGGAGAAGGGAGTTATGGGAAGGTTGTACTGGCCACGGATAAGATACGGAAACAAAGTGTGGCCCTTAAAATCATAAAGAAGGAAAGCCTAATCTCCTTCCCTGAATGCCTTGTTGAGCACCATGTCCTGAAGCTTAGCCACAACAGCAGATTCTTAACTCATTGCCATGCTGCGTTTCATACTGAAAACCATGCCTATTTTGTCACCGAGCTGGCCAGTGGAGGGGATCTGCATGACTATATATATAGTACCATTCCCCTGAAGGAACCTGTAACCTTTATAGCAGCAGAAATCGTCTGTGGCCTACAATTCCTGCACAGCAATGACATCATTCACCGGGACTTAAAACCGGATAACATCCTGCTGACTGGTGACGGCCACATAAAAATTACTGATTTTGGACTATCTCTTTATGAGTTTGATAAGAGATTTAATGCCAGAGATTTCAGTGGAACACCTGGGTATGGCGCCCCAGAAATGATCATGGGAGACGCTTATGATGAAGGTGTAGATTGGTTCGCCTTTGGAGTCATATTGTACAACATGATTTTCCAAGACTCACCATTTCCAGGAGACACCACTGAAGAGATTGAGAGAAATGTCATCTACTCTGAACCATCATATGAAAACCTCACTGACCACGATGCTGTGGACATTATGTCCAAACTACTCTGCAAAGACCATTATGTCCGGCTAGGGGTTAATGGAAAAATCAGAAAACACCCCTTATTTTCAAATCTAAACTGGACAGACATAGAAACAGGGAAAGCGCCATCTCCAGTTATTATAAGAAGGAACATGAATGTCAGCATGAGACAGCAGATCCCAGCACCGCGCAGTGAAGACCTGAATGAGACAATTCCGGCTGAAGAACAGAGGATTTTTACGAGTTTCCCATTTGTGGCTCCAGAATGGAGCACAACTTACCACTAAGCGGAGAAACGGCATAATACCATCTAATCCTCCTGTATCTTGACTTAAGACTATCTACTTTGGGGTGTGTGGCACCTCATCCCGTATCCCGCATATTCTTAATATGTAACAATAAATTTTGCTTGTTTTAATTCATCCTTTGGTTCTTTGGAGCATTTTCTATTTTTTTCCTGTGTATATACAGTGTATATATGTACAGGTCATGTGTATATATAAAAGTCATGTATATATAATGTGTAGGTCACGTGTATGTATAATGTGTATGTGTATATTGTGACAAAAAAAATCAGATTAAGAAACAATTCTATTTTTTTAACCCCATAGTGACCACCAATACGTCTTTTTACGGACCTGCGATATAAGAGATTAGCATCCCCCGACAGGTGACAATCCTGCAGCTATCAGCTGTACACTATAGCTAACAACTTGCTGCATCAGCCACGATCAGGGTCGGCACTGATTATGGCCATTTAACCCCTTAAATGCTGCTGCCAATAGTGACTACGGCATCTAGATGGTTAACAGAGTTTGGGGGCTCCCTCTTTAACTACATTGGCACCCTGAGATCTTGACCGTGTGGTCCTGATGTTCGCCATGGCAGTCGAATAACGGCCTTAGAGCCTGCCGCGTATAGTGGCCTGTTCAGAAGTTATTAAAATGAAGGTGGTGAAAATAAACTTTTTCATTCCTGTTATGCCACTTTGCATTAATTCCTGAAAAGCACCTGAAGGGTTAATGAACCACCTGAAAGCAATTCAATTTTTAATACGGGGATGCGGTTTTTAAAATGGTATCACTTTTGGGGGGATTTCCAATATATAGGACCCTCAAAGTAATTTCAAAACTGAACAGGTCCCTATAAAAATAAGTTTTGTAAATTTCCTTGAAAATATGAAAAATTACTGCTCCATTTTTAACCCCTTTAAAGCCCAAGACGTACTGATACGCGTCTGTGCCCTGGGCTTTAAGAGCCTGAGCCATATTAGTACGTCATCGCGATCGCGCGTGCACACAGGCTGTGCGGGCGCGATCGCCGCCGGGCGTCAGCTGATTGTCACAGCTGACACCTGGTACTATGTGCAGGGAGCGGTCCCGCACCACTCCCGGCACATTAACCCCCTCAATGCTGCAATCAAAGTCGATCTCAGCATTGCGGTGGCTAAGAGGAGGTGATCGGTATACTCACCTCCTCTTCCAGCCTCCAGCGCTGTCTGCTGTGGCTTCCAGGATGTTGTCATGACGACCCGATGTCGTCATGTCAACATCCGGGTCACCAGACAGCAGGAAGAGTTTTTTGGACATGTGCAGTGCATCTCCAAACTAACTTCTCCCTGTCCAGCGCTGACAGCCTGCATGGCACAGGGATGGTACTCCTTTCCTGTGCCATGCAGGCGATCAGAGAAAAAAAAGTGAAAGTCCCATAGTGGGACAAAGTAAAAAAGTATAAAAACTCCGAGAAAGTGAAAAAGAAATTAAAAAAAATTGTAAGAATATAAAAAAAAATAAAAAAATAATCCACTAAAAATAAAAATATAATGTACCCATCAATAAATATTATTATGGAAAAAAAGCAAAAAAACAATAAAAGTACACATATTTGGTATCACCGCGTCCGTAACGACCTGACCTATAAAACTTTTCCACTAGTTAATCCCTTCAGTGAACACGGTAAAAAAATAAAATAAAAAACAAAGCAAAAAACAATGCTTTATCATCATACCGCCAAACAAAAAATGGAATAACATGCGATCAAACAGACGAATATAAATAAAAATGGTACCGCTGAAAACGTCATCTCGTCCCGCAAAAAACAAGCCATGACATGACTCTGTAGGCCAAAATATGGCAATGCAAAAACTAGATTTTACAAAATATGTGTCTTTTAGTGTGTGACAGCTGTCAATCATAAAAACCCGATATGATTCTGGCATCACTGTAATCGCACCGACCCGAAGAATAAAGTAATCTCATCACTTATACCGCACGAGGAACAGCGTAAAAAATAAACGCTAGGGCTGGGGTTGGGGTTGTGCAAATGTTAGGGTTGGGGTTGTTTTTTTTTTCAAAAGTTCAAAAAAAAAAAAAAAAAAGGATGACGATATGGCAACTAGTGTTGAACGCAAGTGCTCGCTACTTGAGTTTGCATCGGGTGCTCGGGTATGCACTGAGTATCGCGGGTGCTCCGCCCCATTATTCTTCGCGGCCAAAAAATCCTCGCGGGGATTGCCTGCCATGCACGAGCGATCCCCGCATGTTTTTTTTGGGGTGTCTAATAACCGTGAAACATGCAGGCGGGGACTTGAGCATTTCACTTGCGCACCCGTGATACATGGTGCATACCTGAGTACCCGATGCAAACTCAAGTAGCGAGCACTTGCGCTCAAGAGTAATGACAACTTATTCAATATGATGACCTAATGTTATCAAATTCTGTGTCGTACCTCTGGGTTGAAAATGTTCACTATACCCCTTAATAAAATCCTTGAGGGGTATAGTTTCCAAAATGGGGTCACTTGTGGGGGAGCTCCACTGTTTAGGCACATCAGGGGCTCTCCTAACGCGACATGGTGTCCGCTAACAAATTGAATGGAAAATCGTCTCAAATTGTTAGCGGACACCATGTTGCGTTTGGAGAGCCCCTGTGTGCCTAAACATTTGAGCTCCCCCACAAGTGACCCCATTTTGGAAACTAGACTACCCAAGGCACCTATCAAGATGCATAGTGAGCACTTGGAACCCCTAGGTGCTTCACAAATTGATTCGTAAAAATGAAAAAGTGTTTTTTTTTCCACTTTTTCATTCTTACGAATCAATTTGTGAAGCACCTGGGGGTTCCAAGTGCTCACTATGCATCTAGATAGGTGCCTTGGGTGGTCTAGTTTCCAAAATGGAGTCACTTGTGGGAGAGCTCAAATGTTTAGGCACACAGGGGCTCTCCAAACGCGACATGGTGTCCGCTAACAAATTAGAACCATGTCGCGTTTGGAGAGCCCCTGTGTGCCTAAACATTGGAGCTCCCCCACAAGTGACCCCATTTTGGAAACTAGACCCCCCAAGGCACCTATCTAGATGCATAGTGAGCAATTGGAACCCTCAGGTGCTTCACAAATTGATTCGTAAAAATTATAAAGTGGGAAAAAAAATACTTTTTCATTTTTACGAATCAATTTGTGAAGCACCTAGGGGTTCCAAGTTCTCACTATGCATCTAGATAGGTGCCTTGGGGGGTCTAGTTTCCAAAATGAGGTCACTTATGGGGGTTTCCACTGTTTAGGCACATCAGGGGCTCTCCAAATGCAACATGGCGTCCGCTAATTATTCAAGCAAATTTTACAATCAAAAAGTCAAATGGCGCTCCTTCCTTTCCGAGCCCTGCCGTGCGCCCAAACAGTGGTTTTTCCCCACATATGGGGTATCTGCGTGCCCAGGGGAAATTGCACAACAAATTTTGGGGTCCATTTTTTCTTGTTACCCCTGCGAAAATAAAAAAAATTAAGTCTAAAGTAACATTTTTGTGAAAAAAGTTAAATGTTCATTTTTTTCTTCCACATTCCAAAAATTCCTGTGAAGCACCTGAAGGATTAATAAAGTTCTTGAATGTGGTTTTGAGCACCTTGAGGGGTGCAGTTTTTAGAATGGTGTCACTTTTGGGTATTTTCTGTCATAAAGACCTCTCAAAGTGACTTCAAATGTGATGTGGTCCCTAAAAAAATGGTTTTGTACATTTTGTTGGAAAAATGAGAAATGCCAAGAGTGTGCAAAGCAGTCATCAAAGCTAAAGGTGGCTACTTTGAAGAACCTAGAATATAAGACCTATTTTCAGTTGTTCCACACTTTTTTGTTAAGTATATAATTCCACATGTGTTAATTCATAGTTTTGATGCCTTCAGTGTGAATGTACAATTTTCATAGTCATGAAAATACAGAAAAATCTTTAAATGAGAAGGTGTGTCCAAACTTTTGGTCTGTACTATATCTCTGATTTAAGGGCATAAAAATTCAAATTTTGAAAATTGCAAAATTTTCAAAATTTTTGCCAAATTTCCATTTTTTTCACAAATAAACGCAAGTGATATCGAAGAAATTTTACCACAATCATGAAGTACAATATGTCACGAAAAAATATTCTCAGAATCAGGGGGATCCGTTGAAGAGTTCCAGAGTAATTACCTCATAAAGTGACAGTGGTCAGAATTGTAAAAATTGGCCTGGTCATTAACGTGCAAACCACCCTCGGGGGTAAAGGGGTTAAACCTTCTAAAATGTTAACAAAATAAAACATTTTTACATATTACAAATGGTGCTGATGGAAAGCAGACATGATTGAAATGTAATTTATTATTGCTTTGTGTGGTATGACTATCTGGATTAAAGGGATAATCATTAAAAGTTTGAAAATTGCAATTTTTTGTAAATTTATATCAAATTTCTGATCTTTTTATAAATAAGGAATGATGCCATACGGATGGCAAAATCGATAAAAATCATCCAAATTTTTTCCACTATTTTTTTTCACACTCGTGTAGCCCCGACCTTACAGTGATCCCAGATGTGTTTAGTTTTTTTATGCATTGCTACTTTTGCACACTATGAACATTTTTTTTAGGAAATATAATTTGATTTCCTCTTAATGACACAGTCACTATTGACTCTATTACATCCAGTGGGTTGAACGGCCGAACTCCAACGATGGTCATGAGGAAACAAACAAACAATCAAACTGAGCTTTTACTCACCCGGGGTCCAGCACTGCTTTTTGCTGCTCCAGACATTTTTAATCAGCTGCATCTTCATGTCAACTGCGCTGCAGCCAATCACTGAGCTCTGTGGTACTGCCAAATTAAATGGGGCATTCTTATAATAAAGAGGCACAAAAGGGGCATTATTAGGTATGGAGGCACAGAGGCATACATCCCAACTTTGAAAGTTAGGAAAGAGTGACACAAACTATGTAGCAATCCACAGTTTTATTTTACACTAAGCCACTTCCCTAACCTTGGTCAGTCGTTTATGTGTGCCTACACAGAAATATTCCTCCTAGTGAACTCATTAATTCTTAACCTGTGGATGTGTATTTAAGAAGGGACATGTGTTTCTGAGACAGAATAAGACTTGGGACAGAGAATCAAGGAACTTCAGAAAGACCCTAGAAGGAAAATTAGAGGCATCATTCAGGGAAGTAGATGGATTGCATGGCATCCAAAGAGACACAGATTTGTATTCTACATGATTCTAGTCTAAAGATATGGCCCTGACTGGAAAGATTTGGATCTCCTCCATTAACCATCAGAGAGACCATGGATTCTTTTAGGGAGACCAGGAGAGGACGAAGAAGTCACCTGGCGCCATGGATATGTTGTTTTGGGGTTGCTAGGAGGGGCTCACCGGTTGCTTAGAGCCCATGGAGATATTGGGAGTTGCCAGGAGGGACCCACTGGTCATCTGGCCCCATGAAAACTCTCGGATAGGCCAGGTTGGGACCCTCGGGTCTCCTGACCTTGTACCTCGATGGACTGCTAGCTTCCTAAGCTTGCCGCTACCTTCTCTCTGTGGGGGCCCACCAGAAGAGGGGGGCCACTGGTTGAGGTAGTCGGCCCTGGAAGTCTCCAAAGTTGCAGCTGTTCTATCCCAGGCGGGCGGAGAAGGAAGGGTGAGACTGTGTAATGTTGCACCATCTTGGGCATTCGCTGGGACTGTTCTATGTGTTTATTGTCCGCTTTGTGGTTCAATAAAATATTGTCACGCTGTTTTACCCTAACTCTGCGTTGTCTGAGTAGCGTTAACCCCACAGAAGACCACGGGTCCTCACAGCACCTATACTCCAAAATAACAACAATAATAAAAAAATACAACTCGTCCCGCAAAAAAATAGGTTCTCATACAAATCTGTTAACAGTTATGGCTCTCCATATATGGCAATGTAAAATTGTTTTGTTTTTGAAAATGTGTTATTTTCATGCAGACATCATAAAACATAAGTAAATGGTGATTTTATGTTAATTGTACTGACCCAAAGAATAAAGTTAATATGTAATTTATATGAAATGGTCAATGCTGTAAAAAATAAACCTTAACTGGGGAAAAATGTATATTTTCACCATTTGCCATGTGCCGCGTATTTATCTCTTGAACTTACTTTTAAGTTAAATAAATAGATCACCGCATCCCTTGATAAATGTCGTTAGGGGTAGAGGGATATTGTGAAAAAGCACAATCATTATTAAAAATACATAAGATTAATAGATTATTAAAATCATTAAAAATAAAAATACATAAGATTAAAAACCTGATGATGAATGAAACTATGCAGTAAAAAAAGGGTGGGACAGATAGAGTCCTTATATGCGTAAAGCTGGGTATAAATAGAGATACAAATAGGATTAAATCATTACAAGAATAAACGATCTGTGTATAAATGTGTTTAAAAAATACTCGTTCTGTTAAATGTCTGACAGCACAAAGAAAATAATGGGGCCTATAGTGTCAAGTCATAATTATCAATGGCAGGCTCAGACTGAGGGCTCGTCCACACGACCGCTTAACATGGCCGAGTGCTGTCCGATGTTTTATCAGATGGCACTGCCCCACAATATACCATTGGTCAGAGTGCTAACTAGTGTTTTTTTTCTCATGCTGATTTTGCATACAAGTCTATGGACTTGTATGACATCAGTGTGAAACATTGAACTGCACTCGGATGTCATCTGAGTGCAGTCCAATTACCACAGACTCAGACAAGGGAGAAGATGGAGAAATTATGTACTCTGTCTACTCTGCACCTGTGATACAAATCTCGCATGAGAGAGAATCGGATCGCACTAAGTTGACACTCAGGTCAATCTCTGACAGAGTTTGATCCAAGTGACATTAGCATAATCATCCAGATTCTCTTGCATGAGAGAATCGATGGCCATGTGAGCGAGCCCTGACCCACAGGGGAACATGTAAATCCCCCGGGGGTCCCGTATGCAGGAGTAAGTAACGTACCCCCTAACATGAGCAGTAGTTGGCCCAATACATTTGATTCACTATGTCCAGACAAAATGTAGCTGAAAAATGAGCTCCCATAGTCAATATTACTGGTGGGCTCTTGCCACTTAAGTCCAACACTAACAGGTAGTAGCTTAAAGTAAAAATAGTGATAGCCTGGAAAATTATTTCATAATTAGCATAAAACCACCAACAACATGGACACAGGATGCCCAACTCACTTACTGTGTTTCGCACAAGAAGCTACATCAGGATCTAAATTTATGGATTCATTCTAAATCTGGTTTTATGATTTTTTAAATCTAATATATTTTTAACGAAGTTTGCAATTTTTACATTATACTCATATCTCTTGGGCACTTTTGAAAACCATTCCAGCAAGATTGGCGCTCCTATCTTTCTGCGTCCAAAAAGTGGTATATGACCACATATAAGTGTGGCACCCCAGGTCTGGTCGCCACAGTGACAGCAATGTCATGTCTGAGAGCAGGTGGGAGGTTCCCTGGTTGGGGACAATTAGCATGCAGCACCTCCTGCCTCAGTCCAGGGAGGGGAGAAATCTGCCCTTTATAAACTGGATCTTGGGCGGGGTTAGAGAAACAAGTGAGAGACAAGCCAGACTCTAGTTCCAGACAAGTTGCAGATAGGGACAGGTCAGCAGCAGGCTGAGGAGTCCTTGTAGGCAGAGGAGAAACACAAGGCCAGGAGGGGAGCCAGCAGAGCTCATCCTGGCTAGAGACTACAAGGCCGGACACTGCAGTCCGAGGCTGTGAGGGTTATAAGCTCAGCAGCAGAAAACCATCACGCAGGGGACTTCAAGTCCTCTGGCCCAAGGAAGCCCGGAGGCTCAGCCACACGAGAGGGACCACTACTGCCCCGGAGGGGTGAGAAGCACGGAAGGCCCGAGTCGCCAGTCATACGGGTGAGAACAACACGGTACACTCAGAGACGTGGGCTACCACCACACTACAGCGGGATAGCCAAGAAAGAGTGAAGTCAGCACGGTAGGCCTACAAACTCCCCCTGACCAGCGGGATTTCCCAGTTGCTCTCAGACTGACCAGGCCTCCATTGTTAACCTGTATTCCGGACGGGTCTCTTAATACCACCAACAGTAAAGACCCTGACTTGCATGACAGACTCCGTGTGGTTACTGCTGCTCCCGCGCACCATCACCACCAACATCCCTATTTACTGACCTGAGGCTATACTCTTCCCGTGGGGAGTTATACTATCCTCTGCTGCACCCACAACATCGGCCTCAGCGGTCTGCCCTGCAGCGGCGGTTGACTCTGACCGCAATCCACGGGTGGCATAGACGGACATTTAACCACAAAACCCTATAAATAGACCGCCATTTGGGTTGACACCCTGAGCCACGGGACCGGGTCCCCGCAACGCAAGGACTACGACCCCCAGCATCCACAACCGGTCCGGTCACGGGTATCCCCACACACACACGGCCCAGGGGGCGTATCAACTTTTTTTGCGTAGTCGGCAGGATTTCGTGCCCGCCACCAACGGGTACTGCGTGCCTGAAGAAAGACTGTAATACTTACCTTGGTGGAGTTTCCCGCCATCCGCAGCCGTTTCCCGCCATCCGCAGCCATTTTCCCGCCATCGGGTGCCATCTTTGGGACGCCGCGCGGGAAGAAGAGGGGCGTGGATGACGAAAGCGCGCGAGAACTGGAGCTCTGCCTTACGCACGGACGCTGCGCAAGGTCCTGAAGGGACGCGACGCAAGGTCCTCAACCCCGATGGTCACCTGCGGAGCCGCGGCCTACAGAAGAAAAGCAACGGAAGGTAGGCCACGGTTGACTAGGGGGGAGGAAGATGTCGGAAGCGGAGGGAACCAGCGTGGCCACTGCCGCAGTAATGCCGTTCACGATGCCTTACATCCCCGGAGCGGTCTGGTTGCCCCAGTACTCAGGGGAGTCGCATTCCCTGAGCGACTT
This sequence comes from Phyllobates terribilis, assembly GCF_046119375.1. Classification (NCBI taxonomy): domain Eukaryota; kingdom Metazoa; phylum Chordata; class Amphibia; order Anura; family Dendrobatidae; genus Phyllobates; species Phyllobates terribilis. Next base: position 513,002,222 of record NW_027362765.1, on the reverse strand, counting down.
TAAAAAGAGACTCTATAGCCTATTCAAAGTATACCCCCTGATGGAGGAACAAAAAGTGAGCATACTGATAGGAAGTGAAGGAGATCTTAGCCCGTCTAAAGGACACTTTTGATACCCGCACCTCAGCAGAGATCAAAATGAGATTTTATGGGTGCAAGCAGCGGGCCCAAGACAGTATAAGAGACTATGCTTTGAATTTGCAAGAGGCCCTGAGAGCCATTAAGCAGGCAGACCCTGACAGTGTGAGGAATGCAGATAAACTGCTGACTGAACAATTCATTGAGGGTCTGCTGTCCAGCGCCCACCGAACCCAGTTACGCCTGATGGCCCTGCAGAGCCCTGAGTTAGACTTTGCACAGTTTAAGGACAGAGCCATCCGGGTACTCCGAGAACCCGCACCCGGTGGCGTTGCGGCCTCCAGGCGCCCTGCTATCACTTATTACCAGGAGGCGGCGCCCCAGTCTACAGAACCTGCAGGAGCTAATGCACAGACTATGAATAGTACCCCGTCTACAGACCTGCACCATCAGGTCCAAGAACTGACCAAAAGCGTTGCCGCACTAACCAGGACTGTGCAGTCGTTACAGGTATCCTCTCCAGGAAAGATCCAGCTGGCTACCAGTCCGGAGGACGTCCCGTGGCGCCAACAGAAGAGGATCCCACCGTCCAGAGAGAAGCCAATGGACCGCTACGACCAGGATGGACAACCCATCTGCCGCCGCTGCAGCCAGCCAGGACATATTGCGAGGTACTGTAATTTAAACGAGCCCAACCTGGGGCAGAGGGCCAACCCCCAGGCGTAAGATCATCAGGCCCGTCAAACTGGCGTGACAAGTTTGTGGGGGGATGACCAGTCTTGCCTGTGGTACTGGATGGCATTCCCATGAGTGCACTGTTGGACACCGGGTCACAGGTAACCACCATCCCCTATGTTCTTTTCAAGCGGTACTGGAATGACACGGATATTACCCACTACCCAGATAGTGACTTGAGCATCATCGCCAGCAATGGTCAGCCCGTGCCGCAGGTGGGGTTCAAGGAGGTGACCATCAAAATTGGTAAAGTTGAACTGCCGGCGCAAGGACTGATTATTGTGGACATTGACCGTCGTGAAAGTCACCCTAAAATAACCTTGGGTACTAACGTTATTGAAAATTGTCTTTCAGAGATAATTGTTATATTACAGCAGGTTGCAATGAATGCCAGCTCCAGCCAGCGGCGTGTCTTACAGAAAGAGATCAGAGCCCTGATGAAGCGGCAACAGTTGGAACTGTCTGGTGGTGAGATTGGTAGCGTTAGGATGAGCGACCCGTTCCCTATCGCCATGCCCCCAAAAAGTGAAATGATGATCTGGTGCCGGACTGCAATCGGGTTAAGAGGTAGAGACTACCAAGCTATGGTAGAACCCGTTTACTCGGACAGTAGGCCCACCATTTTGACAGCACGGGGGGTGGTCGATGTACGCCATGGGAGGGTACCAGTCCGCATCCTAAACATTGGGGAAAGAGAAGTATACTTGCCCCAGTATGCCACTCTAGCCAAATTGTTCACCGTTAACCAGAACTCTGTAAAGGTCGTGGAACCCTTGCCTCCATCTCAACCAGAGGAGGGTAACGGCTCCAAGAAACAAATGGAGGACTGGTGTCAGAAACTGCATGTGGGCACCGACTCCACTCCCTCACACCAAAAACAGGGAGTCTACCGAGTGGTTCAGGAGTATGAAAGAGTTTTTAGCAAACACCCGCTAGACTTTGGGCAAGTAAAGGGGGTAGAACACCAAATCCCCACAGGAAACCATCCACCCATGAAAGAGAGATACCGGCTTGTACCCCCTGCACACTATCAGAATGCCAAGGGTATGTTACGAGAAATGAAGGAGGCTGGGGTGATTAGGGATAGCTGTAACCCCTGGGCAGCTCCTCTAGTCCTTGTAAAAAAGAAAGATGGCACGATGAGGATGTGTGTAGATTATAGAAAGGTCAACAGAATAACACACAAAGATGCGTACCCCTTACCTAGGATAGAGGAGTCTTTGGCTGCATTAAAATCTGCTAACTTCTTCTCTACTTTGGATCTCACTAGCGGGTACTGGCAGGTTCCTGTAGCAGAGTCGGATAAGGAGAAGACTGCCTTCACCACCCCGAAGGGTCTCAGTGAATTCAACTGTATGCCGTTCGGACTCTGCAACGCACCAGGGACCTTCCAGAGGCTGATGGAGTGCAGCCTGGGGCACAGGAATTTCGAAACGGTCCTACTCTACCTGGACGATGTCATCGTGTATTCCAAGACCTATGAAGACCATCTAAAGCACTAGGCAGAGGTGTTCGATGCCCTGGCAGGCTTCGGCCTAAGGTAAAACCCTCCAAGTGTCATCTACTGAAGCCAAAAGTACAGTACCTGGGACACGTGGTGAGTGCTGACGGAGTAGCCCCAGACCCCGACAAGATCACGGTGATTAAGGACTGGCCAAGACCCTCCAGCATAAAGGAAGTGCGACAGTTCCTCGGGTTGGTAGGCTACTATCGAAGATTCATCTCCGGGTTCACCAAAATGGCAGCCCCTATGCAGGACCTCCTGTTAGGTCAGTCAAAGACTAAAAGTCAGAAGCCGCCTTTTAAGTGGGACAAGCTGGAGGAGGAGTCTTTCCGCCAGCTGAAGATGGCCCTCACGGGGGATGAGATCCTGGCCTACCCTGATTACGGCCAGCCTTTTATCCTCCACACCGACGCCAGTAACGTGGGGCTAGGAGCCATACTGTCCCAGATCCAGCAGGGCAGAGAACGGGTAATTGCTTATGCTAGCAGAAAGCTGAGACCCACAGAGAGAAACCCTGAGAATTATAGCTCCTTCAAGCTAGAGTTCCTGGCAGTGGTGTGGGCGGTCACCGAACGTTTCAAGCATTACCTGACTTCTTCTAAGTTCACTGTGTACACGGACAACAACCCGTTGACACACCTGGACACTGCAAGATTTGGTGCCCTAGAGCAGAGATGGATGGCCCGGCTGTCCAATTATGAATTTACCATCAAATACCGGACAGGGCGCGCAAATGCCAACGCAGATGCATTGTCCAGAATGCCTCACTTGCAGGACGGGGGAGAGGATCCAGAAGAACTGGAAGAAATTGAACTCCCTGCATTCCACCATCATGGGGTCACCCAGTGTTCCCACTGCGTAAAGGAGAGGTGCTCTGCCACCGCTACGTTCAATCCTTTACCCCACCACGGCTGGCCAGAGACACAAGATAGTGACCCCGCAGTCCATCTGGTGAAAGAAATGCTGACCCAGGCTGATGCCCGCCTTGATCCAGATGCTCCAGAAGAGACCAAACAGCTGTGGAAGGAGAGGAGAAAGCTGTTTCTCTACGAGGGGAGGCTGTGCCGCAGACCCGTCAACTCTCGAACACACGAGCTGACCTGGCAGGTAGTGGTCCCAAGGCGGGATGCGGCTATGGTCCTAGAAGCATACCACGACAGAGCAGGGCACTTTGGATGGAAGAAGCTGGAGTTCCTGTTGCGTGAGCGGTTCTTCTGGGTAGGCATGAGAGGGGCTATAGAGAGATGGTGCAGAGACTGTGGCCCGTGCAACCTAAGAAGGAAGGACCGCGCCAGCCAGAAGACTCCCCTGCAGCCCATCATCACAAAACAGCCCCTTGAGCTGGTGGCCCTGAACCACGTAAAGCTGCCTCCAAGCAGATCGGGATACGTCTACGCCCTCACAATCGTAGATCACTACTCCCGGTTCCTAGTTGTGGTCCCTGTCAAAGACCTAACAGCTCAGACGGCCGCCAGAGCCTTTCAGCAGCATTTCTGCCACCCACACGGGTATCCAGAGCAAATGTTGACTGATCAAGGCCCAGCGTTCGAGGCCGAAGTCTTCCAGGAATTCTGCAACCTGTATGGCTGCAAGAAGATAAGGACAACGCCTTACCACCCCCAAACCAACGGGATGTGTGAGAAAATGAATCAGGTAGTAATAGACCTGCTCAAGACGTTACCTCTGGAGGAATGCAGCCTGTGGCCTGAGAAACTGCCGGATCTGGTGGACTTGTATAATCATATCCCAGTGGGTTCTACCAACTGCACCCCAGCTTACCTAATGAGAGCAAGACCTGGTAAGCTGCCAATTGACCTGGAGATGGGAGTCCTGACACCCGAGGACACCTCAGCAGAAGCAGACTGGGATACAGAACGACAGCAGCAGTACTGGAAAGTACAGGAGAGTGTGGAGCGAAGTCTGTCTCAAGCAAGGGAGAGGCAAGAGAGGAATTACAACCAGCATGCTCCTGCTGCTCCCCTGGTACCTGGAGAGCAGGTCTTGAAGAGGAAGAGACGGCTCCACAAGTTGGATGACGAGTGGGAGAAAGACCCGTACACCGTACTGCCCTCAAGCCATGAAAATCCAAAGGTATGTGTCATCAGTAAGGATGGAGGAGAGACCACAGCCACTGTCTCCAGAGACCACCTGAAGAAGTGTCCCGAGCAGCTGCAAAGTGCTGATGAAGACCAATATAGCCCTCAACCCGCAGAGGAAAGGGAAGAAATGGTCAGTACAGTGCTCGGAGAATTTCCCCGGTCTTGGACACAAATCAACAATGCTATAGTGGTACCCTTCCTTACCTTTCTCCAGCCAGCCCCTCAAGGGCCTGCAGAAGAGCAAGTAGTGTTGGAAGAGCAAGTGGCCCTGGAGGCAGAAGAGTACATACCAGCAGCTCAGGAGAATCAACCCTCTGCTGGTAGTGAACCTGCCATGCGCGTGGTGAGCTAAAGAGTACGCAGAAAGCTGCCCAACCTACCCGTAACATCTGCAAACACCTCTAGTGCAGACACGAGCACACCCAGTACACAGGGTGTGGAAACAGGGGACCCGAGTAGAGTACCACCAGACAGTGGGTTACGTAGGTCCACCAGGAGCACTAAAGGTCAAATGCATGCTCGCTGGAGAATCTGAATGCAAAGTATATATCTACCTGTATATTGCAAATGTTTTATGTTTGTTGCCTGGTTACTAATTATGTTTTTCTAGTTACCCGACAGGGTTCATGGACTAACAAGTTATGGACAATGAATAACCGGAACTGTATCTTGTATATAGTTGCACCTGGGAAGGTGCCCTCTTTTGAAGACGACCACAGAACACAAAACCCGTGGAGGTGGCTGAAGACGTGGTCCAGCTCGGGATCATCAAAGCCCTGTAGCCACCCCAGGGCCTACGTGGAGGGTTTGGGACGGGTCCCTTAAAGTGCATCTTGGGTGACAAGGACACCTGGTTACGGGAGCGCCGTGATCTAAAAAGGCTAAACTTCTTGTATATATGTTACTGTATTGTTATTACCTGTTGTGTTTTTGCAAAATGTGTTTAGTCCCGGAGTACTAAATTTCACTAGGGGGGAATGTGGCACCCCAGGTCTGGTCGCCACAGTGGCAGCAATGTCATGTCTGAGAGCAGGTGGGAGGTTCCCTGGTTGGGGACAATTAGCATGCAGCACCTCCTGCCTCAGTCCAGGGAGGGGAGAAATCTGCCCTTTATAAACTGGATCTGGGGCAGGGTTAGAGAGACAAGTGAGAGACAAGCCAGTCTCTAGTTCCAGACAAGTTGCAGATAGGGACAGGTCAGCAGCAGGCTGAGGAGTCCCTGTAGGCAGAGGAGGAACACGAGGCCAGGAGGGGAGCCAGTAGAGCTCGTCCGGGCTAGAGACTACAGGCCGGACACTGGAGTCCGAGGCTGTGAGGGTTATAAGCCCAGCAGCAGAAAACCATCACGCAGGGGACTTCAAGTCCTCTGGCCCAAGGAAGCTCGGAGGCTCAGCCACACGAGAGGGACCACTACTGCCCCGGAGGGGTGAGAAGCACGGAAGGCCCGAGTCGCCAGTCATACGGGTGAGAACAACACGGTACACTCAGAGACGTGGGCTACCACCACACTACAGCGGGATAGCCAAGAAAGAGTGAAGTCAGCACGGTAGGCCTACAAACTCCCCCTGACCAGCGGGATTTCCCAGTTGCTCTCAGACTGACCAGGCCTCCATTGTTAACCTGTATTCCGGACGGGTCTCTTAATACCACCAACAGTAAAGACCCTCACTTGCATGACAGACTCCATGCGGTTACTGCTGCTCCCGCGCACCATCACCACCAACATCCCTATTTACTGCCCTGAGGCTATACTCTTCCCGTGGGGAGTTATACTATCCTCTGCTACACCCACAACACCGGCCTCAGCGGTTTGCCCTGCAGCGGCGGTTCCCTCTGACCGCAATTCACAGGTGGGGTAGTCGGACATTTAACCTCAAAACCCTATAAATAGACCGCCATTTGGGTTGACACCCTGAGCCACGGGACTGGGTCCCCGCCACGCAAGTACTACGACCCCCAGCATCCACAACGGGTCTGGTTCCGGGTATCCCCACACACACGCGTCATAAGATGTTGCCGTTCTTGGGAGAAATTGCATAATAAAATACAGTGTATTTCATTAATTTTCCTGTTGTAAAAATGAACAGCTTTGATCTAAATTTGCATAATTTAACTCTCACCTTCCTCATCATCAAGGATACCTCACGAGGTGAGATTTTGCATGATGCTCCAGATCAATGTCGATTGACAGTCATTTTCTATTTATTCCATTTTCTTTACTCATTGTGACGCGCCCCCTGGGCCGTGTGTGGGGGAATACCCGGAGCCGGGTGTCTTTGTAATGTCAGGGGTTGTAGTCTCCGTGGCGGTGACTCAGTTCCGTGGCTCATGGTGGTCAAACCAGTGGCGGATCTGTTTACTTGGTTTTTAATGTTTAAATGTCCGACTACGCCACCCGTGGATTGCGGTCACTGAGAACCGCCGCTGCGCGGCAGACCGCTGAGGCTGATGTTGTGTGCGCAGCAGAGGGTAGTATAACTCCCCACGGGAGGAGTACAGCCTCAGGGCAGTGAGTGCAGATGGTGAGGGTTGTGGTGCATGGGCGCAGCAGAAATGACTCAGAGTCTGTGCAGTGCAGTTCAGGGTCTTTACTGTTGGTAATGAAGAAGGCCCTGCCGGGAGTACTGGCTAACATTAGAGGCCTGGTCAGTCTGTGAGCGAACAAGAGTCCCCCTGGCCAGGTGGAGGTGTAGGCCTTCCCGTCTGACTGCACTCTTTCTGGCTACCCTGCTGTAGTCGTGTAGTAGCCCACGTCCTTGATTGTACCGTGTGGTGCTCACCCGTATGGCTGGTGACTTGGGGCCTTTGGTACCTTCCGCTCCTCGATGGCGGTGCCGCTCCCTTGCTTGTGACTGAGCCTCCGGGCTTTCTATGGCCAGAAGACCTGAAATCCCCTGCCAGGTGGCTTCTGCTGCTGGATGTGGATATCCTCACAGCCTCGGACTCCTGTGTCCGGTTCTCTGCGTCTTCGGCCAGGACGAGCTCTGCACAGCTCCAGTCCCTGGCTTTCAGCTCCTGTCTCCTACAGAGCTCCTTGCTGCTCTGTCCCTGTCTCTGGAACTACTCACTAACCCCGCCCCAGATAAAGTTTATAAAGGGCAGGATCCTCCCCTTCCTGGACTGGGGCAGGAGGCGTTGCATGCAATATTGCTCCTGACCAGGAAAACCCATGCTCGCTCTCAGACATGGTATTTCTACCACTGGTGCAACCAGACCCCCTGGGGTGCCACATTCCCCCCTAGTAAACTTAGTATTCCGGGACTAAACACATTTTATGAAAACATACATAACAGGGTATAAACAATAACATAACATATATACAAGGAGTTCAGTCTTTATAGGTCACGGCGCTTCCGTAACCAGCTGTCCATGTCACCCAAGATGTATTTTGAGGGACCCGTCCCAAACCCTCCACGTAGGCCCTGGGGTGGCTACAGGGCATCGATGATCTGGCGTTGGACCTCGTCTTTAGCCACCTCCACGGGTTTTTGTTCTGTGGTCTGGCACAAAAGGGGCACTTAATAGGTGCAACTATTTACAAGGTACAGTTCCGGTTATTCATTGTCCATAACCTGTCAGTCCATAGAACCAGTCGGGTAACTTGAGAAACATAATTATTATTCATGTAACAAACATAAAATATTTCAACATTTGCAATATACAGGTATATATCATTTTCTTTCTATATTCTCCAGCGAGCAGGCTTCTGACCTCTAGTGCTCCTGGTGGACCTACGTAACACACTATCTGGTGGTGTTCTTTCTGGGTCCCCTGTTTCCACCCCTTGTGTAGTGGGCTCGCTAGTGTCTTCACTACAGGTGTTTGGAGATGTTACGGGTAGGCTGGGCAGCTTTCTGTGTACTCTTTGGCTTACCACGGGCACGGCAGGCTCACTACTAGCAGAGGGTTGATTCTCCTGGGCTGCTGGTATGGAATCTTCTGCCTCCAGGGCCGGTTGCTCTCCCAACTCTACTTGCTCTTCTGTAGGCCCTTGAGGGGCTGGTTGGAGAAAGGTAAGGATGGGTACCACAATAGCGTTGTTAATTTGTGTCCAGGACCGGGGAAATTCTCCGAGTACTGTACTGACCATTTCTTCCCTTTCCTCTGCGGGTTGAGGGCTATCTTGGTCTTCATCAGTGCTTTGCAGCTGCTCGGGACACTTCTTCAGGTGGTCTCTGGAGACAGTGGCTGTGGTCTCTCCTCCATCCTTACTGATAATGCATACTTTCGGATTTTCATGACTTGAGGGCAGTACTGTGTACGGGTCTTTCTCCCACTGGTCATCCAACTTATGGAGCCGCCTCTTCCTCTTCAAGACCTGCTCTCCAGGTGCCAGGGGAACAGCGGGAGCATGCTGGTTGTAAGTCCTCTCTTGCTTTTCTCTTGCTTGAGTCTTGTTTGAGACAGACTTCTCTCAACACTCTCCTGCACTTTCCGGTACTGCTGCTGCCGTTCTGTATCCCAGTCTGCTTCTGGCGAGGTGTCCTCGGGTGTCAGGACTCCCATATCCAGGTCAATAGGCAGCTTACTAGGTCTTGCTCTCATTAGGTAAGCCGGGGTGCAGTTGGTGGAATTTACTGGGATGTGGTTATACAAGTCCACCAGATCAGGCAGTTTTTCAGGCCACAGACTGCGTTCCTCCAGGGGCAACGTTTTCAGCAAGTCTATCACCACCTGGTTCATCTTCTCGCACAATCCGTTGGTTTGGGGGTGATAGGGTGTTGTCCTTATCTTCTTGCAGCCATACAGGTTGCAGAACTCCTGGAAGACCTCCGCTTCGAAGGCTGGACCTTGGTCAGTCAACACTTGCTCCGGATACCCGTGTGGACGGCAGAAGTGCTGCTGGAAGGCTCTAGCTGCCGTCTGAGCTATTAAGTCCTTGACAGGGACCACCACCAGGAACCGGGAGTAGTGGTCTACGATGGTGAGGGCGTAGACGTACCTGGACCTACTTGGAGCCAGCTTCACGTGGTCCAGGGCTACCAGTTCTAGTGGCTGCTTGGTGATGATGGGCTGCAGGGGAGTCTTCTGGCTGACACGGTCCTTTCTTCTCAGGTTGCACGGGCCGCAGTCTATGCACCATCTCTCAATGGCCCCTCTCATGCCTACCCAGAAGAACCGTTCATGCAACAGGAACTCCAACTTCTTCCATCCAAAGTGCCCTGCTCCGTCGTGGTATGCCTCCAGGACCATAGCCGCGTCTAGTCTCAGGACCACTACCTGCCAGGTCAGCTCATGTGTCCGGGAGTTGACAATCCTCCGGCACAGCTTCCCCTTGTAGAGAAACAGTTTACTCTTCTCCTGCCACACCTATTTGGTCTCTTCCGGAGCATCTGGGTCAAGGCGGGCATCAGCCTGAGTCAGCATCTCTTTTACCAGGCGGACGGCTGGGTCCCTGTCTTGCGTCTCCGCCCAGCTGTAGTGGGGTAAGGTATTGAACATGGCAGAGTGCTTGTCCCTTACACAGTGGGAACACTGAGTAATCCCATGACGGTGGAACGCAGGGAGTTTAATCTCTTCCAGTTCTTCTGGATCTTCCCCTCTGTCCGGCAAGTTCGGCATCCTGGACAGGGTGTCTGCGTTGGCATTTGTGCGTCCCGCCCGGTATTTGATGGTAAACTCATAGTTGGACAGCCGGGCCATCCATCTTTGCTCCAGGGCACCAAGTCTTGCAGTGTCAAGGTGTGTCAACGGGTTGTTGTCCGTGTACACAGTGAACTTGGCAGAGGCAAGGTAATGTTTGAAACTTTCCGTCACTGCCCACACCACTGCCAGGAACTCTAGCTTGAAGGAGCTATAATTTTCAGGGTTTCTCTCTGTAGGCCGGAGCTTCCTGCAGGCATAAGCGATTACCCATTCTCTGCCCTGTTGGATCTGGGACAGCACCGCCTCTAACCCGATGTTGCTCGCGTCTGTGTGGAGAATAAAAGGCTGGCTGTAATCAGGGTACGCCAGGATTTCATCTCCCGTGAGGGCCATCTTCAGCTGGCGGAAAGACTCATCCTCCAGCTTGTCCCATTTGAAGGGCGGCTGCTGGTTTTTGGCCTTCCTGGACTGGCCTATCAGGAGATCCTGCATAGGAGCTGCCATTTTGATGAATCCAGAGATGAATCTTCGGTGGTAGCCTACCAACCCAAGGAACTGCCGCACTTCCTTTATGCTGGAGGGTCTTGGCCAGTCCTTAATCACTGTGATCTTATCAGGGTCTGGAGCTACTCCGTCAGCACTCACCACGTGTCCCAGGTACTGTACCTTTGGTTTCAGTAGATGACACTTGGAGGGTTTCACCTTTAGGCCATAGCCTGCCAGAGCGTCAAACTCCTCTGCCAGGTGTTTCAGATGGTCCTCATATGTTTTGGAATACACTATGACATCGTTCAGGTATAGCAGGACCGTCTCAAAATTCCTGTGCCCCAGGCAGCACTCCATCAACCGCTGGAAGGTTCCTGGTGCGTTGCAGAGCCCGAACGGCATACAGTTGAATTCACTGAGACCCATCGGGGTAGTGAACGCGGTCTTCTCCTTGTCTGCCTCTGCTACAGGAACCTGCCAGTACCCGCTAGTAAGATACAAAGTGGAGAAGAAGTTAGCAGACTTTAATGCAGCTAAAGATTCCCCTATCCTAGGTAACGGGTACGCATCTTTGTGTGTGATACGGTTGACCTTTCTGTAATCTACACACATTCTCATGGTGCCATCTTTCTTTTTCACAAGAACTAGTGGAGCTGCCCAGGGGCTACAGCTGTTCCTGATTACCCCAGCCTCCTTCATTTCTCGCAACATTCCCTTTGCATTCTGATAGTGTGCAGAGGGTACAGGTCGGTATCTTTCCTTTATGGGTGGATGGTCTCCTGTGGGGATGTGGTGTTCTATCCCCTTTACTTGCCCAAAGTCTAGCGGGTGTTTGCTAAAGACTCTTTCGTACTCCTGCACCACCCGGTAGACTACCTGTTTTTGGTGTGAGGGAGTGGAGTCGGTGCCCACATGCAGCTTCTGACACCAGTCCTCCATTTGTTTCTTGGAGCCGTTACCCTCCTTTGGTTGAGATGGAGGTAAGGGTTCCACGGCCTTTACAGAGTTCTGGTTAACGGTGAACAATTTGGCTAGAGTGGCATACCGGGGCAAGTATACTTCTCTTTCCCCAATCTTTAGGATGCGGACGAGTACCCTCCCATGGCGTACATCGACCACCCTCCGTGCTGTCAGAATGGTGGACCTACTGTCTGAGTAGACGGGTTCTACCATGGCTTGGCAGTCCCTTCCTCTTAACCCGATTGCAGTCCGGCACCAGATCATCATCTCACTTTTTGGGGGCATGGCGATAGGGAACGGGTCACTCATCCTAACACTACCAATCTCACCACCAGACAGTTCTACCTGTTGCCTTTTCATCAGGGCTCTGATCTCTTTTTGTAGGACACGCTGCTGGCTGGAGCTGGCGCTCATCGCAACCTGCTGTAATATGACAATTATCTCTGCAAGACAATTTTCAATAACATTAGTACCCAAGGTTATCTTAGGGTGGCTTTCACGACGGTCAATGTCCACAATAATCAGTCCTTGCGCTGGCAGTTCAACTTTAACAATTTTGATGGTCACCTCCTTGAATCCCACCTGCGGTACGGGCTGACCATTGCTGGCGATGATGCTCAAATCGCTATCTGGGTAGCGGGTAATATCTGAGTCATTCCAGTACCGCTTAAAAAGCACATAGGGGATGGTGGTTACCTGTGACCTGGTGTCCAGTAGTGCACTCATAGGAAGGCCATCCAGCACCACAGGCAAGACCGGTCGTCCCCCTACGTACTTATCACGCCAGCTCGATGGGCCTGATGGCCTTATGCCTGGGGGTCGGCCCTCTGCCCCAGGTTGGGCCCGTTTAAATGACAATACCTTGCCATATGTCCTGGTTGGTTGCAGCGGCGGCAGATGGGTTGTCCGTCCTGGTCGTAGCGGTCGCTGGGCCTTCCTCTGGACGATCGGATCCTCCTCTGTCGGCGCCAAGGGACGTCCTCCGGACTGGAAGCCAATTGGATCTTTCCTGGAGGGGACACCTGTAAAGACTGCACAGTTCTGGTTAGCGCGGCAACGCTTTTGGTCAGCTCTTGGACCTGATGGTGCAGGTCTGCAGCCGGGGCTTTGTCCAAAGCCTGTGCATCAGCTCCAACAGGCTCTGCAGACAAGGGCGCCGCCTCCTGGTGATAGGTGATAGCAGGGCGCCTGTGGGTTACAGCGCCACCTGGTGCCGGTTCTCGGAGCACCCGGATGGCCCTGTCTTTAAACTGCGCAAAGTCCAAATCAGGGTTCTGCAAGGCCATTACTTGCAACTGGGTTCGGTGGGCGCTGGACTGTAGACCCTCAATGAACTGTTCAGTCAACAGCCTATCCTCATTCCGCACGCTGTCAGGGTCTGCCTGCTTAATGGCCCTCAGGGCCTCCTGCAAATTCAAAGCATAGTCCCGTATACTGTCCTGTGCCCGCTGTTTGCATCCATAAAATTTTAGTTTGATCTCTGCTGAGGTGCGGGTATCAAAAGTGTCCTTTAGACGGGCCAGTATTTCCTTTACAGTCCCCTTTTCCCTGGCTGACCAGGACTTCACTTCTCTTTGGGCTGCTCCGATTAACTGGCCTATCAGGATGCTCACTTTTTGTTCTTCGGACAGGGGGTATACTTTGAATAGGCTATACAGTCTTTCTTTAAAGTCGCTCAGGGTATGCGACTCCCCTGAGTACTGGGGTAACCATGCCGCTCCGGGGATATATGGCATTGTGAACGGCATCACTGCGGCAGCAGCCGCGCTGGCGGTGGGAGCTCCCTCCATTCCTGGTGTCTTCCTCCCCCCTAGTTAACCGTGGCCTACCTCCCGTTGCTTCTTCTCCGTAGGCCGCGGCTCCGCAGGCGATCGTCGGGATTGAGGACCTTGCGTCGCGCGCTGGTGACGTCGGCGTCCGCTGGGCTCCTTCCAGGACCTTGTTCAGCGTCAGTACGTAAGGCGGGGCTTCAGCTCTCGCGCGCTTTTGGCGTAGACGCCCCTCTTCTTCCCGCGCGGCATCCCAGAAATGGCGCCCAATGGCGGGAAAATGGCTGCGGATGGCTGGAAAACGGCTGCGGATGGCTGGAAACTTCACCGTGTAAGTATCACAGTCTTTCTTCAGGCACGCAGTACCCGGTGGTAGCGGGCACGAAATCCTGCCGACTACGCCAAAGTTGACGTGCCCCCTGGGCCGTGTGTGGGGGAATACCCGGAGTCGGGTCTCTGTGTAATGTCAGGGGTTGTAGTCTCCATGGCGGCGACCCGGTCCCGTGGCTCAGGGTGGTCAAACCAGTGGCGGATCTGTTTACTTGGTTTTTAATGTTTAAATGTCCGACTACGCCACCCGTGGATTGCGGTCACTGAGAACCGCCACTGCGGGGCAGACCGCTGAGGCTGATGTTGTGTGCGCAGCAGAGGGTAGTATAACTCCCCACAGGAGGAGTATAGCCTCAGGGCAGTGAGTGCAGATGTTGAGGGTTGTGGTGCATGGGCGCAGCAGAAATGACTCAGAGTCCGTGCAGTGCAGTTCAGGGTCTTTACTGTTGGTAATGAAGAAGGCCCTGCTGGGAGTACTGGCTAACATTAGAGGCCTGGTCAGTCTGTGAGCGAACAAGAGTCCCCCTGGCCAGGTGGAGGTGTAGGCCTTCCCGTCTGACTGCACTCTTCCTGGCTACCCTGCTGTAGTTGTGTAGTAGCCCACGTCCCTGAGTGTACCGTGTGGTGCTCACCCGTATGGCTGGTGACTTGGGGCCTTTGGTACCTTCCGCTCCTCAATGGCGGTGCCGGTCCCTTGCTTGTGACTGAGCCTCCGGGCTTTCTATGGCAAGAGGACCTGAAATCCCCTGCCAGGTGGTTTCTGCTGCTGGATGTGGATATCCTCACAGCCTCGGACTCCTGTGTCCAGTTCTCTGCGTCTTCGGCCAGAACGAGCTCTGCACAGCTCCAGTCCCTGGCTTTCAGCTCCTATCTCCTACAGAGCTCCTTGCTTCTCTGTCCCTGTCTCTGGAACTACTCACTAACCCCGCCCCAGATAAAGTTTATAAAGGGCAGGATCCTCCCCTTCCTGGACTGGGGCAGGAGGCGTTGCATGCAATATTGCTCCTGACCAGGAAAACCCATGCTCGCTCTCAGACATGGTATTTCTACCACTGTGGCAACCAGACCCCCTGGGGTGCCACAATTGCACCAACAGTTGTCTCCTTCTCACCCAGCATCTTACTTATGGTTTTGTTGCCCATTCCAGATTCGTGCAGGTCTATGATCTTGTCCCTGACATCATTAGAAAGCTCTTTGGTCTTGCCCATGTTGTAGAGGTTAGAGTCTGACTGATTAATGGAGTCTGTGGACAGGAGTCTTTTCTACAGGTGACTATGTAAGACAGCTGTCTTTAATGCAGGTAACCAGTTGATTAGGAGCATCTAACTGGTCTGTAGGAGCCAGAACTCATAATGGTTTGTAGGGGATTAAATACTTATTTCTCACTGCAAAATGCTAATAAATTTATCTAATTTATATAATGTGATTTTCTTGATTTGTTTTTGGATATTCTATCTCTCAATGTTAAAATTAACCTACCCTTAAAATTATAGACTGTTCATGTCGTTGTCAGTGGACAAACTTACAAAAACAGCAAGGGATGGAATAATTCTTTCCTTCACTGTATTTAGATTTCCCTGCTCTGATATATTTCTTGCTCTCATTTTGTTTGATTTTTCAATTTAAAAGCATAAAACAGAAGAGCAGCGTATTCTTACCACAGGAGCAGCTATGTTATGAAGGGGTTGTCTCATCATAAATGGGTACAATTTTAAAGCACTTGAAAAAAGCAAAAGCAATTTTGCAATTTGCTTGTTATTAAAAATCCTCTCCAAGAATGGAGTCATTTTTAAGTATTATTGCTTACAGCTGAGGAGTAACTAATCTACTAGGCAAGGAGCAATTCTGAAGCTCGCTGGATTGCTGGATCAGGACAGGTTCAGGACCACCCAGCTCCTCCAATGCTGTAAGACAAGGATGACTTTGCTTGCAGAAATGAAGAGCACGCAGTCCGACAACAACGCCACAACCTCCGCACAAAAGGAAGCTGGGCAGCAGGGAAACGGTGAGCTCCTGAGGTGAAGAAAACCTTTAAGGCCAGTGCACAAGAGCCAAGGAGGCCATATGGAGGGTCTGGGTATAAGCTTCATGCGTTTTGTCTACACCGTGAGCTGGCTCTTTGCTGGATGGATTTTCCTAGATTCCAGTAGTGGTAACAAGTCCACCAGTAATTCACAAATAGTGGTATACCGTACTGCTTCCCATCATCACTAGAAGAGCACATCATTAGAGAAAAAAACGCATGATTCACTTTTCTAGCTAACTGACAGCTGCAGCCAATCACTAGCTGCACTGGTTCTCTGACTTTGTAAAAAAGTAGGCATCACTTCAGGAGTCGTCACCGATCTCCGAAGTGGACTGCGCTTGATTTGCGAGGGCAGTGTAGGGAGAGTATTCCACCATTTTTTATTTTAAGCACATTCGTGCCTTATATTTTTATTACTGTAACAGCAACCTATTTAATATCAACTTAATTGAACCAGTGTTATGTAAAAGTGAAGAGTTGTTCTATAACACTCCTAATATTTTCCTTTTGTATATATTTAGCCTACAGAAACAATGTGTCACATTTTAGACAGAGGTTATTACCCAGCTTTTCCAGTCTGCATAATGCCAGATCTGCCCAGGTAGTCATTTATAAGTCATTAACTCTTCTTTTATAATAGTGTGACTAGTCAGGTTGTTATTGGTTGACTAAGTCCCGCCCCTTCCGAGACTTTAATGTTCAGCAGTGATGTAACACTCACATACATCTGCTGACATCACAGTGAGTGTGACATCACCGGCACAGTGACATCACATTCCACAAAGTTCCATAAACAACTGACTGCAGCCATTGAGCTTTAGTTGTAGTTGGCTTTGACTACAATATACGTGTGGATTGCATTTAGTAATTTTACATATGTTTTTTGGATAATTACCCTGTTGTTGCCTGATGCAACATGGACTTTACAGGGAAAAGAAAGAGAAAAAGGAAAGAAACACCAGATGGAGAAGACACTGGAAATAACCAGGAACCTCCACCAAAGATAAGGAAGATGGACTCCAAGAAATCTGGGCAAGATGGTCAAATATTACCTGACAATGAGGGAACCCAGAATATTTCCTTCCTAGACACTGTACAAAACAGATGTGACAAGTTTGTGGGATACATCACAAATCAAGCTGATACCAATCTACAAAAGCTGAGTACAAGAGAGAGGAAAAGAGAGACTGTGGGTCCAACCAGGATCATTAACACGAGAGGTAATGAAAGTGCAGCAGAAGAGAAGAGAACTGGGAGAAAAAGGAAACATCATGAAGATCCAGCCACCAGTCAAGATGACATCTCAGGTGAATTTAGTGGCCCCAGTAGCAAAAAAATAAAGACCACTGTCCCTCTCACCAGGGATAAGTTTATCTGCCATGGCATACTTGGAGAAGGGAGTTATGGGAAGGTTGTACTGGCCACGGATAAGATACGGAAACAAAGTGTGGCCCTTAAAATCATAAAGAAGGAAAGCCTAATTTCCTTCCCTGAATGCCTTGTTGAACACCATGTCCTGAAGCTTAGCCACAACAGCAGATTCTTAACTCATTGCCATGCTGCGTTTCATACTGAAAACCATGCCTATTTTGTCACCGAGCTGGCCAGTGGAGGGGATCTGCATGACTATATATATAGTACCATTCCCCTGAAGGAACCTGTAACCTTTATAGCAGCAGAAATCGTCTGTGGCCTACAATTCCTGCACAGCAATGACATCATTCACCGGGACTTAAAAACGGATAACATCCTGCTGACTGGTGACGGCCACATAAAGATTACTGATTTTGGACTATCTCTTTATGAGTTTGATAAGAGATTTAATGCCAGAGATTTCAGTGGAACACCTGGGTATGGCGCCCCAGAAATGATCATAGGAGACGCTTATGATGAAGGTGTAGATTGGTTCGCCTTTGGAGTCATATTGTACAACATGATTTTCCAAGACTCACCATTTCCAGGAGACACCACTGAGGAGATTGAGAGAAATGTCATCT
The DNA here is from genome assembly GCF_046119375.1 of Phyllobates terribilis. Lineage (NCBI taxonomy): Eukaryota > Metazoa > Chordata > Amphibia > Anura > Dendrobatidae > Phyllobates > Phyllobates terribilis. Next base: position 512,984,653 of record NW_027362765.1, on the reverse strand, counting down.
ACTCTGAACCATCATATGAAAACCTCACTGACCACGATGCTGTGGACATTATGTCCAAACTACTCTGCAAAGACCATTATGTCCGGCTAGGGGTTAATGGAAAAATCAGAAAACACCCCTTATTTTCAAATCTAAACTGGACAGACATAGAAACAGGGAAAGCGCCATCTCCAGTTATTATAAGAAGGAACATGAATGTCAGCATGAGACAGCAGATCCCAGCACCGCGCAGTGAAGACCTGAACGAGACAATTCCGGCTGAAGAACAGAAGATTTTTACGCGGTTCCCATTTGTGGCTCCAGAATGGAGCACAACTTACCACTAAGCGGAGAAACGGCATAATACCATCTAATCCTCCTGTATCTTGATTTAAGACTATCTACTTTGGGGTGTGTGGCACCTCATCCCGTATCCCGCATATTCTTAATATGTAACAATAAACTTTGCTTGTTTTAATTCATCCTTTGGTTCTTTGGAGCATTTTTCTATTTTTTCCTGTGTGTATACAGTGTATATATGTACAGGTCATGTGTATATCTAAAGGTCATGTATATATGTGTATATATAATGTGTAAGTCATGTGTCTGTATAATGTGTATGTGTATATTGTGACAAAAAAACATCAGATTAAGAAACAATTCTATTTTTTTAACCCCATAGTGACCACCAATACGTCTTTTTACGGACCTGCGATATAAGAGATTAGCATCCCCCGACAGGTGACAATCCTGCAGCTATCAGCTGTACACTATAGCTAACAACTTGCTGCATCAGCCACGATCAGGGTCGGCACTGATTATGGCCATTTAACCCCTTAAATGCTGCTGCCAATAGTGACTACAGCATCTAGATGGTTAACAGAGTGTGGGGGCTCCCTCTTTAACTACATTGGCACCCTGGGATCTTGATCGTGCTGTCCTGATGTTCGCCATGGCAGTCGAATAACGGCCTTAGAGCCTGCCGCGTATAGTGGCCTGTTCAGAAGTTATTAAAATGTAGGCGGTGAAAATAAACTTTTTCATTCCTGTTATGCCAGTTTGCATTAATTCCTGAAAAGCACCTCAAGGGTTAATGAACTACCTGAAAGCAATTACATTTTTAATTCGGGGATGCGGTTTTTAAAATGGTATCACTTTTGGGGGGATTTCCAATATATAGGACCCTCAAAGTAATTTCAAACCTGAACAGATCCCTATAAAAATAAGTTTTGTAAATTTCCTTGAAAATATGAAAAATTACTCCTCCATTTTTAAACCTTCTAAAATGCTAACAAAATAAAACATTTTTACATATTACAAATGGTGCTGATGGAAAGCAGACATGATTGAAATGTAAGTTATTATTGTTTTGTGTGGTATGACTATCTGGATTAAAGGGATAATCATTAAAAGTTTGAAAATTGCAATTTTTTGTAAATTTATATCAAATTTCTGATCTTTTTATAAATAAGGAATGATGCCATACGGATGGCAAAATCGATAAAAATCATCCAAATTTTTTCCACTATTTTTTTTCACACTCGTGTAGCCCCGACCTTACAGTGATCCCAGATGTGTTTAGTTTTTTTATGCTTTGCTACTTTTGCACACTATGAACATTTTTTTTAGGAAATATAATTTGATTTCCTCTAAATGACACAGTCACTATTGACTCTATTACATCCAGTGGGTTAAATGGCCGAACTCCAACGATGGTCATGAGGAAACAAACAAACAATCAAACTGAGCTTTTACTCACCCGGGGTCCAGCACTGCTTTTTGCTGCTCCAGACATTTTTAATCAGCTGCATCTTCATGTCAACTGCGCTGCAGCCAATCACTGAGCTCTGTGGTACTGCCAAATTAAATGGGGCATTCTTATAATAAAGAGGCACAAAAGGGGCATTATTAGGTATGGAGGCACAGACGCATACTTCCCAACTTTGAAAGTAAAGAATGAGTGACACAAACTATGTAGCAATCCACAGTTTTATTTGACACTAAGCCACTTCCGTAACCTTGGTCCGTCGTTTATGTGTGCCTACACAGAAATATTCCTCCTAGTGAACTCATTAATTCTTAACCTGTGGATGTGTATTTAAGAAGAGACATGTGTTTCTGAGACAGAATAAGACTTGGGACAGAGAATCAAGGAACATCAGAAAGACCTTAGAAGGAAAATACGAGACATCATTCAGGAAAGTAGATGGATTGCATGGCATCCAAAGAGACACAGATTTGTATTCTACATGATTCTAGTCTAAAGATATGGCCCTGACTGGAAAGATTTGGATCTCCTCCATTAACCATCAGAGAGACCATGGATTCTTTTAGGGAGACCAGGAGAAGACGAAGAAGTCACCTGGCGCCATGGATATGTTGTTTTGGGGTTGCTAGTAAGGGCTCACCGGTTGCTTAGAACCCATGGAGACAATGGGAGTTGCCAGGAGGGACCCACTGGTCATCTGGCCCCATGGAAACTCTCGGATAGGCCAGGTTGGGACCCTCGGGTCTTGTGGCCTTGTACCTCGATGGACTGCTAGCTTCTTAAGCTTGCCGCTACCTTCTCTCTGTGGGGGCCCACCAGAAGCGGGGGGCCACTGGTTGAGGTAGTCAGCCCTGGAAGTCTCCAAAGTTGCAGCTGTTCTATCCCAGGCGGGCGGAGAAGGAAGGGTGAGACTGTGTAATGTTGCACCATCTTGGGCATTCGCTGGGACTGTTCTATGTGTTTATTGTCCGCTTTGTGGTTCAATAAAATATTGCCACGCTGTTTTACCCTCACCCTGCGTTGTCTGAGTAGCGTTACCCCCACGGAAGACCACGGGTCCTCACAGCACCTATATATATATATAAGAGTTATGGCTCTCCATATATGGCAATGTAAAATTGTTTTGTTTTTGAAAATGTGTTATTTTCATACAGACATCATAAAACATAAGTAAATGGTGATTTTATGTTAATTGTACTGACCCACAGAATAAAGTTAATATGTAATTTATATGAAATGGTCAATGCTGTAAAAAATAAACCTTAACTGGGGAAAAATGTATATTTTCACCATTTGCCATGTGCCGCGTATTTATCTCTTGAACTTACTTTTAAGTTAAAAAAAAAAGATCACCGCATCCCTTGATAAATGTCGTGAGGGGTAGAGGGATATTGTGAAAAAGCACAATCATTATTAAAAATACATAAGATTAAAAGATCATTAAAATCATTAAAAATAAAAATACATAAGATTAAAAACCTGATGATAAATGAATCTATGCAGTAAAAAAAGGGTGAGACAGATAGAGCCCTTGTATGCGTAAAGCTGGGTATAAATAGAGATACAAATAGGATTAAATCATTACAAGAATAAACGATCTGTGTATAAATGTGTTTAAAAAATACTCGTTCTGTTAAATCTCTGGTTGACAACACAAAGAAAATAATGGGACCTATAGTGTCAAGTCATAATTATCAATGGCGGGCTCAGACTGAGGGCTCGTCCACACGACCGCTTAACATGGCCGAGTGCTGTCCGATGTTTTATCAGATAGCACTCTGCCCAATGTTATACTGTGGGGCAGTGCCAACTAGTGTTTTTTTCTCATGCCGATTTTGCATACAAGTCTATGGACTGTATGACATCAGTGTGAAACATTGAACTGCACTCGGATGTCATCTGAGTGCAGTCCAATTTCCACGGACTCAGACAAGGGACAAGATGGAGAAATTATGTACTCTGTCTACTCTGCATCATGATACAGCACTTTGATTCTTTTTATTATTCCTCTTATTATTTTTTGTAATCCATTAAAAACAAGTATGTGGAAAACAGACTTCTGAATGAGGCCTAAATGTCTGGAAGGATCACTGCTGGAAAAAATATAGCCGGGATATAAAAAAGTGCACCTTGCGTTATAGATGATTTGTGCATGCGCGGGATCTGGAAGACGAGACTGTACGTCACAGGGCAGGGGAGGGGGGAAACATTGTAATTAGCAAAGTAGTTTGGGATTTCTGTCCGTTCCCCGGCTCTCAAGAATGAGAAAACTAACTGAATAAAAAGACATTTCAAAGCAAGCTGACCTCTAATATTAGGCATACAGGTATGTATAGACTTATATTTCTATCACCTGTATGCCCATATTAGAGGTCTGATAGGTCCCCGGGGATGACAGATTCCCTTTAAAAGCCTCCACAGTTTCTCTAGTAGCCAAATGTCCTGTGGTCTCAGCAGCGACCCCTTTTTGTTTAGATTTGATTGATGTTTATGCATATAACAGTGGATGATGCAGGAGAGGTCAGAGGCATCAATCTAACCTAAAGGAGAGGGGTTATGAGGAGATCACTGGATACCAGGGGCGGACATATCATTGGTGCAACCTGTGCGATCCCACAGAGGCCCAAGAGGTAAAAGGGCCCATTTCTACCTCCAAAGCAGGTGCAATTTTGCATTTTTAGCAGCTCTGGGGCTGCAAAGGGCCCATATATTGTTCTTGCACAGGGGCCCTTTTCTGCCTGTGTCCACCAGTGCTCGATACACGTCTGCTAAAGAAACATCCAGTCTACGATATTAGAGTAATTTGCAACAAAGCAGGAGATATTAAAACTTCTGTTTCTAAGGTACATTTATTATTACTACTACACCTGAGTTTGTACCCATTTAATAGTGATAGTGGTCTTGGAGAGTCAAAATAGCGAACAGATTATTTTTCAGTTGTAAATGTACTTTCAGATAGCGACCACTAGATGTCCCTAGTGAGCTGACATGAAGTTGGCACAAGTATTAAGGCACTGCACATTCACTCATCTCAGGTGTAAAGGAGTCTGGGCTTATGGTGTTGATGACTTATCTACAGGATAGGTCATGAACAGCTGATTGGTGGGATTCCGACACTCAGCGCCCCCCACCGATCAGCTGTTTTTTTGCTCCAGCGGACTGTAAACATTGTAACTACAGTATGCCTGGACAACACCTTTAATTCTGTGCTCTCAGCAGACAATGTTTTTGCTCTGCCTACCTACAACATATATGTAGTAATCTGAAGAGGATTTCCAGGCTTAAGATACTGGTAAGTTATTCTTAGGATAGGTCATCAGTATCAGATGCATGGTGTCCCAGAACGCAGTACCCCACCAATCAATTGTTTTCAGCTCTGGCAGCGGGGGGATGTGAAAGTGACCCATGCAGACCCCCACAGCTCTGTTCACGGTGTATTGGCTGTTCTGTGTGCAGCTCTTATTGCATAGTGGATAAAAACTGAGCTGAAATATTCATGAACAGCCAATAGGCCACGAACCGGCCCATGCTGTTCACTCCATTCACTGGTTACATCTGGCAGCCACCAGAGCTGAAAACAGCTAATCGGTGGGGGTGCCGGATATTGATCCTGAAACACCTCTTCTATGTGCACACCGAGTCTTTTTTGCAGTTTTCACAGCAGATCCTCTAAGTTTTTGAGGAGGATTTGGAGAGTTTCCGCTCAGTCTCTGCTCCAATACAGCCTCAAACACTCCTGTGTGCACATATCTGAAGTGAAATTTCACATTTGACGATCACTGACTATATTATTTTAACAAAAAAGAACTAACAGTCTAGTAATATGCAAATCAACATAGAAATAAAACTGGTAAAAAACACAACAGAATTCAATTTGTAGTAAATCACTTAATGACCACACGATTGTTACAGTTCCTCTGCCACTGGAAACCTGCAGCGTGTGGAGGGTCTTCATGAGGAAGATGAAGCTTGAGCGTTAGGGTGCAGACAGACAGCCATATAACTCGGGTGAAGATCGCATCGCAATCCTCGGACTGGCTGTCGGCTCCTGACCTGAGCGTGACAGCTGCAGAGAAATACATGCTGCTACTCTCAGGTCAGGAGCCGACAGCCAGTCCGAATATTGCGATGCGATCCTCTCCTGAGTTATATGGCTGTCTGTCTACGACCTTAGGCCACATTTATGCGTTCAGTATTTGGTCAGTATTTTACATCAGTATTTTGTAAGCCAAAACCAGGAGTGGGTGAAAAATGCAGAAGTGGTGACGTGTTTGTATCATACTTTTCCTCTGATTGTTCCACTCCTGGCTTTGGCATATAAATACTGAGGTAAAATACTGACCATATACTGAACGTGTGAACGTGGTCTTAGAATTGGTGCGAACCAAGTCACAGGATCTAATTCATCGGCCACGTCCGTAATCAGTGCTTGCTGGAAGGGAGGTCTGAATATCACTTCTTACCTCCTGGCATCGGTGGATCTTTTTTTGATTAGTCGGCCTGGTGCGACATCACATGTACATCACACTCCAACAATGATGTGTAGCCAGGCCGGAGGAGCCGAAGATGCCGTTAGGCAAGAGGCGGTTCTCAGGGCGCCCTTAGAGCAGACACAGATTACTGACCTGGCCAATTGATTGGGTCCTGAAAATCAATTCGCACCAATTCTATTATTACACTATTCTATCCAACAGGACAATGATCCCAAAGGTCCACCAAGGCATGGTTTCAGAAGAAGTCTTAGAAGATTCTCAGGTGGCTGTCACAGTCGCCTGAATTGAAGCCCATATAAATTTTTGATGGGATTTGAAGAAGGCGGTTGCAACATGGAAAGCCAAGAAAATTAGTTACCTGTAGACCATGATGAATGGGTTAAGATTCCCCAAGAATGCTTCCAGAAGCTATGTCTGGCTGGCTATCACCATTGCAATTCTACTAAGTAGAGTTAGCAGCATGGTGGTGTAACACAGCGTGGAGCAGTATCCGTGGGCGAGGCACTCGTCTCCAGCGCCCCGGCACATTACATGAAAGTGAAGGTCCTGGCTGGGTGTGTGGATTTGTGCTGTGAGATCCTTACACCCATGCAGGCAAAATGTAGCTAATGTTGCTGGTTTTCCAGAACCAGATGTTTCACAGTTCAATGAGAGAGGCCATCATTAGAAAATAAACTCTACTGAATGGCAACTTGATCAGGGTTATATAAAAGGGATAGCGGGTACAAAGTCTTAAAGACGTTTCCTTTACAGTATGAAGCAATTTCCACACAGTATCATTCCTCTGTAGTATACTCCAGAGCTTTCTATATCTGCTGTTTCTCCCTACTTCGCCACAACCCAGCTTTAACGCAGCGGTCCTGATTAACAAGCCTCCGCTACTTGTTCAGCGGTTCCGCATCCTATTTCTTCCACTACTGTGGCCCTGGAGCTCCTGCTCGGGACCCACATTAGTCCCAGTTTGAAAGTTCTGTTAAGGACATTTCTTTCTGCGTTACAAGCCCAAGGTCTCGTGGCTTGGCGTCCACTCCAACGACCAGTCTCCGGGAAGCCACTCTGTCTCATCAGTCACTGTTACGGATCCGGGTGGTGGAACCACTGTGCTGCGGTGCAAGGAGGGACCCAGAGGGGCTTAACTAGGTATCAACTCGGACCGACCAAGGTCGTACGGCGGCTCAATCGACTCCGTGAACAGGGAGGTGTAGCACCCTGAGGATTCGGCTGCTACAGGGGTATTACGCCTCAAGCCAGAGGTGTGGTATTCCACTCCCAGGTAAGGATGGAGTGTGGAACTGAGCTAGTAGGCTGCATGCACTACACACATCCCATTTCCGGGGGACAGATCGACGGTACTCCCACCAGTTAATGTGCAGGTACGATAGTGTCTGTCCCTGGCTGGAGTGGGAGGGGGGTGGAGCATCCTAGTAGTGTAGGGGCAGATAGGGGGAGCAGTCTGGGTAAGGCTAGGAGCTCATTGGGTGCTGGTCACCTGAGCTCACACATAGAGGGAGTATATAAGGTGGGCACCATCTTAGGACAGGGTCTTTTGTAGAGTCAGAGGAGCAGAGCAGAGAAGCTCAGCCAGAAGGGCTGACAGGGAGTTGTGGTTCCGGCTGGGCCCAGCTCCAAGGCCAAGTCTGAGAGAGAGAGAGGAGTCAGAAGGACCCAGAGAAAAGAAGAAGGAACCCCAAGACCCCAGAATACAAGCAGCAGGGTGAAGGGTTGGCACCCAGGGTACCGGATCCCAAGCTGGCAGAGGACAAAGCACACCTTAGCCAGAGACCGGAGGTCGTGGGCAGGATCTGCCACGACCCTGACTAAATCCACTAGGAAGGCATACCAGGTATAGGGTCAGGGAACCCAGAAGGGGTGTACCCACCAAGAGACCCGAGGGAGCCGGACATAGGTGGATCCCTGGTGAGAACGGCCAGAAGAGAGGGAAAGTCAGACAGGAGCTCAGGACCACGCTCCAGAATTACTTGGGGGTTGGCCGAGTCCAGGACCTGGTGGACGCAGCACGGCTCGGGTGGTCGCTTCAGGCCAGAGTGACCATAAGAACACCCGTAAGTAAAAACCCCTGAACTGCACAGCCTGACTCTGAGTCTTCTTGCTGATTCATCCTGCACCTTCACAACCACCATCCTCTACATCTGACCCCCTGAGGCTATACCCCTCCCGTTGGGGGTTATACTACCAGAGCTGCACACATACCACCAGCCTCAGCGGACCCTTCTGCAGCGGCGGCCTTTTGACCGCAAATCAACGGGTGGCGTAGTCGACACTAAGGACCTTTACCAACATCTTTAAAGACTGCCACACACTGAGTTTGACACCCTGGGCACGGACCGGGTCGCCGCCACTCGGAGACTACAACCCCCATCTGATCCGGCTCCGGGTAATCCCCAAACAGCACTGGCCCAGGGGGCGCGTCAGAGGGACCGAGCAGAGGGACCAGGTGCTACTCTGGGGACAACCTTGTAAGAGAGCAGGTGACTCCAACAATTCAGATGGCAGGGACTGACCGGTACAGCAGATGAGCACGACAAGCAGGAGTCTCCAGGTAGGCTGTCAGGTATACACGGCAGGTGCAGGAAGGAGCCTCTAGGTAGGCTGTCAGGTATACACGGCAGGTGCAGGCAGGAGCCTCTAGGTAGGCTGTCAGGTGGTCACGGCAAGTGACAGGCAGGAGCCTCTAGGTAGGTTGTCATGTATACACGGCAGGTGCAGGCAGGAGCCTCCAGGTAACATGCAGGTTCTCCAAGTAGGCAGGCTAGCCTAGCCCATAGACAGACTGGCGGGTAGACCGTAGGCAGACCGTCGGGCTGGAGAGTGTCCTTGGCTGGCGGAGACAGATAGCAGGTGAAGGCTCCGGATTAGCAGACTGGCCAAGCCCATAGACAGACTGTCAGACGGAGCCGTAAGCAGACTGTCGGGCTGGAGGGTAGACAAGCTGGCGGACAGAACTGGTAGTCAGACTGGCGGGCTGGACTGATAGGCTAGCAGCGGGGCCTGGGGGCTGAAGCAGAGTTAAAAACACAAAGCTACAACCTTGCACGGGCACCTCCATTTTGGAGGAGGTGCCCTTTATATGGGAGGTCCTCCGGCCATTGGCCGGGGACTCATTAGGATGGCGCGCACGGCCCCTTTGAGAGGGAGGGAGCACGCGCGCGCCCTAATCACAGAGCTCGGGAATCTGCGCGCGCCAGCAGCAGATGCAGGAGCGCCATAGGACGCCGGGCGGGGAGCGCGGCGGTAAGAGGGACGGCGTCTCTGCCTGTCAGAGGGCAGAGACGCCGATACTACAGTCACTTTTCCTCAGGATCTCACTATCCCTTCCCTTCAGTTTCCTCTCATTCAGGGTCCACCTCCAATGCAGCACTGCTCACTATGGACCTTTTAGTCCGCTCACTTTGTACTCTCGACCCTATTGGACTTCCTAGCAGGAAGCTGTCACTTTCCCTTATACTAGCCCCTCCCACTGTGGCCTAGTCCCAACCTTTAACTCCAACTTACACTATGGTCAATTATATACACTACCAACATCATTAACATGTTTATCGCATTACACTATTCATATTACATCACAATACTATTAACACTGATCACATTACATTAATATTTTTAAGACGCAGGACACAATTCGCATGACATAATACAAAATACAGTGGCTCAGTGTGATTAGCACTGCTGCCTTGTAGTTCTTGAGTCTTGGATTCAAATCCCACCAAGAACAACATCTCCAAGGAATTTGTATCTTCTCCCCATGTTTGTGTGGGTTTCCTTTGGGTCTGGTTTCTTCCCACACTCTAAAGACATACTGATAGGAAATCTAGATTGTGAGCTCCAATGGGGATGTAAGGGGGAAGACCAGGGTGTAAGTTCTTTCAGAGCAAGGGATCTGGAACTGCTGGGGCTGTACCTCCTGTTGCAGGGGGGAGACAGACTGCGAGCACAGGAGTCATGTGACTGGGAAGTGGGGGAGTGTCCAGAGACAGAGCTGGGAGGTCAGGTGATCAAGGGACTCCTGGTGTGACTAGAGAGAGGAAGAGACGAGGACGTTTTGGCTGGAAAGCGGAGCTGAGTCCTGCGCAGGAGAACAGTGTGAGATGGTCCAGGCTCCTGGCTCGAGTACTGGGATCAGGAGTCGGGTGCAGTGGACCGGAGGAGTCAAGCACGACTATAGAGACTAGGGGCTCAGCGGGTAAAACCAGAGACCGCCCGCTGCTGCCAGAAGACGGAGCATTGTTTGGGCGGGGAAGCCTGAAGAAATCATCACCTGCATCTGCTGGCGACTGCCTTGTGAGGAGCTGGAGTCAGATAAGTGTACAAACTGACGTTTACAACTGGTTCGGCTCTGCTACATCTTGTCAGACTGTGAACTGTTAGTTATAGACTTTCACCTGCTATTTCCCTTGTTTTTCCCCCATATTTTCCTTGTTGCTCCCTGCATGGAGATTGACCTTGTTCTTATAAATCCCCCCGTTTATTAACCCCGTATTGTCTGCTCTGTGTTTCTGTGTCACTGCATCTAAAGTACCCGTGTTACAGGGACAGTCATGATAATATCTGTAAAGTGCTGTGGAATATGATGGAGCTATAAAAGAAAGTAAAATAAATAAGTAATAAGGATGTTTGTCACAAAGGAGATGAATAATTCTGAGGCTGCAATAGTCATTAAAAATCATCTTTTTTGATGAATTTGGAGATACCACTTGTTATATTAGTTGTGTTGAGTTATGTAAATAGTGTTTGTTTCATTTGTTTGTTTCCCACAAACAGCAGAAAGTTTGTACATTTTTACTAATAAACCTAATATGCAGTGGTGATTAAATCATTTTGATTACAACTGTGTACATACTTCCAAAATACAGTACTTTGTAGAAATGCAGTAAAATAGGGGTCGTTTATTTGGTATTTTTTTTCCTTCCACAGATTTTTTTAACCCCTAAGTACAAAGCCTATTTAGAGTCCCAATAGGTGAAAATATCAAACTGAACATTACTTATCATCTACTTCAGCTCTTCACCCCTGCCTCTGGTCTGTTTTGCACTGGCGGTTTCACATCAACAGCTAATTATTGGGCTCAGTGACTCTGTCAATGCAGACAGCATGAGCTGCTGAGCCCAATGATTGGCTGCAGCACTGATGACTTTACATCACTGCTCCCACCTACCAACAAAGAGGGGAGGCAGTTTTGATAATCCTTCACAGGAGCAGGGAAGAGTACGTAAAGCTGTATTTAATATTTCCCCTTTAAAGACTATGAAATTAAAGAAAAAAAACAATTCCTGGAAAATCCCTTTAAGACCTGTGCAAGTTATTTTTTTTTTTTTTGGAGTTGTATTTTTCAATGGCATCATTTTTGAAGTACATATCACTCATTGATATTAACTAATTTTTCTCCTGTGCAGAATAACTAACATGTTACTTGTTTTACTATGGGTTGGTACTATTTATTAATTACCGAACGTGCTTGTCACTGCTCGGTTCTCGCCCGAGCATCACGGTGCTCGAAAAGCTCAGCGAATATTTCGGTGTTGCTAGGACAGGAACTCGGGTCCCCTCCCTGCATGTTTGGCGCTCTTTAGAGAGCCAATGAACATGCAGGGATTGCCTGCATCGCACTGTAATGCCGTAGCCATGTTGGTTGTGGGCATTACAGTGATTGGCTGGCCGCACAGCGTCATCAGGCCTATATAAGACCTGGCGCCGCTATGCTCGCCACAGTCTACCCCGGAAACAGGCAGAGTAGGGAGAGCTGCTGCTGCGTCAGGGAGAGATTTGCTTGTTTAGAGTTAGTATAGGTATTCCACAACATATATATCCATCTGAACTAAGGCTGTGTGCCCACTATGCGTTTTTCAAGCGTTTATGAAGCGTAAACGTTTAAAAAACGCTTGGTAATCCGTCCCCCATGGTCCCCAATGGTATTCCGCAATGTCAGTGCCCATGCTGTTGATTTTTCCGCAGCGTTTATGCTGCGCTCAAAAATCCGCAGCATGTCCATTAATTTTGCGGACACGCAGCGTAATCGCCGCCATTGACTTGCATTGAAATGCATATAATCCGTGTCAGTACATTTGTACACACGGATTATATGCGTTTCTATATGCGGATGATACCCAGGTCTGGAGGAGAGAAGATTCTCATCCAGACCTGGGTACCATTGCACCTGTGAAAAAAAAAAAAAATAAAGATTATATTTACCTTCTGATGGCCCCTGCAGCACTTTGCTCTCCTTTGTTGGCAAATCGCAAAGGACTGAAGGACCTGCGCTGACGTCATAGTCATGTGACGGCAGGTCTTTCAGTACAGGGCAACGCGATCTCCCAGCAGCCAGAACGGAGCGAAGCAAGACACCGGGGGGCCATCGGAAGGTAAGTATAGATTTATTTTTTTATTTTTTACCGTTCTTTACAGTCACACTATATAAATCCATGCTGTTTGCATGGATTTATATAGTGTGACCAAGTTGTCAAGCACTTTCCAAGTGATGCTAAAATCGCTTGGAAAGCGCTTGACACTCACATGTGGAAATGCATGTGAAGAACGCTTCACATCCGCATGTATTTGTCAGGAAAAACGCATGCACAATCTGCATGCGTTTTTTCTGCCAGGGAGATGCAGAAATGCTGCAGAAATTTTCTGCATCGTGGGCACATAGCCTTGCAGTCCTTCTGAGGACTAATCCAGCTGCATATATTCAGTGGTGAATTTGATAGCAGGAGTTAGGCAGGCAGGCAGTGTATGTGGCAGACTGCAGTGCATGATACAGCACAAGGGGGTCCATTGAAAATTCTGTCTGCTGCTGCTGTTCTGACATATATTTGTAGCCTCATATAGCAGGGGCCAGGGCCAATTTTTTTTTTATCTTAATCCTGATATTACAGCAATAAAAATCCAGAAGTTTGAACTGAACATGGAAAATAATGGCTTACATTTTCATTTTGTTTCAGTGTGTCTGTCAAGCTGTTCACACTAGTTCTCTGTGAAGAATAGTATTAGTAAATTACAGGCCTGCTATTTAAAACTGTGGTTCTCTGTCAGACGTATCACATATAACAGTATTCCAAAATCAGCCATTTCTGCCTTCCATTTCTTTGCAGTGTGTCGGTCAAGCTATTCCCACTAGGTCTCACAAACAAACAACAAACACCCACATCTTGTCGCCCGAAGTTCTTGTCCCAATTGCTTGGGGACCACAGCACACCACTATTGAACCCTGAGCAATGTCAAAAGGTTGTTGGTTATATAGCAGTCACTTTGCCACCACCACTACCACCCTGTCTTCCATATGGTCAAGTCTCAGTAGCCGTGAGTCTGGACCGCATATTCCTAACCCTGATCCTCTTTCCTCCCACCATGCCGAGTGCCCGGAGACAAATGTTCCCACACTTGGAAACTCAGAAGAGCTGTTCACTTTTCCATTTGTAGATTCGAGACTTTCACCCGGCCAGCTTCAAGCGAGTCAAGAGGAGAACGCGTGTAGCGATGCCCAAATATTTGAGCAGCCACGGTCACACGAAAGCAACGGTGGGAAAGTGCAATTACTGTCGCAAGAGGTGGATGATGATGATGAGACACAATTGCCAGAAAGTCAGGAGGAGGACCAGGGTGTGGAAGTGGAAGACGAGGTGGTAGATGATATAGTAACTGACCCAACCTGGCAGGGGGACATGCAGAGCAAGGACAGCAGCACACAGGGGGAGGGAGGCGTAGCACCACAACAGGCAGAAAGAAGCAGTGTGGTGGCCACAGACACAAGGTGAGAAAGTTTTCCCCGTAACACCAACATGATGGAAGTTGCCAGCACAACTGTTAGGTCTTCCTGAGTCAGGTTGTTTTTTACAGACTCTGCCGATAACCCCAAAAAGGCCATTTGCACCACCTGCCAGGCCAGCATCAGCAGGGGTAGCAAAACTAGCAGCCTGACCACCACCAGCATGATCAGGCGCATGGCACCAAAGCACCCTACTAAGTGGGCCGAACACCAGTGTCCAGAAACAGTGTCTGTGGGTGACACCTCTGCTTCTTCCGCTGTTGTGCGTGCACGCCAATCCACTGTCCATGGCGCATGCAAAGATGCCTCCCGCCCTGCATGTGTCGTTGCACACTCTCAACTAGCACCATCAGCAAGCACGTGCACGTCCTTGCCTCCTTGCACGTCTCAGCTACTGAGACTTAACCGTGTGGAAGACACGGCAAAGTGGTGGCAAAGTGACTGGAAGCATTATCTGCTATCCAACCAACAACCTGTTGACATTGCTCTGGGTTCAATAGTGGTGTGCTGTGGTCCCATAGCAATTGGGACAGGAAGGTCGGGCAACAAGATGTGGGTGTTTGTTGTGGTACAATTTCAGCTTGCCCATGGCCTCGGCCTCTGCATGCTCCATCACCGTCAAGTCCACTTCCCCGTCCCTTGCCACGCACCTTGCCCATTTTAAATGGAGGACAATATTTTCCACGTTCACTAGAAATGGCTGATTTTGAAACACAGTTATATGCGATACATCTGACAGAGAACCACGGTTTTAAATAGCAGGCCTGTAATTTACTAATACTATTCTTCACAGAAACCTAGTGTGAATAGCTTACCAACACACTGTAACGAAATGGAAGGTAGAAATGGCTGATTTTGGAACACAGTTATATGTGAGATACGTCTTACAGAGAACCACGATTTTAAATAGCAGGCCGGTAATTTACTAAATACTATTCTTCACAGAGACTTAGTGTGAATAGCTTGACCGACACACTACAACGAAATGAAAGGCAGAAATGGCTGATTTTGGAACACAGTTATATATGTGATACCTCTCATAGAGAACCACGGTTTTAAATAGCAGGCCTGTAATTTACTAATACTATTCTTCACAGAGACCTAGTGTGAGATTAGTGTCAGACAGCCTGCGTGCCTAACTCCTGCTATCATTTTCACCACTGAAAATATGCACATGGATTAGTCCTCAGAAGGACTGTTAGTTCAGATGGATATATGTGAGTACGGAAAGTATTCAGACCTCTTTAAAATTTTCACTCTTTGTTTCATTGCAGGCATTTGGTAAATTCTAAAAAGTTAATTTTTTTTTTCATTAAAGTCCACTCTGCACCCCATCTTGAAAAAAAACAGAAATGTAGAAATTTTTGCAAATTTATTAAAAAAGAAAAACTGAAATATCACATGGTCATATGTATTCAGATCCTTTGCTCTGTATTGAGTAGAAGCACCCTTTTGAGTTAGTACAGCCATGAGTCTTCTTGGGAATGATGCAACAAGTTTTTCACACCTGGATTTGGGGATCCTCTGCTGTTCTTCCTTGCAGATCCTCTCCAGTTCTGTCAGGTTGGATGGTGAACGTTGGTGGACAGCCATAAATGTCACCAATCAGATGACTGGGGCAGAGCATGCACCACAGGGGGTCACAGGGAGGTGACACCTCCCTGCGACCGCCCGGTCATCTGTATTCAGATACTCTGATTGGAGCGATCAATGTCATCATCGATTGCTCCAATCAGATTACTTGACCGGGAGGTGACTGGGTGGTGACCTCCACCTATCACCCCCCTGTGACTGCCCTGCAGACCCTCACACTTGGTGAGGATTTCTGCTGAGCTGTCACATCTGATGTGTCTGTCGCTGGGCCTTGTAGTGCTACAGAATATTCTGTGACACCACAAGACCATCTTTTCACCTACTCCAGTCGCTGCTGCTGCTCCTGGATCTTCTGCTCCGGCGTCCTGGGTCTCCTGCTCCTGACCTGCTGTGGTTCCTGCTCCAGAGCCTGCTGCTGATCCTGCTGCTGATCCTGCTGAAGAACAGAGAAGACTTTGGTAAGACTGTTCTCCTCTCATCCACCCCAATCCCCCTCCCCCCTCTTTTCACCCCCCTTACCACCATTTTTTTTGGTGCGTCCTGCAGCGGTCTCCAGCTCGGCTCCCGGTCTCCTGCTCCGAGCCCCCGGTCACCAGCGCCGGGCTCCTGCCTCGGGCTCCCGGTCACCAGTGCCAGGTTTCCGGTCACCAGCGCCAGGCTCCCCGTCACCAGCGCCGGGCTCCGGCTCCTGTCTGGGTCTTCTGTTCCGTTCCTGCTGCTTATCCTGCCTCATCCACCCCAATCTTCCTCTCCCCACTCCCCCATCCTTTTACCCCACTTCCCATCCCAATCCCCCTCACCCCAGTGTCCGTTAATTCTCTCGGTTCTGGTCTCCAGCATTGGGCTCCCGGTCTCCAGCATTGGGATCCCGGTCTCTTGCTCCGGGTCTTCTGTTCCGGTCCTGCTGCTGATCCTGCTGACCCTTTGATAAGTCCATCTCTGATCTCCCCTCATCCACCCCAATCCCTCTCTCCCCACTCCCCTATCTTTTTACCCCCTTCAAACCCCAATCCCCCTCACCCCAGTGTCCCTGTTAATTCTCTTGGTTCTGATCTCCAGCTCCAGTTCAGGTCTCTTGCTCAGGGCTCCTGGTCTCTGTCTTCTGCTCCGGGCTCCCGGTCTCCTGCTCCGGGCTCCCGATCACCAGCGCCGGGCTCCCGTTCACCAGGGCCGGTCCTGCAGCTGAAAGAAGAACAGAGAAGACTTTGGTAAGTCCATCTCTGATCTCCCCTCATCCACCCCAGTTCCCCTCTTCTCACTCCCCACACATCCGTGTGCACATCCAGCAGCCGCCAAGTGTTGATCGGTGACATAGTTCACCAATCCACACTCGTGCTCGCTGTTTGCCCCACATACTATATTTCCTTTTTTCCACACACTCTAAATAAAGTACTGACACAAATGCACCACATACATAACAAAAAATGTCCCGCTCATCCCAAACTCGCTATTCAGCGGAGAAGGCATACGCTTTTCTTGCCTCCAACACTGACAGCGAGGGCGAGGATCTCACTTTTTTTTTATTTTTCGTTGTCTTCCTCCTCCTCCTCTTCTTCCTCCTCTTCCTCCTCAGGTGCTGCTGGACCGCCCGCAGTCGTCACAGGAGAGAAGATGATCCTGCGCTCCCCACTACTGATCCCATATGGACCTCGCTCCCCAAAAATTATGAGCCACTGATTTCTGATTTTGTGGCGGAATCAGGAATCAAGTTTGACACCACCGGCCTCACACAACTAGACTTTTTCAAAGTCTTTTTCTCTGAGGATTTTGTAAACCTCATGGTGGGCCAAACTAATTTATACGCTCATCAATTTTTGGAACAAAACCCCTCTTCATCATTTTCTAACTGGTCTCCTGTAGACGCAGTAGAAATTATGAAGTTTTGGGGCCTGGTCCTTCTCATGGGGATCCTGAAGAAGCCAGATCTTCGGCAATACTGGAGTGTTGACGTTTTGTATAACACTCCAGTGTTCCGAATGGTCATGATCCGGAAACGTTTTCTGGCCATCCACAAGTTCTAGCATTACCAAGATAATGTGTAGCATCGGCGTCATTGCCTCCTGCCCGGCAGAGACGCCGTCACCCTTACCGCCGCGGCCCTGCTCCGCTGTCTTCCGGCCTCCCTGCAGCTGCTGCTGGTACACGCAGCTTCCCCGGCTCTGTGCTTAGGGCGCATGCGCGCGCGCTCCCTCCCTCTTAAAGGGGCCGCGCACGTCGTCCTAAAAAGTATCCGGCCAATGGCCGGAGGACTTCCCCTATAAAAGGCACCTCCTCAAATATGGAGGTGCTTGTGCAAGGTTGGTGCTTTGTGATTCTTTCTTTGCTTCAGCCCTCAGGTCCTCTGCAAGTCAGTCCAGTCTGCCAGTCTGATCTTCAGTCCAGTCCGTCAGTCTGACTACTCTCCAGCCCGACAGTCTGTCTACAGTCCAGTCCACCAGTCTGTCTAGGGGCTCTGTCCGCCTGCTTACCTGGAAGCACCTGCCTGTCACCTGCCGTGCCTGCCAGCCTGCATTACCTGGAAGCACCTGCCTGTTACCTGTTGTGCCCGCCTGCCTTCTTACCTGGAATCATCTGCCAGCTACCTGTCTACCTGTAGTGCCCGCCAGTCTGCCTATCCGTTACACTTGCCTGGCTATCTGCCTAATCAGCCTGCTCGTTTACCCGGACCACCCGTCTGCCTGCCTGCCAAAGCTCATCTGCTGTTCCGGCCAGTTCCTGCCTTCTGACCCCTGGGAGTCACCTGCTCTCATACAAGGTCGGTCCCAGAGTGCCACTTGATCCCTCTGCTCGGTTCCTCCCTGGTTCACGGAGTCGACTGAGCCGCCGTGCGACCTTGGTAGGACCGAGTTGATACTTAGTCATGCCCCTCTGGCCCCTCCTTGCACCGCAGCACAGAGGTTCCACCACCCGGATCCGTAACATAATGCAAGGTGTCCTGCACGCGATGACCTGAACTTTGATGATCTTTTCAAAGTTCGGCCGATCATTGAACACTTCAACAACAAGTTTGCTGAAGTGTACGTGCCCCAAAGGGACATCTGTGTGAATGAGTCCTTAATCGCTTTTAAGGGGCGACTTGGATTCCGGTAGCACCTGCCCAGTAAGAGGGCCAGGTACAGAATCAAGATGTATAAACTGTGTGAGAGTACCTCAGGGTACACTCACAAGTTTAGAGTTTACGAAGGTAAGGACTCTCGGATTGAACCCCCTCAATGCTCCCCTGTTCTGGGAGTGAGTGGGAAAATTGTGTGGGACTTGGCGCACCCACTGCTGGATAAAGGTTATCACCTGTATTTGAATAACTTTTATACAAGTATCCCGCTCTTCAAGTCCCTCGCTGTGCGAGGTACCGCAGCCTGCGCTACGGACCGCAAAAATCAGAGAGGTCTCCCAAAGACGCTAATTGGGCAACTGCTCAGAAGGGGTGAGAGCAGAACCCAATGTACCGACCACCTGTTGGTGGTCAAGTACAAGGACAAGAGGGATGTCCTTTTCTTGACCACCATACATGGTGATGGCAGCACCCTCAGCACTGTACGAGGTTCCACTACACAGGTCGACAAACCAGACTGTGTGTTGGGGTGCAACAAGTACATGGGGGGGAGTTGATCTCTCTGATCAAGTCCTCCAGCCGTACAGTGCTTTGAGAAAGGCCAAGTTATGGTAAAAGAAGCTGGCCATGCACATTGTACAGATGGCAATGCACAACGCTTTCCTTCTGTTACAATGTGCAGGCCAGACTTCTACGTCGTATCTTCACTTCCAGGAGACAGTTATCAAGGCCCTGATATTTGGCAGCGGTGACGGAGCAGGCCCCTGTACTTCCGGAACTGAAGGACCTCGAATTGTACCAGGCCAGCATTTCCCAGGGCAGATCCCTCACAAAAAAAGGTAAGTCACAAAAGAGGTGCCGAGTGTGTTATAAAAGGGGAATACGCAATCAATGTGACACCTGTCCCGACAAACCTGGCCTGTGCATGAAAGACTGCTTCAAAAGGTACCATACTTCCATGGACTATTAAATTAATTTCTGACATATGACAACCTGACGAACACTACACAGCTGACGTAGTGTTCGTCAGGTTGTCATGCTTCAGTTGTGCAGTGTTCGTCAGGTTGTCCTACACAACTGACGTATGACACTACATTATAGAATTCAAAAATCGGCTATCACTTCCAAAAAGGGGGCACTTGTTGGGCATTTCCACTGTTTAGGCACAAAAGGGGCTCTGAGAACGTGACATGACGCCCGCAGACCGTTCCATCAAAGTCTGCATTCAAAAGCGTCACTCCTTCCCTTCCGAGCCCTGACATGCGCCCAAACAGTAGTTTTCTTCAACACATGGGGTATCTGCGTGCTCAGGAGAAATTGCACAACAACTTATGGTGTCCAATTTCTCCTAGTACCCTTGTGAAAATAAAAATATTGCGCCTAAAACATTGTTTTTGTGGAAAAAATATTATTTTGGCTCTACGTCATAAACTTTTGCATAACACTTGGGGGTTCAAAGTGCTCACCACACATCTAAATAAGTTCGTTAAGGGGTCTAGTTTCCAAAATTGAGTCACTTGTTGGGGGGTTCCACTGTTTAGGCACATCAGGGGCTCTCCAAACGTGACATGGGGTCCACTGTCAATTAGAGCGAGTTTTACATTGAACACGACAATTGGCGCTCCTTCCCTTCCAAGTCCTGCTGTGCGCCCAAACAATGGCTTTCCCCCACATATGAGATATCAACGTACTCAGTAGAAATTACACAACAACTTTTGGTGTCCAATTTCTCCTGGTACCCTTGTGAAAATAAAAAAATTGGGGTCTAAAATAAAATTTTAGTGAAAAAAAGTTAAATGTTCATCTTTTCCTTTCAGGTTCAATTAATTGGTGTGAAGCACGTTGAGAGTTAATAAACTTGTTGAATGTGGTTTTGAGCACCTTGAGGGGTGCAGTTTTTGGAATGGTGTCACTTTTCGGTATTTTCTGTCATAAAGACCCCTCAAAGTGACTTCAAATGTGATGTGGTCCCTAAAAAAAATGGTTTTGTAAATTTTGTTGGTAAAATGAGAAATCGCTGGTCAACTTTTAACCCTTATAGCTCCCTAATAAAAAAAAAATTGGTTTCAAAATTGTGCTAATTTCCATTTTTTTCACAAATAAACACAAGTGAAATCGAAGAAATTTTACCACAATCATGAAGTACAATATGTCATGAAAAAACATTCTCAGAATCAGGGGGATCCGTTCAAGTGTTCCAGAGTAATTACCTCATAAAGTGACAGTGGTC
The DNA here is from genome assembly GCF_046119375.1 of Phyllobates terribilis. Taxonomy (NCBI): domain Eukaryota; kingdom Metazoa; phylum Chordata; class Amphibia; order Anura; family Dendrobatidae; genus Phyllobates; species Phyllobates terribilis. The sequence continues at coordinate 512,963,758 of NW_027362765.1, read as the reverse complement.
AGAATTGTAAAAATTGGCCTGGTCATTAACGTGCAAACCACCTTGGGTTGTAAAGGGGTTAATGAGAAAAAAAAAGAACTTTTTAGAATTTACCAAATGGTTGCAATGAAACAAAGAGTGAAAAATTTAAAGGGGTCTGAATACTTTCCGTACCCACTGTATGTTGTGGAATACCTACACCAACTATAAACAAGCAAATCTCTCCCTGACTCAGCAGCAGCTCTCCCTACTCTGCCTGATTCCGGGGTAGACTGTGACGAGCATAGCGGCGCCAGGTCTTATATAGACCTGATGACGCTGTGTGCCCAGCCAATCACTGTAATGCCCACAACAAACATGGCTACGGCATTACAGTGCGCGGCAAGCAATGGCTGCATGTTCACTGACTCTCTAAAGAGCGCCAAATATGCAGGGCGGGGACCCGAGTTCCAACTTGGAAATGCTCGCCGAGTGCCGAGCTTGTCGAGCACCGTGATGCTTGGGCGAGTACCGAGCAGTGGCGAGCACGTTCGCTCATCACTACTGGTGAGCCATGCACTTTTACCTCTTACCTGTGACTGATGACCTTACAGAGATGTAAATATAAACAGGGATGTTTGTAGTGCTGCAGGCAGAATCAAGGAGCATCAGAAAGACTTTACAAGGAGAATGAGAGACATCCTTCAGGAAAGTAGATGGATAGCATGGCATCCAAAGAGACACAGATTTGGATTCTATATGACTCCGGCCTAAGGGTACGGTCCTGACTGGAAAGATACGGATCTGCTCCATGGACCATCAGAGAGACATGGATACATCTCAGAGAGGTCAGGTTGGGACGAAGAAGTCAACCGGCCCATGGATATGTTGTATGGGGTTGCCAATAGGGACCCACCTGTCGCCTGCAACCCACAGAGACATTCGGAGAAGACAGATTGTGACCCACCGATCACCTGGCCCCATGGAAACTCTAGAAGAGGTCAGGGTGGGAACCTTGAGTCTCCTGGCCTTGTACCTCTATGGACTGCTAGCTTCCTTAACTTGCCGCTACCTTCTCTCTGTGGGGGCTGTTCTATCCCAGCCTGGCGGAGAAGAAAGGGTGAGACTGTGTAATGTTGTACCATCTTGGGTATTTGCTGGGACTGTTCTATGTGTTTATTGTCCGCTTTGTGGTTCAATAAAGTATTGCCACGCTGTTTTACCCTCACCCTGTGTTGTATGAGTATCTTCACGCACACAGAAGACCCTGGGTCTTCACATTTTGGTGGCAGCGCTGGGATACTACTCAGCCCAGCAGATCTGGGGGAGCTGCAGGGAACTGGTGTTGGCACACACCATCCAAAGAGCTCCACATCCAAGGAGGCACATAGACAGACCCAGCAGACAATAGGTGAGGCATACACAGCGGGTTTCGGATGCTACCATGTCCAACCCCACCAGCCTGGCCTTGGGAGGAGGACTGGACAGGATATACAGCAGCAATAAGAAACTGCAACTACAGGAGCAGTGCCAGCTTTAACGGATTGAATACCAAGCGACCGACACTCAATCTGATTTAATTCAGGAACCACAGGATGCAGAGGACGGCATGTGTGGATGCAATGAATACCAGTCTGTTTGTGTCAAGGAGGACATGGAATATACCCTGAGGAAACTGGATGATGCAAAGTTTTGTTCTCATGAAGGTGAGACCTCTTACATTCGTGTCTGTGCTTAAAGACATGCTGATGGACTGTCTCCAATAAGTGGAGAAGGATGATTGGGATCCTATCATGTCTGGCTAATTAAGATTGGGGGAGAAATGTGACTATACAGCGTAAAATCTTAATTATGCCAGACATACTTTCTGATGGCAAAAGCAGTATACCTTTATTTTTATGTTGACTTTTTAACCTGTGTTCTTCTTTAGTTGATTAACACAGACCAGTATTTGTATAACGATGAATGTTGAATTCTATTCGTTTGGAAACAATCATGCTTACTATGCTAATGACAAATTGTACTAAAAGTCAGCTAGATGTTTATTTACCATAGCCCCTATGATACCAACTATGTCAATTGATTACCTGTGACTGGTGACCTTACACAGATGTAAATATAAACAGGGATGTCTATAGTGCTGCAGGCTGAATCGAGAAGCATCAAAAAGACTTTACAAGGAGAATGAGAGACATCCTTTAGGAAAGTAGATGTATAGCATGGCATCCAAAGAGACACAGATTTGGATTTTACATGATTCTAGCCTAAGGGTATCGGCCCTGACTGGAAAGATTCGGATCTGGTCCATTGACCATCAGAGAGACATGGATATATTTTGGGGAGACCTGTGTGGGACGAGGAAGTCACCTGGCCCCATGAATATGTTGTTTGGGGTTTCCAGGAGGGACCCACCAGTTGCCTGCAACCCATGGAGACATTTGGAGAAGCCAGATTGTGACCCGCCGGTCATCCGGCCCCATGGAAACTTTCGGAGAGGCCAGGGTGGGAACCTTGAGTCTCCTGGCCTTGTACCTCGATGGACTGCTAGATTCCTAAGCTTGCCACTACCTTGTCTCTGTGGGGGCTTGCCAGAAGCTGGGGGCCACTGGTTGAGGTAGTCGGCCCTGGAAGTCTCCAAAGTCGCAGATGTTCTATCCCAGGTGGGCAGAGAAGGAAGGGTGAGACTGTGTAATGTTGTACCATCTTGGGTATTTGCTGGGACTGTTCTTTGTGTTTATTGTCCACTTTGTGGTTCAATAAAATATTGCCACGCTGTTTTACCCTCACCCTGCGTTGCCACACTGTGTTATCCTCACTCTGCTTTGTCAGAGTTGCATTACGCCCACGGAAGACCCCCGGTATTTACAAGTATAATGCACCCCCATACTCCATACAGTATAATACATCACCACCTACTGTGTGGTACTGTGTGCCCTATAATTTTCCTCCTACTAGAGCCCTACATTCCCCTTTCATTGCATTCGTAAAGTATGATGGCCCCACTGTACCCCACTCCTTAACTGCCTCGGAAAAGTATTGTGACCCCAACACTTTATGATCCCACAACTGTGACACCCACACAGCCCTCCATGCAGTATAATGGGAATACATGCAATATATTGGTCCCACATCTTTCCACACTGTGCCCCCACACAGCATGATGGACCCTACACAAACCTTCACACTGTAAAATTGCTTGCATATAGTTTAAAGGCCTCCATGTAGTCCTCCATACAGCATAATGCACCCCATAGTCCATATAGCATAATGTACCCCCATAGCCCAAACAGTATAATGCACCCCATAGCCCATACAGTATAATACACCCCCAAAGTCCTTACAGCATAATGCACCCCCATAGTCCATACAGCATAATGCACCCCCATAGGCCATACAGTATAATGCACCCCATAGTCCATACAGTATAATTTACTTCATAGCCCATACAGGCTAAATGCACGTCGAGGCGCTATCTTGCACTTCGACATCTACCCTCTTCTTCCTAATCTTGTTGTTTCCGACCTCCAACCGGCAGTAAGGAAGCCTTGCCTAAATTTTACCAATATACTTTTGTTATGTTTGACTTTTGTTCTATGACTATTTACTTAAGGCTTGTTTGCCCAACCCCATGTATATATACACGTGCGGGTACTTTACCATGTCTATCTATTTAGGGAGGGTTGTGACATCATATTGCCACTCATTGTTTGCTTGTCAGTTCATATTTTACCTATGATATAACCCCCTTTTTGTATCGAATGTATTAATAAATATTAACATATTTTTATACCGACAAGACTCTGTATTTCTCATTTGTTTTTGCAGTATAATGCACCCCATAGTCCATACAGTATAATGCACCCCCCATGGCCCATACAGCATATTGCACCCCCATAGCCCATACAGCATAATGCACCCGATAGCCCATACAGTATAATGCACCCCCATATAGTATAATGCACCCCCATAGCCCATACAGTATAATGCACCCCCATAGCCCATACAGTATAATGCATCTCATAGTCCACACAGTATAATGCATCCCCATAACCCATACAGTATAATGCACCACCATAGCCCATACAGTATAATGCATTACATAGTCCATACAGTATAATGCATGACCATATAGTATAATGCACCCCCATAGCCCATACAGTATAATGCACCCAAATATAGTATAATGCACCCCCATAGCCCATATAGTATAATGTACCCCCATAGCCTATTCAGTATAATGCACCCCCATATAGTATAATGCGCCCGGTAGCCCATACAGGATAACGCACCCCATAGCCCATACAGTATAATGCACCCCCATATAGTATAATGCACCCCATAGCCCACAGTATAATTCACCCCCATATAGAATAATGCACCCCTTTACCCATACAGTATAATGCACCCCCATATAGTATAATGCACCCCCTAGCTCATTCAGTTTAATGCACCCCATAGCCCATTCAGTATAATGGACCCACACAGCCTATTCAATATAATGCACCCGCATAGCCCATTTTGTATAATACACCCCATTCAATATAATGCCCCGACATAGGACAGGGTCTCCACCAAAACGTGGAGGCGCAGAATGCTGGGGTCCAAAGCCGGGTGCCATAGCGCCATTGGGTTGGGGTGCCGCCGGAGCGGGTGCCGCTCGGTTAAAGGCGGACACAGTCGGGGTGGACAGTGCGTCCAAGTGGGAGTTGACTGTCCACAGATAGGACAGGATAGTATTGTTAGAATCTATGTTGTTTTACTATCGGCCATCTTGTTGTGGTTTGCTGGCTTCTAGTCTTTTCCTCTGGTGCTGGGTGTCTTGGTCACGTGATCTCCTCACTCTTTATTACTCAGCACCTGTCTTCCGTTCCCCGCTTGGCATCAGTGTTGTTTCGCTTGTGCTCTGGCTAAGTTGCCTAGTTAGTTCTTTGTTCTTAGGACAATTGATATCCTGGGACTTCTTGTTCCACCAGTTTTGTTTCCTTTTATCTTCGTTTCTGCAACTTACTTTTCTTTAGGAGGTCTCCTGTTTTTGCTCCCAGTCCTTAGATCTTTTAGGGACACCCTTTCCCCTTCCTTCAGGTCTTGGTTTGAGTTCAGTGCAGGAGTGTCGGTGGGGCTATTCACAAGGAATAGGGCACCCTCCCCAGCGTAGGGTTAAGCTGAGTCTCAGTGCAGGGACAGCTTTTCCCTCCTATTCCTTAGTTCTAAGTTGCAGAACATAACACGTATCCTGTTGGGATCTCTGGCAATAAACCTCTTGGTACAGGTCTGAGAGCGAAGGAGCCTTGGAGCCACTAGGTTCCATGGCCTGTGCAAACTATTACGGAACTGGGTGGTGGAACCTCTGTGCTGAGATGCAAGGAGGGACGAGAGGGGCGTAATTAAGTGCCCACTTGGACCTACCCTGGCCACACGGAGGCTTAGTCGACTCCGTGAACCAAGGAGGGACCAGGCAGGTGAACCAGGTGCCACTCTGGGTCCGACCTTGTGTGAGAGCAGGTGACTCCGACGCGTCAGGTGGCTGAAGCTGACAGGTACAGCGGATGAGCACGGCAGGTAGCCTGAGGGGTGATCTGGGTAGGCAAGCAAGCGGGCACGGCAGGTAGCCAGACAGGTGATCCGGGTAGGCAAGCAGGCAGTCACAGCAGGTAACCTGACAGATGATCTGGGTAGGCAAGCCGGTAGGCACAGCAGGTAGACAGGCTGGTGGGCACGGCTGATAGACAGGTTGGCGGGTACGGCTGATAGACAGGCTGGCGGACACGGCTGATAGACAGGCTGGCGGACACGGCTGATAGACAGACTGGCGGACACGGCTGATAGACAGGCTGGAGGACACAGCTTATAAACAGGCTGGCAGGCACGGCTGATAGATAGACTGGCGGGCACTGGAACCTGAGGGCTGAGGAGAGTGTTAGCACACAAACAACAACCTTGCACAGGCACCTCCATTTTGGAGGAGGTGCTTTAAATAGGAGTGGTCCTCCGGCCATTGGCCGGGGACTCTTTAGGACGGCGCACAGGGCCCTTCTAAGAGGGAGGGAGCCCGCGCACCCTAAGCACAGTGCCCGGGAAGCTGCGCGCAGTTCACTCAACAGCAGCAAGAGAGCTGGAGGACGCCGGACCAGGTCCACGGCGGTGAGGGGAATGGCGTCTTTTCACGGCAGGAGGCAGAGACACTGACGCTACACTCTAGACCAGAGGTCTGGGTATTTTGGGCCACCATACAATGAATTCTTGATAATGCGTAATTTCCCTGTGATTTCCGTCTTCTATGTTCTATGGAGAAATTAAAATTCTGCAGCCAGAGAAACCAACTTGTCACTCTAGAATTTTTTTCCTTATTATGTTTCATCCAGTTCAGCGAGGCATGACCTGACACATGCTTAAATGTCCTACCTAAGAGATAATACTTCAAAGATTCTAGTGCTCACTTTACAGGTGAACATTTGCGCTGTTGTTCTCACCCGTCTTCTTCCACCACACACGGCGAGTGGAGTTGATACCAAAAAGTTCTATTTTGGTCTCATCTGACCACATGACCTTCTCCCATGCCTCCTCTGGATCATCCAGATAGTCATTGGCGAACTTCTATTGGACCTGGACATGTGCTGGTGAGCAGGGGGACCTTTTGTGCCCTGCAGGATTTTAATCCATGACTGCATAGTGTGTTACTCGCGGTAATGTTTGAGACTGTGGTCACAGCTCTCTTCAGGTCATTGACCAGGTCCTCTCATGTAGTTCTGGGCTGATTCCTGACCTCTCTCAGAATCATCTGTACCCAGGAGGCGAGATCTTGCACGAAGTCCCAGACCGAGGAAGATAGACAATCAGCTTATGTTTCTTCCATTTTCTAATAATTGTGCCAACAGTTGTTGCCTTCTCACCAAGCTGCTTGCCTATTGTCCTGTAGCACATCCCAGCCTTGTGCTGGTCTACAATTTTGTCCCTGGTGTCCTTAGACAGCTCTTTGTTTTGGCCATGGTGCAGAGGTTGGAGTGTGATTGATTGAGTGTGTCGACAGGTGAATTTTATACAGGTAAAGAGTTCAAACATGTGCAATTAATACAGGTAATGAGTACAGAGCAAGAGGGCTTCTTAAAGAAAAACTAACAGGTGTGTGAGAGACAGAATTCTTGCTGGTTGCTAGCTTATCAAATACTTATTTATTCAAATAAAATGCAATTTAATTATTCAAAAATCATACAATGTGATTTTATGGTTTTTATTTTTAGATTCTGTCTCTCACAGGTGAAGTGTGCCTACAATAAAAATTACAGACCTCTCCATTCTTTGTAGGAGGGAAAATTTGCAAAATCGGCAGTGTATCAAGTATTTATTTTCCTCT